>NC_092873.1:153042492-153642492 GCF_028372415.1 Notamacropus eugenii | reverse complement strand
CTCTTAAGGCAATATATACCATGCTACTATTGTTGCTATTTGGTCATTTCAGTCTTATCTGACTCTTCATGACCCCATTTGATGTTTTCTTGGCAAAGATACTGGAGTAGTTTGCCATTTTCTTCTCCAGCTTATTTTACAAATGAGGAAACTGAGGCAAACAGGATTAAGTGACTTGCCCAGGAACACACAGCTACTAAGTGTGGTACTAGATTTGAAGTCAGGAAGATGTTTCTTCCTGACTTCAGACCAGCACTCTATCCACTGTACCATCTAGCTGATAGTTCTAATTTTTAGCACAATTTTTTCTTGACACCAAACCTAAGTTTACCTCTTGGCAACTTCTTTTTTTCCTGGATTTGGAGACAAACAGGATGAAAATCTCTCCCCTTTTTGGAAGCCCTTAAAATACCTTAAAGACAACTATTGTATCTCCCCAGAGCATTCTTTTGTCTGGGATAAACATGCTTAGTTCCTTCTACTAAATCTCATATGGCTCTTCACCATCTTGATGGCCTTCCTTGAAGATGTATTCCAGCTCATTGACCCATACTCTCTTTTAATATCTTAAAGATAAACTGGAAGTAAAAACTGAACATAGGAACTATAATTTTTTCAGACTATATGGACTCAATGCTGTCTACAGTAACATCTCACTAATATTCATGGAATATGAAAAGAAGTAAAACTAAAATAGGCTGAAAAATGATGTAGAATTAGGCATAATTCTTCAATTATTTTGTAAGACTATATCAGTTATAAAGCTAGTTTAAGGAAGCTTAGACATATCAGAAAGATCAGAGCAAAAATAGAAAATATGGGAAAATAGTCATATTCAATTATATATCAGTCAATTCATGACATTATTACTCATCAGGTGTAGATATTAACTCTTGCACATATTAAAACAGGAGTCCTTAAACTTTTGTCAAGTTATGGGTCATATAACTGTCTTGTTGGCAACTAGAAGTCTATGGACTTCTTTTTATAATCATGTTTTTAAATAATAAAGAATTTATATAATTAAATGAATTTAAATAATTTAATTTGGTTGAGTTATTGTTGCATTATTTTTTAGTTATATCTGAATGTTTGTGATCCCATTTGGGATTTTCTTGGCAGAGAAAACGGAGTGGTTGCCATTTCCTTCTCCACCTAATTTTAAAGATGAGGAAGTGAGACAACTGGGGTTAAATGACTTTGTTAGTAAGTGTCTCAGGCCAGATTTGAACTCATGAAGATGAGTCTTTCTGAATTCAAGCCCAGTGTTCTATCTACTACATCACCTAGCTTCTCTGAATTTAGTTGGTTAGTAAAAATAAAGGTGCAGTATTTTTTCCTTATCTTAGTTTGCAGACCCCTTGAAATCTAACCATGAACTCCAGACTAAGGACACCAAAGTCTGCATGAGTGCCTGTTGCCAGAAGAAACAACCACTTAACCTGTAAGCACCCTACCTATCTGATGGTATTTCCCTCTGAACTTAGCTCAGCTGGTCCTCTTGTAAAAGATATTCAATCCTTCAGTGAGCTTCCTAGAATTTTTGTTTCACTAGAATAATCCTCAAGAACACTTGATGACACAATTTTACCTTTGGAATTTGATCATATGATCCTTGATTTGAGGGATAGACCTTAGAGAGTGACCCTATCATTTTAGAATTGAAAAAAAAACTGAGGCCCAGACAAGTTAATGATTTGCCCAAGGTCACATAGGTAACATGGCAGAGATTGGATTGGAAACAAGGGAGATATTTTTCTGAATTAGATTGCAGTTTCCTTGAAGGCAAGGATTATGTTTTGCCTTTCATTGTATCCCTAGTTTCTAGCATAGCGCTTGGCCCATAGTAGGTGCTTAATAAATACTTATTGACTGAAAATTCCAAATTGAATGTTCTGAGTAGGACTTCTCTGAAGGGGCTTGCTCAGCTTAATCCATGATCCTATGATTGATACAGTGAATAGAATACTAGATGTAGAATCAACGAGGTCTGCAATTCAAGTCCTACTCTAACTATTTGACTTTAGGCGAGTCACTTACCATCTCTCTCCCTTAGATCCCCTGACTGTAAAATGAAGATAATAGCACCTAACTCTCAGAGTTATTGTGAGGTTCAAATGAGATAATGGAAGGAAAGGAAAGAGAAGGGAAAGAAAAAGAAGGAAAGAGAATCATAGTCAGTAGCCAATTCCTACTTCATGGATATGTGCTCTAACGCCTTAGAACTACAGAAAATGTTTCATCTGAGAGTGATGGATTCAGCCTGAATCATGTCATTCACTACACTGTGGACACTGAGCTCCAAGAAGACCTACACAGACACAGACACAGACACACAGACACACACACACACACACACACACACACACACACACCCGAAAGGAAATAGCAACTTGAAGATGATGGTGTTCTCTTTGACTTCCTCTGGTTTGCAGAAACATGGGTTTGTAATGTTTGATTGCCATTTCCCACAAAGGAATGGATTTACCACAGGTATTACTCCTTGGCCATAATCCCAGAGAAATCTATACATAAATTCCTTATGAAGTTACTTATGGACAGGTAGACATGAAGAAAAGTTTCAACTGGAATGTCCTAAAAAGTGACATATGGTACTATTTCATTAAGTCACTGAAAGTGACCAGCAACCCAACTTATAATTAGTTCCATAATTAGCTTTCACTATAAATGGCACCAAAGCCAGTGTCCTCCCCTATAAAACATGGTTACTCCCTATTGGATGTGTGAGAACTTTTCTACAGTATTCCTTTTTAGAAATATACCTTGGCAGAGTTTTCTGGCCTGTTACATTTTTTCCTCCTTTGGCATCCTTGTATCCTAACTTCATCCTTGAGCTGCTCTGTTTCTTGTCCTCCCTCTCTTCTCTTCCAATTCCTTTCTCAGGGTCCCTGATTGAAGTCATGAGAAATTCCAGTTTATATCTGTTGACATTTTCCTCTTTTATCCATAAAGTGCACAGACTTTTGCCCATGAGGCTAGAAAATTTTAGGAACATACTCAAGTATACATATTTATATGTAATAAGAATTCAGGAAATTGCTACATGCTAAAATAAAGAATGAAAAGTCTGAATTTGAATTTCATCTTCTTTTCTCATATAAGAGGCAGTCTGGTCTAGTGGAGTGACAACTGGCCTCAGTGTCAGGAGGACTTGGGGAGATTCAAGTTGTTTGATATTTACTGATGGTGTCATCCTAGGCAAGTCATTTAATCTCTCAATGTCCCTGGCAACTCTCTAAGACTCTAAGTTGAAGAACAGATGTCATTTTGTTGGTATTGGTTAAGAGAGTTTCCTTACTCAGAAATTACACCAATGAAATCATACATTTGGTTAAAAAAATAGACCTTCTTGATTCAAATGTGTCACACCCCTGAAATGGAGATTTTTCAAATGAAAAACATATAGGTTGGCATTGAGAAATAAAACTGATTGAAGGCCAGTCACACTCACACTTTATACAAGCTATATTTGGGGGCAATGAGGATGAAGACAGTATTGAATATGATCAATAGTATCATTGTTTTCAAACATTAATGCCTTAGTCTGTACTATGACAATAGACATTTGGCAATTTTGGTTTAGTTATCTATAGACACCTTCACTTTGTTCCTAAAGGAAGAAAAACAGTTGTAGAAGTAAATTTTCTTACTTGACTTCCATTAAACCCATCTTTTGAAATTTTGAAGTTTTGGCACATTGCCTGATTTTTGTGATAACTTACTTCATGTGGTAGGTAGTTTCAACTGGATGTTGTGGATATAGAAGGCACTATGTACACATGGAAGTGGTGTGTTTTGATATTCACTGAGAAATACACTCCTCATGAAGCCTTTTCTGTCCTCTCCCATTGTTGCTAATTCCCTCCTCCACAAAACAAGTTTTTATTTGTTTTTTAGTTTATTGTGCCTTTGTATATGTACATATGCATGTAAATGCTGTACATATTCACATGTGTTTGTGCACATATGTGTGCACATACATGTATGTATATATGCACGTATATCATTTCACACCAATACAATGTAATCTCCTAGATAGCAGGAATGGCAATTTGTATTTGTACCTCTATTGCTTAGCACAGTTTTTGACATATTAAATATTTGTTGATTAACTAAATAGCCAGTGGCATGTAAAACTATCTATGATGTAATGAAGTTAGATAGAAACCAGGTGCAAAAACGAATGTGAAGTTAACCCTTATCTTTTACTGCTCCCTGGGGGAGATCCAGCTCCCCCTATCCGTAGTGGTCCTAGCTTTGTCATTTCTGCTGGCCTCATTTTGAATCTGCTCTCCAGGTTCAAAATGATACCTTCTGTCAGCTGCTTTTTGTCTCCACTGATGAAGGAATCAAAGAAGGTGTCTGAGTGATTCTCCAGAACTTCAGGAAGAGCAACATGCTTTGACCTCTTTGGAAAAAGGTCTATTTAGTGTTAAAGCTTCTGGTTTTCCATCTGACATGCCCCATGAATGTAAATTCCACTACTTTATACTAAGAGCAGTACTTGAGACAACCATAGCAAGCAACCAGTTAGGACAGAAGGAGTGAAAGAAAATCCTTTTCTTCAATTTTATACAAAGTTATTGTTGAAATTCTCTAGGATGACAGTCACATTGGGGCATTGCTCTTTGGGGGGGTGGTCTCTATCACAGCTGGAAATACCACTCCCCCCATCCCACTCTTCCTCGGTTACTCATAGCAAAGATATGTGCTATTAAAACTATCTAGGCTATGATTTTGGTAGCCTTTGCTATTGCTCCTTGTTACCAGAGAAAAACTGGCTTTTCTGTATCCTTTGGAGCCTCTTCCTATGCTGAATCAAGGGATGGAGGTGGAGAGGAGAAGAAGGAAGGATACAGACCAACGGCCCCATGTCCCTTGTTCCTGGCTTTGGTCCCATGAGTATCAGAGTGTTTGGGAACAGCATAAAAATGTATTATTCCACCTTGTGATTTAAGCATTTCAGATTCATAGTACAGCTTATCTGTTTATTTTGTTCACATTATGACTATCTCTCGAACACAATTCATCAAAAAAAAATCCTTTATATGTTTTCCCCTGAACCAACCACAGAATCACAGTTCGTTAGAACTAGAAAGAGCCTTAGCAAAAACCTCTACGGGTTCTTAATCAGGGAGCCATAGATAGATTTTAGGAAATCTGTCAATTTAGATAAGGGAAAAATACTTATTTATTTTAGTTAACATTTACATGAAAGCATTTCCTTCAGTTTTTAATATATTAAAAAGAAAGCATGATTCTGAGAAGATGTCCTTGGATTTTATCAGATTTACAAAACATTCCATAACACATCTCATCTCACCCAAACTCTCAATTTAGAGGATGTAATTGAGGCCCAGAAAAGTGAAGTTACTACTTTTGGCCATGCAGTTCTTTAGACTCAAGTTTTCCCGAACATTGAAATGGATCTATGAATAATAATTAATAATAATATGTATATGATCCCTTAATGTTTGGGAAGTACTTCATGTATATAGCCAGTTCCAAAAGTCTTTGTGCAATTGTCAGTATAAATATCTTACAACATACATTTGGGATACCCTGAATATTATCTCCCTCAATTCTTAGAAGTCTACGAATTTTATTATTTTTATTTAACAGATGGAGAATTTGAGACTGAGAGAGGCTAAGTGATTTGCCCAGGGTCACACAGCTAAGAAGTATTAGAGGCAGGATATGACCTCTGTATTTTCTGATTCCACATCTGCATGTTCTATTCACCATGCCATATTGCTTCTCGTCTTTCCTTTTGCTTTGTCAAATAAGCAAAGCAAAAACCAGATAAATTCAATGAACCAATAAATCAAACAATTTTGTAGAAAAATCAGAACACAGGAGCATGGCTCTATATCATTAGAAATTATATTTTTGATGGGAGTGCACACATGCATACATGTCCACATACTTGAGTATGCATAGATATATATATATATACATATATATACATGTATACATGTGCAAATTCACAGTCATGCATACACCCTCTACACACATATATACCTGTGTGTGCAGACACAGTGCAATGTGTTGTAGATATACCTATATGTGTACACATATCTATAATATTTAAACACATACATACGCATAATGCATACACATATTAAACATGTGTATATGTGTATGTAAGCAGTGAGGTGGCACCGTGAATAGAGTGGAGTCAAGAAGACCTGAGTTTAAATCTGACTTCAGACACTAGCAGTGTGACCCAGGCAAGTCACTTAACCCTGTTTGCCTCAGTTTCCTCATCTGTAAAATGAGCTAGAGAAGGAAGTGACAACCAATTCCGGTACTTATGCCGAAAAGAAAAAATCAGTGGGATCATAAAGAGTCTGAAACGACTGAAAAACAGCAGCAACGTCTAATGTTTATATGTATATGTATGTGTAATTAACATGTATATGCATAAACATGTGTGAATATCCATATATACATGGAGAGCCCACCTCTTGACATTAAACTACTCTGAGCCTCAGAAAACATATCCAGTCTGTTGTGGGGACCATGGGTCAAGCCTTTCCATTTAGACAGAGCCTGCCAAAACTTGTATTCTGACAGCATAGTGTTCTAAAACTCAGACACAACTCCACTCTATGATGCCACATTGGAATAAGTCTTTATGGTTTACTATAGAAGGCCTACCAATAATGCTATAGGAAATAAAATAAGAATTTTAAAATGAAAATAATTCTTGACATACCACAGAAAGAAGTCTTTTGTTTCCTTTCTCTATGAAGAACAAACAAAAACAGCTATCTGAGTCATTTTTTACATGGAGTAGTCTAGAAAACACTGGTTTGGAGTCAAATGATTTGAATTCAAATATTAACTCTGCTATGTGCTCTGACTTTGGGCACTGAACTTCAGATATCTAGGTCCAAGTTCTTCCATGTGTGAAATGAGGGCACTGGAGTAGAAAACGCCTTCTCTAAATCCTGCGATCTTATTAGCAACATGGTTTTTGGATCTGGCAACATTCTGAAAATTGGAGCTAGTGTAGACTCCTCACCAACAACAAATATGTAGCCACTGTTTTGAATAAAACACACTTCAATATGTTGGATAAATGAATCAGCACCATGTAAATGAGTATATACACAGTGGTTATTTTGATAGATTTTTTTAATTTCATATAGTCAGACAGCATCCTCTGAATGGGAAACATAGCATATGTAAAACATTTGCCATTGTATTTAAAGATATTTGTCTTGTGTCTCATCCAAGTCTGCTACTTTCTTTGAATTTATCCTCCAACTGCCACAAGCACCTATTTTGGTATCCCTTAGTTCTATTAATTTTGCAGTCAGAATGGAAATATGATGCTTTCTCTGGAGTTGAAAACAGAAAGGAAAATTTATAGTGTTTAAGTAAGTACAATTTCTTTTTCAAATGTTTGCAAGTGATGAATACTGTGTTTGAAATTAAAATTCCATGTGCTGTTTAAATGTTGAATGAGATCTGAACAATATTTATTTTTACTTGACTTTCTTTTATTAATACAGCTATTCTAACTGCAAATTAGTGTGGTTCCCATTTTTAGACCTTTTCATGTAAATGTCTAGGATTTGAAGTTGTTTCTGTCTTTTCTTGAAGGATATTGTATTGCAGTTTCATCAGTGGATTGTGTTACTTTCTGATTTGGGCATCCATTTCAGAGATAGACCTTTTCTATACATGCATTTCATTTTAAGAAAAAATACAGAATGTGAAAACATCATATTAATAGAATGAAAAGCTGCTGAAATACCCTGAAACTTTAAAGAGTAGATTAGGGAAGGTTTTGTGTCTGACAAAGAGAGGGAATGAGATTTTATGTAAACTTCATATTTAAATGTTTTCTTTGTAAGAAATCTATTTAAGTAGCAGTATAAATCAGTTGCTATGATAAATTAAAGAAGGAATAAGGGTGAAAGAAAAAATCACATCCATGAATATGTGACCACCTTTATTCCCTTTAATTTCCAATATTATCAATACTGTCCTTTATGAAACCTTGGGTTTAAATATATTGTTATGTTGATCAGAATGTAGACCTTGTTCACAGCTCCCAGTGACAATGTCCTGCCCATCAGGTTTTGTGAGTTTGTTTCTTTGATCTTTCTGCTTCTGCAGGTGCCAGTTATTTCTTCGAATGATACATTCTCAATGCTGTTAGCTTGTGCTTAATTCTAACCTAGCTGCAACTAGCAATCAAATCAAGCATCTGGCTAGTCAAAGGAACTGAAAGGTTAGAACTTTCCTACCCTCGGGGAAAGAAATACCTTTCACTAGTTGTCTCCTCTGTGCCATAAATCCCTTTGGTCTAGATCTCTCCTGTTGTCAGCAGACACACACACACACACACACACACACACACACACACACACACACACCTTCTCTGAAAAAATACAGTATTATTTCATGATCTTCCTGTCTGATTTTTTCCCTTTAATATCATGTTTACTCCTTTCCCTCTTTTAAACTTATATGTCCTGCAAAAATAAAAAGGCAGATATTGCATTTGAACTATACTTTCCAATTTCTGTTTTTTTTATTTTCCTTTATTTTGCTTTCCGCTTGAATATATCTTTGTAGTTTCTTTAAAGGAGAAAACACTTTTTATTATTTGACATTTCCAACCCAATTTAAATATAATAAAATAGTTTCAAAACATAGTCACAAAGTGGTTTCCTCAGAGAAGCTTTCCGGATACTTTCTGCAGATTGGAGGAGTAGGAAAAAAGTGACTCAGACTTTTAGCAGTCTTAACTCTCAACTCATATTCCATGACCCACACCAACATTTGGGAGGTACACACACATTTTGGCACAATGAAAGGAACAAAAGGGAAATGATTGTACAAAGGGTATGTCCTAAACACAGGTACAGCTGGAAACAGCTGTGGGTATAGGGATTGCTAGCATTTGGGTTTGCCTCTGCATGCTTTCACAGGAAGAGAACATACATTTTGGATTTACATCTTTGCCATTTAAAAAAAATTCAATTAAGTTGTTCCTTTATTAATGGCTTAAGCAGCCACCTTTATTTGAGTACAACTGTTTTCAGTGCTACCATTCTTTATAATTTGACACAGCTAAATTATCTATTGGTCAAATAACAAGAGATAATGATTCTGTCCAAGCAAGTCTTGTCCCATGAAAGACAAAAGGGTTGTTTCTAATAGTAATCTCTTTATTGTATCATTTACAAAGGGGTAAGCAAGATTTTAGTTTATGAAATCATTGCTTAGGGTGCAGAATTTATAAATGTAGATGGATAATGTTACTATTCTTCTAGGTTTCAAAAGTTCTTTCTATTCTGTTTTATTCTGTCTCACTATCTATCAGATTTTATTGTTGTCTTTTGCTTTTTAGAGCATAGTCATTTACTGATATGTCCTGGAATAAACCTCTTTGTCACATACACACACACCCACTCACCCATACCCACACCCACACACACAAAAACAACTTAGACAAAAATGTTCTGACATTGTGCGTAACATTTAACAACTGCAGTCCCTGACCTTTCTACCAAAAGAAGGAGATTGTGTTTGACTGGTCTTTTCTTTAAATTTAATTTTAAAATTTTTATATAAGGTATCCTGGAGTTGCAGTGCAGTAGGTCTGGATCCTGATCTAATGTATATGCTTATTATCTCCTTTACCTTGAACAAATCAATTAATTGACCTTTTTGATTCTGTTTCCTCCTCCATGGGATAGAAATCAATTGCAACATAAGTATTTCCATTCTCTGCCTTTTGTGATCGTAAGGAAAGCAATAATACAGAGAACATTGATATGTACTAATAAATTAAATGCACATAGCATTTTCTTTGTTGAATACTCTTATCTATAGATGCCATTTTGACCTTTACAATAGAGAGTCTGCAGCTTCCACTATGCTTGACCCAAATAGAAGTGATATTTACCCAAGGTATAGGGATTTGCTTCTGACTTTCATTCCTGGGGCATAAAAACTTGAAATATATTTTATGCCCAATAAGCAAGCACACTGGTGACTTCTGTTGTGGCAGACTCTTTCCTTTTCTAGGAGGACTGCTTATGCAAAAATCCAAGGATTTGTGAATTTAGTAAATGACTCTTTCCTTGCCTGTGGCCTTCCAACTGAGCTTTAACTGTGCTAAGAAAACCATCTGTGCATATCTCACAGATGAGAATCCATCTAATTCATAAGAATTTACCTGGTACCAAGTATACGTTTTGTTCTTTAGAAAATACTGGAATAGACTCATGCTTTAGCAAATGAATGGGAGGCTAATAAAGGGCTTACACATGGCAGGCACTCAATGATTATGTAATATTTGATAAATTTTAAAATCTCTTCTTGCAGACATCATTCAGCAGTTCAGTATAGCTTCAAAAATGCTTTTGGTTGTTTTTGACTGCATTTTTTTTTTGCTTTCACCTGTGTCCCTAAGATTTACACCCTTTATTTGACAATATATGAGATCAATATAATTTTTTATTTTAATTTCTAGTGAGTTGATAGGAAACTTTAATAGAACTGTTGACTCATGATTTTCTAATGATGTGGGAATTTTGATTGGCAACTGTGGAACTGATGACCAACTGGATGCTGAATATATATATTCTACTGGGGAAAAAAACTGGCAGAAATATGGTCAACAGTTACCTACCAAGGGATGTTATTCAAAACGCTCTTCAGCTCTCATGTACAGAAATAACTTAAAACTTTATCAGATTTAGTGCTGTGGTTTCATGTTTAAAGTCTTTTTGAACAGAGGACCTACAAACCAGAATACAGACATATACACACACAGAGACATGCACACAGACCCACATACACATATATACACTTGTATAATACATATGTGTGTATATATACACATGATGTATATGCACACTAAATAAATAATATTTAGATTTTCGTGCCTTAGGTTGTTACCCAAGCTTGAGAAAATACTCACACTGTATATGAAAGTCTTACTTTTTAATTTTTCCATGAAAAGATCAGTTATACACAGAATCACATAATAGCTATTAATATAGTTATTCAAATGTAGTTCAGAAAAATTGTCACTTTAAGTGTTCATGTTATCTTGTGACAATTACAATACACTTTTTGTAGCTGTTGTCGTTTAAGTTGTTTCTAACTCTCCATCACCCCATTTGAGGCTTTCTTGGCTAAGATACCAGAGTTGTCTGCCATATCCATTTCTAGATCATTTTACAAATGAAGTAAGAGTCAAACAGAATCACGAAGCTAGTACATGTCTGAGGTCAGAATTGAAGTAAGGAAGATGGGGTCTTCCTGATTTCCAGCCTATATTCTCTCCAGTGCTCCACCTAGTATAACTATTATCCATTAGAGATATTGGTAAGTATTGTGAGAATTGTACAGCATTAGACAGAGTCTAGGGTTCAAGTCCTACCTCTGATTTATACTAGATCTTTGATCCAAGACAAATCACTTAACCTCTCCCATCCCTCAGGTATCTCTTACTAAAACTATTGTAGGACAGGGCCAGGTCAGCTCTCTATGGCAAGGTCTATTCAGGTGCTATGACTGAGGTCAGAGGTCACAGCCAAATTTCAGTAGTGACTACTAGTTTTCTGCTCAAGTGAAGTATGGTATTAATCAATGTGTCTCTTTCTTCTAAGCAGCCTCAGAACCACATTAAAATTTCTTTCACAGTATAGTCAAGTAACAAATGTATATTTTCATATTTAGTTTAGATTTCCACCACTTCTTTATGGCCAGTTGTTCAGTCATTTCAATCATGCTCAACTCTTTGTGAACCCATTTTGGAGTCTCCTGGCAGAGATATTAAAGTGGTTTCTTATTTCCTTCTCCAGCTTATTTTACAGATGAGGAAATTGAGGCAAACAGAGTTAAGTGACTTTCCATATTCTTAATAGTTACTGTATCACAGAAATACAGAACCAGAAACCCATAGTTGAAACTCACCTATTCGGCTTCATTATGCTGCCTCTTTTTTCTTTATCATATGTCCTTTCTATCATTTCCTTTCTTTTTTTTTCTTTTTCAACTAATAGAATCTGGAATCTCTATTTCTTCAGCTAATGAAGCTCATGTACCAAGTTAAATCCTCCTGTGGCTCCTTAAATTTTCACAAAGAAAAAATTGGTTCCTTTGGCACAGATTGCACCTCTCACCTTGGCCTGTCATCTTTCATTTCTGTGCCAATGATTACAAGGGAAGGGGTTAAGCAAAAGAGTTTGTTTCGAATAATGAAACTTCATCTGCATCTCTGGAAAAGTGAAAAGGCTGTGTTATAGCTAGTGGATTAGGAGCATCCCCTTTGTATGTCCAGGAAATCCCTTTCTAATTTTCTTAACACTTTTGTGGGTTGTACTGGCAAATTGTTCACATGCCAAGGCTACAGTATTTTTTTCCTGGGGTCATTAGGAGTGTTAAGTATCAGGAGAGAGAGAGAGAGAAAACCAAGAATCCAGCGCAGAAAGGTTTGTTTTGTATGCATAGCTTTTCTTTCCAGATAAACATCCTCAAAGAGAATTTCACAAGTTGTGTATATAAGAATTTCGTGTCCCCCAGTGCACATAGCAATTTCCTTGCTTTGCCAGGGAAACCACACTCAGTCACATAACTGTTTGTGTGATAATCGTGTTTATATTATTGAACAAGACATTTGCTGTGAAAAGCAACAAGTTAATTTGTAGAAGGGAAGCAAAACACCCTTTACAACTCTGTTAATGTGTGATGTTTCCTCTTACATTATTCATAAATTCCTTTTAATAGATCTCATTAGTCACAAAGATTTTCAAAGTTCATGAGTATTTTGAGTTACTCTGTGACCCACTACAAATGCCAATATCTTTTTTTGCAACACACAATCAAGAACAAGAAATCCTTTATTAGAAAAAGGTTCCTTTTCATTCTATATACTTTCTAGAGTCTCTGTTTAATATGACCTTTCTAAGCTCAGTCAGTTCTTTAATTTCTATACTTTTTTTTATCACTAAACAGTGATGATTAAAACTGATGAAACAGAAATTCATTTTCTCCCTGAAGCAGAGCAGTGGATCAATATATATACCCCACTTCCCAATCTCCCCCTCCATTTACCTTGTAATCCAGCTCTGCCACTTTATTATAATACTCACACATAATTAGTTGGGGTATTCTCCAAGCCCTGAATCCATTCTGCTGTTTTCTTCTAGGGTCCTCTTGGCCAAATGAACTTCCCCACCTCCTCATGTCTCACAGCTGTGTGCCCAAACTCTTCTATAGTATTACTGGTCACAATTGAAGCGTATCCTCTTAAGTGAGGAGATGGTTATTTCAGATTTCTTCAGATTGGAAAGAAAATCATCCTAGTTATATTACTTTGCAAGTAAGGGGATTTTAGAGAGAGGTCTAGGAAGCACCTAGATTCTCTTTTGCCTAGTTTTTCTTCTGGGCTCTATGGGGCACAAGCATACTGTGCTGAATAGTAATAAGCAGTGATAGCAAAATGAGAAGGAAGAATGTTGGAAAGTTGAAGAGTTGGAGCAGCCAAGAGAATATGGGATATAAGTCCAAGTCTTTCCTTTGAAGAGCAGCACATATGGAAAGTGGGAAAAGTCAGGAAATTCTAGCCCTATTTAATTTTAAATGGCACATTCAGAAATGAGATCATTTTATTTCACTGAATGTAAAATAGACATACACACCAACGACTAGCTGGATACCCATATATATTAAAGCAACAAGAGAGTTCCTGCCCTGAACAACCTTTGATCCTAAAAAAGACAAAAGATAAGTAGGCAATAAGCAGAAAAAGAGAATCCCAGAATTATTGAATATTAGAGCTAATAGGAACCCTTTTCATCAGCTTCTTCAACCAATTGATTTTATAGATGAGGAAAGCAAGAAGAGGGGAGGAAAAGAGAAACAGTAAAGGTTAGATGGTGAGTTAAAGAGTCCCAGAATGGTGAAGCAACCTACCAAAGGTCACACAATAAGTGAGGGAGACACAGAGGAAGAAGGGCAGGTACTTGGCACAGTGGATAGAATGCTCGACCTGGAATCAAGAAGACTCATCTTCCTTCAAATCTGGTCTCAGACACTTATAAGCTGTGTGACCTTCAACAAGTCACTTAAGTCTGTTTGTCTTAATCTACTTGAGAAGGAAATGGCAAAACACTATATTATCTTTGCCATGAAATCCCCAAATGATTGAAACAATTAAACAACAACAAAAGAGGAAGAAGAGACTCCTTAAATGTCACACAATGGATTATGGATACCTGGAATAGATTCAGCAAGTCTCATTAAGTCTGAGTGGTTATGTTGAAAAGTTATTTCAGAGTATGTAGCCTGGTGCTAGAATATCCATTATGATGTAGCTTTACAAATTCTTTCAGCATATTACTGAATCTATTAAAAATGCTTAGATAGTGAATTGTTCTTTATACGCTTTTCAGTAGCTATCTCTAGTTGAATATATACACTCAGTACCATATAGCCACAGTGATTCTACTGCTTAAAGAATGAGATTTCCCATTTACTGTTGAGTTTTAGATTTTGACAGTTAGAGAATGGTTAAGATTACTCATGTAAAACCTTCCTGGATGAGAAAGATCTGAAACTTGTATTTAGAATGATTGAGAATTGTGACACTTTGGGGAAGCAAATGTGAATGTGAATGGTTGAAAGGAGGACAGGCCTTCATTGCAATTCCTATTATGGCCCTTAATTCTGTCAAGGCAGTGACCCCATATTCTGGAATGCTCTTTCAAAGGAGCATAAATGCTCCAAGCCCTGCTCAACTGGAAAATCTATGAAAATGTGCTAGGTGATAGTTTATATATCTTTTATCCAAGCATTGAAGACCTAAATTTAAAAACAAACAAAACCATTAGGCTGACCACCAAGTAAGGAAACATTTTGAATACTGAAAGTTTTAAAACTATTTACAATGATAGAAAAAAAAAAAGAGATGTGATCTTTATCCATACAGGTAAAATCAAAGACCGCTTCTGGATTCTTGAAATATGGAATAGTTCAGGTAGGCTGAAATGAAGAGCTAGACATTAATTTCCTTTGAGGGATGGGACAATTTTCAGTTTTGATTTGTATTCACAAAACCTAGCAGAGTAGCTGACATATAAGTAGGGACAGAGATAGGGAATGTGATTTCATTGATACAGCTAACTCCTAGTTGAAGAACATCTCTCTAGTTAATGCAGCTTAACACCTTCTATGCAAGTTATAGTTTTCTAAAATTGCATATAGAAGTAAGAGTTTAAGTGATTTCCCCACAATCGTATATAATCCGTGAGTGTCAGGACTGGACTTGAATCTAGGTTAAAGTCAGTCATCTACGTGCTATACCATGCTACATCTCTGAACATAGTAGACTCCTAATAAAGAAGGAAGAAGGAAACCAACATTTATTAAATACCCACTGTAAACTAGGCACTACTCCAAGTGCTTTATAATTGTTATGTCATATGATCCTCTCAACAATCTTGTGAAAATAGTAGTATAGTTATCTCCGTTTTACAGTTGAGAAAGAAGTTAAATTGCCCAGATTGATACAGTTAGCAAGTATTTGATAGTAGATTTGAACTCAGGTCTTTCTGGGTGTAGGCTCATCAACATTTTGTCAACTGTGCCTCCAGGGACATCTCCAGTGGTCCTGATCTATATCTTGCCACTGGACCCTGAGGACTATGTAGGAGAAAGTGAGCTGGGTGGCCTTGCATAGTCCTTCCTCACTTAAAACCAATTCACTTGCAAGTCATAGCATCATCTTCCTGATGTCATGGTCCCTTTAAGAAAGAAAGACAAACAACCTGTGAGTTGTCTGAGCTCCATACTGGGGACCCAACTGGCCAATTCCTGTTGGGTAACTACTATTCTCTCCTTTCCTCTCCCTTCCCTTCCTCCCTTCCTCTCCTTCTGTCTACATGGGGTATCATAACATTACTTGCAAGTGCTCTGCCCAAAAGAATGCAAATTTTGATGACAGAAAGCTAGCAAGATACCTAGGTGTTTCTTGGCTAGATTTCTTTCTTAAAGACCATGCCTTAACCCTAATTCACTCTGGCTGTCATTGATTGACCAAAAATAGAGTATGCTCTACTTTGCTGGGTAAATTCCTCTTAGTCATAACCAGCAGCTCTTTTGCTCTTTGAAACATAATGTTTCAACATTTATGGGCCTTCAACATACTATGTCTTATGAAATCCTAATTGTAGCTCCACAGTATTTTTTTTTTCTTGCAAGATTTTTTTTTCTTATCCTGGAAGTCCTGAAACTTGGCTATGACATCCCTGTAAGTTTTCCTCCTGGTATTTCTTTCAGGTAGTGAACAATGATCTTTGTCTATTTCTACTTTACTTTCTTGTTCTAGAATTTCAGAACAATTTTCCTTAATAACTTCTTGTAATATTGTCTCAAGATTTTTTTAACTATAGCTTTAAGATAATCCAACAATTCTCACACTATCTCTACTCAATCTGTTCTCTTGATCAGTTGTTTTTCTAATGAGATGTTTCATATTCTCTACTATTTTTTTCATCCTTTTGATTTTGTTTTATTAGTTCTTGGTATCTTATAACATCATTTGCTTCCCCTTGTCCAATCCTAGTTTTCAACGAGTTATTTTGTTCCTTAAGAAGTAAAGGAAGATCAAGCTTGGTGACATGTGAACATGGTAAATGGAATTGCAAAAGGGGAAATAAGGGAACTCTTGGACAAGAGCTAGACGGAAAGAGGAGATATAGATGGGTGGTGATCTGCTCCAGAGAAAGGACTGATATAGTAGGATACAGAGTCATTGAAATATCAAAGATTCTCGCATTTCTATGACATTTTATGATTTCCAAATTACTCTCCTTTTAAGTAGTATACATTTTTAAAATATATTTACACAGATGAATAAACTCATGTTCTAAGAACTGAAAGGCTTTAGTCAAGGTCATACAGTCTATAAATAGCAAACCCTGCATTTAAACCTGGACTCACTAATCTGAAATCCAGTGTTCAATCCACTATATTGTAATAACAATAACAAAATAATAGTTTTAGTAATCATAATAATCAATAATTACATGGTACTTCAAAGTGTACATGGAAGATGCTCAATTCAAGTTAGGCAATAGGTATCAAGCATCAAATATATGGAAGATATATAATCAGGATATAGAGTAGAGAACTTTCACTAGGGTGGGACTACTCATGCCAGTGAAAGAGAAGATTCCTCAAGTACTTTAATGAGCATAAACGTGAAAAAAAATCTAGATTTTTCTGACACCACTTCCATATTTCTTTGTACCTTAGAGGGACTGAGTCAGGGGGCTCAGTGCTCCTTTCTGCATGCAAACAATTTGTTCCCTTAGTTATTGGATGGAGTTGTGGGTGATGGAAATGAAAGGATAGAAAATGGCATGCTCAGTATTCCTCTTCAAACACACACACACACACACACACACACACACACACACACAATGTTTGCACATTCCTTTATAGGTCAGGAAGCATGATCACACATTGAAGAATGAGCTGGACTTGGAGTCAAGAAGTCCTGATTTAAAATTCAATCTCTGATACTTACTAGCTGAATGACCATGGGCAAGTCACTTACCCTCTGTTTGCTTCAGTTTCCTTATCTGTAAAATGGGGATGATAAAAACACCAACTTTCCAGGGTTGTTATGGGGATCAGATGGCATGAATTTGTGAAGTGCTTAGAAGAACTAAAAATGACATACAATTGCTGACATTATTTTCAAAGTACTATGGAATCACTTTTCATTAAAACTACAGATATCTTTGAAAAGAACTTAGCAACAGATTTTCAGAATGGATGGCTAATGATAGAAAGAACTTCTCAGCTGAAACTAATTCTAGTTTTAACCTAAGAAAAAAAGAGATGCCAAAATATTCCTACAAAATAGACAAAAACACACAGCTTTCATATGCATTTATTTAAAATAATCTTCTTCAGGAATGAAACTAATTTTTTCCCTTACTCAATATTTCCATATTATCTATTATTATTATTTCCCACAAATTTACCACCAGTGGTAAACTATGGGGGATTTCTTCATATTCTTCTTACATTGTGTGGATTCAGTGTTGACTCTTTCCCTTGTCACACAATCAGTTCATTCCTCATCCTTCAAGGCATACTCTTCCATGATGATATCCTTCACATGACTTTTTCTGAGTCCCCATTCACTGGGAAAATGTGTTGCAGCTTGCTCTGTTCCATCATCATACAGGTCAAGTCCTCCTTTGATTTTTCAGATTGAATAAATTGTTTTATTCACTTACTGTTTTCTTCCTCCACTTTACTTTCATGCTTCTCCTCCCTTTGTAAAAATATATTGCTTTTACTATCATCTCTTTCACTTGAAAAGTCATATATTAGAATTTTGTTTCAGGAGATACTTGCTCTTACTCAGTTAATAAGCTTTTGCACAATAAGTTCCTTGATACATTTTTAATTATTCTACTCAATATAAGGACATGTACTTATAACAAAAGGCAATCAGAACATTGCCTTCAGACCAGGAGTTCTTTTTATTTTTTTTTTATTTTGGTATCTAATAGATTGTGACTTCTTTCAGGGCAGGGACATCATTTTTTACTTTTTATATCCCCAGCACTTAGTATAGTATCTGGCACATAGGAGTAGCTTACTGAACATTGATTGAATGATCACAGACCCCTTTTGCAGCTTGGTGAAATCAAAGGACTTCTTGCCAGAATGTTTTTACATCATTACATAAAATACATAAGATTACAAAGGAAAGAGCTTGCAATGAAATAATTACCATTTTTATTTTTAAAGTTCATCTTTCTTAGTGTTCAGGAAATGGCTATGATAAGTGGGAATATAATGGACAGAGTGATGTGAGGAGAGTATGAGGCAAGGATGATAATTTAAAGACTTCTGCCTCAAAATATATTATCCTTATAGGACTTATTCCCCAAATACTTATGGGTGTGATGTCATAGTATCAGAAGAACTCAGTCTGATTCTGTATTGGAAGTGCCTGCTATTATCTAGTACAGTTCAGATAGGCAACTGCATTGGAAGTGCCTGCTATTGTCTAGTACAGTCCAGATAGGCAACTGTATTGGAAGTGCCTGCTATTGTCTAATACAGTCCAGATAGGCAACTGTGTCTAACCAGAGCTTCTCTTATTACTCACTCATCTAATTTATGGGAGGTTCTGAAAACAAAGCAAAATAAAACAAACAAAACAAACCAAAAACATGCAACTCAAGCCTAGACTAATAGAGACAAGGGGAGACAGTGCAGTGGTGAAATAAAGGAGGAAAGACCCAGGACTGTGGTCAAAGCTGCACTACAACTCACATCCATGCCAACTCCTGCTTACTCTCAGAACATACTCAGGTCTTATCCTTCTTTTCTTTGCCTTTTTTGTTTTTTGCTGGAGGGCCTCTTTATATAAGAATCTTACCAAAAATAACCACAGTATAAAAGCAACCAAAGATATAGCATGCAAATGTGCTTCTGGTATTTCCATTATTTGTAGTGGAAGAAAGAAAAAAAGAAAAATTATTGAGTTTGACATCGAGATTGGTTTAAAAGTAACAATAAAGTGGATACTTTTTCGGAAAAAAAGTCACCGAGTTCAAGGGGAATCTGCTACAAATGGCATGGGGAAATTGTTTGATACTTCAATCCCTTTTTTAATATATTTATTCTAATTTCCAACCCCCCCCCACCTCAAACAAATGAATTTTACCTAATGGGAACTAACTTTTGTAGTAAAAAGAAACAAACTGGCTCTCAATAAAAAATCTTGAAATGAATTTCACACAAACCGTATTATCCTGTGCCCTATAACTAGCTCTATTTGCCAGATTATCAGATTTTTCTGTTGGATTAGGTCATAAAATTTCATAGTTAAGTGGAGCTAGTCCAAATCCTAATTTCAGAAGAGGAAACTGAGCTTAGAGAAGTGAAGTGACAAGCCATGGTTTAAAGTCAGGTCCTTTGTCATAAAACAACTGCTCTTCCCATAACACTATGCTGATACATTCCAGAGGTAGGATAGATACCTCAGAATTGTAGCACTCAATTGAGTTACAGTAAACAATGCCTTCAGGGCTGACTAGTTCAGTGCCAAGAAATAGGTACTATAGCCTAAGATGTGGAGAACTAAGCTAGGCAGTAGTTCAAGGCAAAACTTTAATTCCTTAACAAGCATAAAAACATGATTTCTCAGGCTTAGAGATGAAAGAATATTTCCAGAACTACTCCTGTCTCACATCAGGTTAATTTACCTGAAAAAAGTGCTTTACAGTTGGCTAGCACAGCTTCCCTGGAGGCTTCCAAGTGCCTTTCATTGGGGGTAGGTGGAGTTAGAAAATAGGAAAGCCCCCAAACAGGAAATCTCTATCAGATTGAGTGTCTGGACACAGAGCTGGTAGGGTGCCTTAGAGTTCTATTTTAAAGGGAGCCAATCCAGATGAATTATCTGTTTAAAAAACACTTTTCTCACCAGTGTCAGTGTCTGGAGCTGTTCTCCAAACATAGACAGATTTGTCAAACGAAGCTGAAATAGAAGGTGCTGTCTCTGGCTGCAGGATGCAATGCCTGGCATAGGATGGCCATCTCAACAGCTGGTTATTAAATTAACTCAGGAGAAAAGTCTCTGTTTTGTTGACAAATGGTCTAGCTCCTTTCCCAGAGTAAGGCTGTTTGGAGGATAAGAAATTTCTGGAAACAGAGTTGGCATTTGGCCCCTCTTCTTGCAGACATGTCAAGAAGTCCTAAAGCAGGGGTAGCACTCCTTAAAATAAGGAAAGTTAAAATTTCAGGCTCCTTTTGTTCCCTTCCCCCTTTGCTTTAGTATTATATTTAAAATCATAAGTTACCCACTATTGTTCAAGGTCAATCCACTAATCATCAAAATATAAGTACCTACTATGTAATGTCTTAAGCTCTGGGGAGGCAAATATAAAGAATTGAAAAAGTCCCTACTCTTAGGAGCTTACATTCTGTTGGGAGGATCAAGGAAAATTTTGAAATATTTTGATTCCATTAAAATATCAGGAAACCCCATTCAAATACAGAAAATACAAATACAAAAATACAAAAAAATACAAACACAAAAATATTTTCTAATATATATATGCATTCAAAAACCCAAGGTGTGACTCTTTAGTACAAGTCTAGAATTCATTTCTGAAGGAGCCTAGATAGTAGGAAATAATGGAGACTCTTTCTACACATATTTAAGCTCCTTTGCTTACACCATTTAAGTAGCAAAAGACTGGAATTGACAATGCTTCAGAAGAAATTTGTGAATTTCATCATTGAATTTTAAGTTAATTCTTTCTTTTTGCTGTTGAAAACTACTCAAATGATAAAATTTCCTTATCAATCTTTCAGGAATTTGGTAAGGGTTAAGGAGAATATATTTGAAGGTATGTCAATGATAAAAGAGAATTTAAGCAGTGATTTCTTGAATCTTAACATTATGGGAATTCACACAGGCACCCTTCAACTATCAATGTAAAGAACGAGTCTAGAAGAGTTTAGCTTCTACTCTGGGTTTTACTGCTCTAACCAATACTCCTCTGAACCTACTTTTTCCTCCATATTTAAAATGAAAGGGTTGGATTACATGATCATTATGGATTCTGTCATTCGTTCAATAAACATTTATTATGATTTTACTGTGTGCCATCTTTCACAGCTGGAAGGACAAACAAAAAATTAAACAATCTCAATTGAAGGAGTCATTCTAAGATGACTGATTTATAGCTGGAAGAGATTTTAGTCATCATTTCATCCAAATCCCTCATTTAATAGACAAGCTAACTAAGGCCCCGGAAAACAAGTGATTTTCCCATGGTCATATCGATACAAAGTGACAGGGTTATGTTTAAAAGACTCTGACTGAGAATATAACATTCTGTCCGTTATATCCTACTTAGGATGGTCATTTCCTGATCACTGAGGAAACTATTGTTATCCCACTACCTAAAGTTGTGAGGGTAATGTGATTGCTCCACAGCATTGTTGTGGGAAAAGTGTTTTGCTAATTTTAAATAAAAGTAATAACATTTCTATAGTGTTTTAAGGTTTGCAAACCAATTTACTTAGGATACGACTAATTGGATAGTACTATTATTACCCCCATTTTACAGATAAGGAAACCGAAGGTAAGGATGACCTGTCCAGAGTCTCACAGCTAGTAAATGGCTGAGGCTATACTTAAATTCAGGCTATCCTGACTCCAGGTTCAGCTCTCTATCCATTACACTTCTTAGCTGCCTCTTAAGAACTAAACAAATGTGACTTGCTACCATTACACAGGTTGCCTCACCATCCTTCCTCTTTTCTTTTGATGAAAAAGTGTTTTCCTCTTCTCTTTTTCATTCAAGCACTTCCCACAAAGCAATAGACAGTATGATATGGTGAATAGAACATTGAAGTTTTCCTCAGGAAGGTCTGGGTTCAAATCATTCATTAAACACTAGATAGCTGTCTGTGTAACACTGGGGAAAAAGCAGATAATTTTTCTGTGCTTTAGCTTTCTTGTCTCTAAAATGAGGATAGAAAAATTTCATGGAGTCATATGTCCCTCTGATCTAAATACATAACCCTCTGATCCTACTCAAACTAAACCACTTTCTTCCATTACTCTTACTGGCACTAAATGGAATGTATTTCTCTCCACACCCCCACTGCCTAGTATTATAAATCAATTATTCAACAAGCACCTTCTACATGCGAGGCGTTGACTTTCACTTCTGGGAATAAAAAGACAAGAAAAGAAAAAATGCCTCCACTGAAAGACCTTATGTGCTATCAGAGATTACATGTATATATACATATATATATATATATATATATATAAACATATGCACAATAAATAGGAGCAAATACATAGTAATTAGGATAAAAGATAGTTAAGGAGAGAGGATATTTGCCATTGGAGAGAGGCAATGCCTTTTGTATAAGGAAGTCTGTAAGGAAATAATGGATTCTATGAGAAGCATGTGAAACAGGGGTATTCTAGGTTTGGGGATGGGTCAGTTCAAAGTCTAAAAGCTGGAAGATTGAATGCCTTTTGTGCGGAGGTCCAGTTTATCTGAACCATGGAGTTTGAGAAGAAAGCTAATGTATAATGAGACTGAAAAGGAGTTTGGAAAGAGCTTGCAAAAAGTTTCAAAATAGAAACCTAGGAGCTTATATTTGTTCGAAGAAGCAATGGGGCATCACTAGAATTTATTGAGTTAGGGAAGTGAAATGGTGAGACATGGAGTTCAAGAAAATCACTTTGGCAGTTGTCTGGAGAATGTATTAGAGAGAGGAGAGACATGAGGAAAAGAAACCACTTAGATGGTCATTGCAATAGTCTAGATGAAAGGTAAGCATAGCTTGAACTAAAGAAGTTTTGAGGCAAGTCCAGAGAAGGAGATGGGTGCACAAGATGCTGGGTTGGTAGAAAAGACAAGGTTTGACAACTAATTATAAACTTGGAATAAAAGAGAGTAAGGAGCCAAGAATAATACATTGCAAACTTCAGAAATTAGAATTATTGTGATGACTTCAATAGAAACAGGGAAGATTAGAGGAAGGATGAATTTGTTGGGAAAGGTTATGAATTCTGCTCTGGAAATATGGAGTTGAATATGAGATGTCTCAGGGATCTCTAGTTTGAAACATTCAATAGGTAGTTGGTGGTATGAGACTGTAGATCAAGGGGAAAGACTAAAGTTGAATATCTATTTCTTTCTGTATGTCTATACCCATATCATTGATATCTATATTCATATATACATACATAGCTATATTAATATCTAATCTTTATCATCCTTTTCAATATTGCTTTCTTCATCTCTATAAACACAGAGAGATCTTTGAGTAATCAACATAGTCATAATAATTAAAACCATGAGAACTATTAGCAGGTTAGATGGGGTCACCAAGAAAAAGGAGAGAGAAAAAGAGAGAGAGGGAGGGAGGGAGAGAGAGAGAGGGAGAGAGACAGAGAGAGAGAGAGAGAGAGAGAGAGAGGGGGAGAGAGAGGGAGAGGGAGAAACAGGGAGAGGGGGAAAGAGGGAAAGGGGGAGAGAGAGAGAGGGAGAGAGAGAGAGACAGAGACAGAGACAGAGAGACAGAGAGACAGACAGAGAGACAGAGAGACAGAGAGAGAGGAGGGAACAAGTATGTCCTTAGAGAACAATGGGAATCATGGGACATAATGTGAATATTAAGCCTTCCCATACCTAGAAATTACCTGAAACTTCTCCTTTAAGATTAACTTCTACTCAGGACATATCAGACATGCAGGTATTTCTTTATATATGTCCCCACCCATCAATAATAAACTCCTTGAGGACAGAGCTTGGATTTTGTTGTATTTTTGTTTCTTCTTCTGTCTGTTTTCACTTTTGCTATTGGCCCTATTACATAACACAGTACTCAATAACTTAGTATCAACTTATAAATGCTTGTTCATTGATTTAGTCCCAAGGTAGTAAACAGATTGAAGAAGAAAGGAAGGACAGAGGTTACAAACACCAACAAAATGACGTGAGGCATTAGGCAAGGGACTTAAAAAATCATGAGAGAAATTGTTATCTGCATTTGGCATTGAAGTCAAATTGGCTTACTTACTCCTCCGTTTTCTTTGCCTTTACAGAAGTTGAACCTCCTTCCTTCCCTATTGCCTCTTAGAAACTCCAGTTCCCATGAAGACTCAGTTTTTGTGACTTCTCCATGAGAAGCCCTTCTTGATTCAATTAGTTATTAGAGGTCTTTCCTCCTTCCTCAGATTATCACATGTATATATTTCTATGTGATGTATCCCCACATAGAATGTAAGTTCTTTAACTATATAGATCATAGATTTAGAAATGGAAGAGACTTTTGAATCTAACCTACTTTTTTTTTAACATTGGGAAAAAATGAGAACCAGAGAGATTAAGTGACTTGTCCAAAGTCACCTAGGTAGTAAAGAGCAGGGCCAAAGTTTGAATCTAATGATGGCCATTGTACTGTTTTCATTTCATTATTGTATCCCTCAGAGAGTATTCCTCTCTCACCTTCATATCAAAACATACCATTGTCCTTTCAAGACAAAGCTCAGGCTAACCTCAGTTAGAGGTTCTGTGTATCACAGGTTTTTGCCTAATCTAATCCATTCTCCATTAAGCCATAAATGGGATTTTCCTAAAGTACAGGTCTGATGACATCACCACCATACTCCATAAACTTCTGTGGTTCCTTATCACCTCTAGGATCAAATACAAAATCCTCTGCTTTGTATTGGAATTGCTTTGTAACATAACACCCTCCTATCTTTTTACTCTTCTTATACCTTATTCCCCACCACATACTCTGAGAAAGTGATAATGGTCTCTCTGCTGTTCTATGAAAAACAAAAATGCTCATCTCTTGCCTCTAGGAATTTTCTGACTGCCCCTCATGCCTCAAATAAATTTACTCCTTATTTCTACATACTGAATTCTCTGATTTCCTCTAAGTCCCAATTAACATCCCATCTTCCTCAAGAAACCTTTCCTTTTAAGTATAGTATCTTCCCTCTCTTAATTATTTCCTATTTGTCATATTTATATCATATCTATTTATTGAGAGAAACAGAGAAGAAAAAAAAGCGAGAGAGGGATTGTTTGAATCTCTTTGTATCTCTCCTCCTAACGCCCCAATTAGATCATGTGCTCCTCAAGTGCAGGAAATATCTTTTTCCTCTTTTTATATCTCAAGTATTTAGCATAGTGCCTGGCATATAGTAGTAGATAGATGTTTATTTATTAATGGATGGATTTCGTTCCCCAAATGCTAGTGCCTTCCTTCCATAAATACCTTTCCTGTCCTGTCTTTTCCTTTCACAAAACCTTAAACTTACTGCACTCTGCAGCTGGGATGCCATTGAGCCCCTGCCTAAGGGCTCTTCTGGACTGGTGGCAGAAATCAGCATTCCCACCCTCATTCATACTACCTCCACAGAAGCGGATAATCCTATACAGACCTCTCTCCTTTCTCTACTCAATTTATATCCTAAACAAGTAAGGGATTCCTTGGGATTACTTCTTTCCTGGAGTTCCCACTAATGTTTAGTACCACCACTTAAGTAGAGAGGAGCACATGAGTCTAGCAGTCACCCTACCTTTAGCTGGCACCCAGACACTTTAGATGTCTACCTTTAACCTACAGGCACCATGTCGACACTTAAGGGGCCAAGGTCTCCCAGTGCTTCTTGGGTCATCTCTAGTCATCCTGAGGAATATTTGGTCACTAGATTCAGATGGCTCTGGAGGAGATGTGAGACTGGTGACCTGAACAGCTCTCCCTCACTAAAAACAAAGTCAAGTGCAAGTCACGTCATCATTTCTCCAATGGCATGGTCTTCTTCAGCAACAAAGGATGAACACAACCTTTCATTTAATGACCTTGCACTTATTTTTATTTATTTCTATTCATTCTTTATATAGTTACATATTTACTTGCCTCCCTCTTAAATATCAGCATCTTGAGAATTCTTTGTATTTGTATTTGTAGAGCCTTGCACAGTTCCTAGCATGGCAGAAAGCACTCAATCAGTGCTTGTTTGGTTAAAATATATTTAATTATATTATATGGCATCATTCCCTTCTTCCCCATTATTTCCTGCCCCAAGTTCTCATTGTACAAGTTTAGAAAATTCAGTATGTACATGTGAAGACCAGCCTCTGTCAAACTAACATTTGTATAGCACATTATGGTTTGCAAAGCATTTTACATGTTTTCATGTGAGCCTTACAACAACCATGAGAGATAAGGTATTTTCATTAGCTTCATTTTACAGGTGAGAAGACTGAGGGTTAGAGAGCTTAAGTGAATTGCTCAGAGTCACACAATTAAGCTCCTCAGACAGGATTTGTACTCAAGTTTTCCTGGTCCCAAGGCAGACCCTCCAACCATTGTGTCACCTAGCTGCCAATCACACAACAGATATACAGATACAGATAGATTCTCAATATGGGAACAAAAGGAACTTTTTCTGTTTCTTGCCATCTGATCCTCCCAATATAAAACATTTCTGACTTACACAATAAAAAAATCATATTACTTTAAATTTTAAAAAATCCTTTCCTTGTAAAAACCAGCAAGTTGAGAGAAATTATTAATTTCATTCTATATTGATAAACAATTATTAAATTAGAATCCATGCTTTTCTCCTGTTTTCTTCAGTAAGGCTCAACTCCCATAGAAGGTCAGCTTCTGAAGGACTCGGCTAATTGAGATGAGCCCTAACCTTCAGGCAACAAGGTCTTTGATACTGCATCAGACCCCACCTACTTAGGAGACCTTACTTGTATTTAAAGTGTAAATAGAATCCAGTCTAGATGAGTTCTTACAATGAAGGAAATAAGTCCCATCCTTATACCCCTTCATTAGAGTTGAGGGTGATTCAGTTCATGGAGGAGAAAACCAACCAAAATGATCTGGATGGAAATGGATTCATTCCTCTGTCCAGGTTTCTGTAGACAACTGAATAGCATGATAAAGCCACATTCTCAGCGGGAAGAGCTGAAGACTTCTAGCCCACCTTCTCATTAAATGTCCACCTATCAGGGTTGATTTTTCAGTCATCAAGGGAATACCTTATCAAGGATTATTTAAAACTTTCCAGCTTCCTATGTCTTTTGTCTTTGCTTATCTAGAGAAACCACTGACCATCAGTTTATTGATTTTTAATTAGTCTAATCAACAAATTGTTTATTAATTTTCCAAAAACTCTCTATTTTGGGGTTTTTCATTTGTCACAAGGTAGATGGTACAAGTATCAACATCTGCTTTTTTATAAATATGAGAAAACTGAGTTTCAGAGAAGTTCAGTGCCCTAAGATCATTCAGATGGTAATTGACACAGTGTAATCTGAACATTTTCCCTTCTAGTTGCACTTCGTGTTTTCTCAATGTGGTATAGTTTATTAAAAATGAGAGAGAGAAAGAGATACAGAGAGAGACAGGGACAGAGAAAGACAGGGAGACAGAGACAGACAGTGACAGATACACAGAGAGATTTTATTAAAGCTCTTTAAAAGAACTAAGTTGGATAGCACATCCTTTGCACCAACCTAAGTGTCTGGGTCCTATGATACATTCTTTAAGCCTCACCTGGAAGCCAAACCGTAGATCAAAATGACTAGTTTAGTTTCAAGTCATGAAATACAAATAATCCACTTAGACCTAGCCAAGAGTTTGTCACCATTAAGCATCAAAACTACTAAAAAAAACTTGGATGGACTCTCTAAAAAGAAAGTGAGTGAAATTATGCCTTTTCTTTGGAAGAGTTGAAGTTCAGATCTCAGAACTTCAAGGAAATTATTGAGGAATTATAATTAGATTTCATTGACTATTTGAAGACAAGTATTATGTCTGTTCAGCTTTAATGATTGAAAAGCACAGAGCAAAATTGGCTAATGGGGAATGAGAATCCAAGGAAAGTAAGGTGATAAACTATTAAAACTGGCTTTAGAACTAATGTAATTCTCAGCTGCCTTCAATGATTTTTCACAAGACCTAGATGAGCAATATCCTAGGGTGCTGAAAGAAGTGTCAGATGTGACTGCTGTGCCACCACTGTCAGTCACCTTTGAAAATCTGGGGAAAAATAAGGAAGGGACCACAGGACCTAGGAAATTTCTTTCTCTGTCTCTCTCTGTCTCTATCTTTCTCTCTCTCTCTTTCTCTCCTTCTCTCTCTCAATGGGAAGGTACAGTCTTCACACTAGAGGACAGTGAGCTTGATTGTGATTTCTGAGAACATTTTAGCATACATCATTTAAGAGATAGTGGACATCTGGAAAAAAGCAGCAATGGTCACAGAGGGCTAGTACAGTTTCAGCAATAACACTCATGTCCAAATAATTTACATATTGAGTGTGTACCATGTTATTGTATAAACCTTGTCAATCAGGAAAAGTAAGTAGAATTAATCTACCTTGTATTTAGTAGAAATTTGTAGTTAAGCAATTTGACAAAGTCTTATGTTATTCTCTGAAGACAAAATGGAGAGATGTGCTCTCAATGATTGTAGAGTTTCATGGATTTCTAATTGTTTGCATGCGATGATGAACATAGTAGTCATTAAGAAATTAGTGTCAATCTGGAAAGAACTTCATACTAGAAAGACCCAGAAATTTGCTCTCAGCTCTGCAATGGTTAATAATTTTAATAATGACTTCTGTAAAGACATAATAGGCATGCTTACCAACTATGAGGATGACTTGAAACTAAGAATAATAGAGATCATGTTGAATAACAGAATAAGGATCTAAAATTAAGCTAGAAGGATTGACTAAATACAGGAAGATGGATTTTTAATAAGAATAAATATTGTCACAGAATTACAGTGCAACACAATCTCAAACAAGAATCCTTTCTAAAATAATCTGAACAAGTGGTTGTTAAATCTTTGGTTAAAGGATAACCATGAGAGGGAATCCAATAATTTCTAAGGTAATTTATTCCACTTTTGAATAGCTCTGATTATTAGCAATTTGATGCCTTAAATCAGGACTATTTTTTTCCTTTGTAAAAGTCATCTATTGCATTCTGCCCCATAAAATCACACATCTGGGTGCATTACATAATTGAAACTTTGAGAAATTGCTAAGGAAAAGCTAAAGAGAAGATAAAACTAAGGAAAGAGCCTTGAGGAACACTGAAGGTAATGAGATCTTTGTCTGAGAATGTGGATTTGATACATATCCTCTCACTGTGCTCAAGGGACAGTATTCAGAGGGGAAAAGACAATCACTTTCACTCATTGAGAGATGACAGCTAACCCCAAGGAGAGTTACAAAAGAAAGCCTAAACAAAAACTGCTAGAAAATCACTATCCAGGACTGGGGGAAAATCTCTTTATCCATCCCAAGAGCACCGGAAGGTATAATTATACTGTGGAATAGTGCAATAATTAATGTTCATGTTGATGACCTTGATTCATCAAGAAATAATCAATTATGTTCAGTAATGTCTATTTATTATTTTATTGTCTGTTTACTATTTAATCAATGGAATGTTTATAATTTCAAAAGATTTCTAACAAAATATTTAAAAGAAAAAAATTAGACAGTAATGGGTAAGTGTCATTTGGTTGAAAACTCAGTCCTTGAGGATACTTCACTCACCATTAATACCAGATGAATGAAATGATGCTGTTTTACAATGAGAATTAGATAAAATAGAGTTTTTCTGTGCTACTTTGACAACTTTGCTCTATATCATTTCAAACTTGGCTTGAAGACCTTCAATAACCCATTAGCCCCTAGAAAAGTTCAGCCCAATTTGGAATTGTTCAGTAAATAATTTATATTAAAGATGAAGCTATTTATTTGCCACTTTTACCCTTTACTCCTAGTTCTGATTTTTGGACCAACCAGAGCAGGCCTAAACTCTTTTCCACATTAACCCCTTACAAACCTGCCGATAACTATTATATCAAGCTTCCCCTAAGTTGCCTCTTTTCTATAACAATTTCCAAGTCTTTAATCAGTGCCTAGACTGCCATCTCTCAGTCTCCTCATTTCTACCCCCAAAGAAAAAAATGTGGTGTCTGGAACTGAACACAAAATTTCTAATTTGATCTGACAAAGATGTAGTATAGTAATATTCCATATCAAATATTGTCTTTTTCAATTCAGCCTAAAATCAAGCTAGGTTTTTTTAACTTTTCTCTTAACCCACTTGACTCATATTGTACTAAAACTTCCTGAGAATTTCAGACAAACTATTATCTATCCCTACCTCTCCAACTGTACTTTATTAACTGCTTTTATTGATTCTTTATTTACTTTATTTGACTTTATTTACTGAACACAGTTTGCTCTGCCAAAGACAATTTCCTTTGCACTTCAAAAGATAGAACAAAAGGGCTAGTAGAGGGCTTTTAGAGAATTTAAATAGAGGCACTAAGAGATTGCTGAAGCTTCCTTGTTGAATTCAAGGCATACATTTCAGATATATTACCTTCTAGGATACTCAAAGACCTGGAAAAGATAAGTGAGTGTCGGTGATCTTTGAAAGGTTGAGAATAAGAGAGTTACCACAAGACTGGAGAGGGACAACTATCCCAATATTCATCAATAGAATTTGTAAACTAAAAGCTAGTGAGCATGACTTCAATTACTAACAAAATTTGAACATATTATTAAAGGAATGGCTACCAAACACTGAGAGAAGGAAGCAGTAATCACAAAAGGCCAGTATGGAATCATAAACAAGTCATTGTGAAGTAGTTTCATTTTCTATAGTGCTATAGTGTTAAGATTGTAGGATCACAGTTATAGAACTGGAGGGATTTCAGAAACCATTTATTCCAACCACTTCATTTTACAGATGAAGAAACTAAAGTCTATGGTGGAAAAATGACTTTCCCAAGATCAGAAAACTAGTTTTATAAGTGGGATTTGAAATCAGGATTTCTGACTCCAGAGCCAGCTTTTATTCTACGGCAGTTTACGTAGATGTTTCTTTTCTTGAGGGGGAGGCATGGCAACATATCTCATGCTTTTGCTATGAATAAGGGAAAGGTTTAAGCTACTAACAATTAGGTAAGTATGGAACTAGTTGAATCAGTATTAAATATCCAACATCAACTTGGATGAAGACCTCCTGACCCATGCTGTCAGTGTCTATGCCTGGTCTGTTTATTATTTTATTAATAATGGCTAAAAAGTGGAGATGGAATGGTTATCATATTTGCTGAGGATGCAAAGCAGGGAGAAATAACTAAATGATATTGGATGACAGAGTTAGGATCTAGAACTAACTTGACAGATGAGGATATTGACTCAACTTAAAAATATCAAATTTAATAGGGATAAATGTAAAAAAAAATCTCACAAAATAATAATACTAGGCAAGATTTTCTTTGGGAAATACACATCAGCTTTGGTTAAGCCTTGAGAGATCAATAATAGTTTATTATTTTTTCTCTTTTTCAGTGGTAGCAGGGTTAGGTTATACATTTATTCTCTTTCATAAGATATTGCATATATCAATGAATCAGCAAACATTTATTAAGCACTAGGATTGCAAACTGTTCTAGGTGCTAAAAATATAAAGACAGAAATGAAATGCTCCCTGTTCTCAAGGGACTTCTAATTTATATATATATGTGTGTGTACACATATACACACATGCATACATATACACACATACATATATACATATAGGTGTGTGTATATACACACAAGCATATGTACATATATTTGTGTTGTATATGGGCTATACATGCTGTATATGTATTGCACATATGGTAATTTTTTAGGGGGGAACTAAATTTTTAGGGATACATTAGAGTGCTTCTATAGAAAGACCTGAAGCTATGCATAGTCCTATGTTATTTAACATTTTGACCAATGATTTGCATAAAGGTATATTGAGGTGGCATACTTATCTAGTTTTTATGGGAGCTAAAGATAAGAAAGAGAACTACTATCCTGGATGATGAGATCAGTATTCAAAAAGATCTTAGTAGGTCAGAAAACTGGGTCAATTTAATATGTCATAAGGATAAATGTGAGCTCACACACTCGAGTTCAAAAATCATTTTCATAAGTATACCATTAGAATACATGACCAGACAGTAGACTTGAAACATATCCACTGGGTTTTAGCAGACTGAAACTCAGAATGACTTAGCAGTGTCTTATGGCAGTCCAAAAAGCTAATGCAGTCTTAGACTCAAAGAAGAGGTATGTAGTGTTCAGGAGGACAGGTGATAGCTCTGGTGTATTCTGGCATGGCCATATGGTGTTTGAAGTTCTGTATTTAACTCTAGGTACCACAACTTAGGAAGGATGAGAAGTTCTATGTCAAGAACAGGGCCACTAAGGATGAAGAGTTTGGCACTATGCCTTAAAATCACTAGATGAAGAAATAGGAGTTGTTTAATGAGAAGAAGAAAAGACATGATAGATGTTTTCAATTATTTGAAGTTCTATGAAATGAAAGATCATTTATACTGGTTTGGCTTGCCCCCAGAGGACAAAACTAGGAGAAATCAAGACAAAGTTGAAAAGATATATTTTTAGATTTCATATCTGGAAAAATATCCTAAGGGATCCTTGGTAACACAGAAGATCGAGCCCTGAAGTTGGCATTAGAATGATCTGAGCTCAGAACTGGTCTCACATATTTACTAGTTGCCTAACCCTGGGCAAGTTACTTCAATAATTTATACCTTTAGTTTCTTCAACTATAAAATAAGGATAAAAACAACACCTCCTTTCCAGTGTTGTTTTGAGCATAAAGTGACATTTACTTGTAAAGTGCTTAGAATGGTGCTTGGTACATCATCGGTACTTAATAAATTATTATTTCTGAACATATCAATTAAAGTTATGACAAGAGGAATCAGGCTTCTTCAAAAGGTAGTGAGTTCTACCTTTCTGAAGATATTTAAAGCAAAGTTTGAATGACTTTGTTTTGTTTTTGGTCAGATTTGGTTTGGACTAGTAGTTTCTATAATTCTGTGAACCATAAGATTCAGTATTTATTAGGCTTGCTTAAAAGACAGTGAAGAATTTTTTTTCCCCAGATGAAGTTTAAATTCAGCACTATATTCAAATTCAACACTATGCAGCACTATATTAATGCTTCTTAATGATTTTGGAACTAAGGTAAACAACACAGAAGCAGAGCATGTAGGAACTGATGTTTGTATAATAGCCACAGAGAGGGATGAGAGAAGTGTGATGTCTCTAAGTGCCATGAGTAGGGGAGGACAATGAAATGTATTTGATTGATTATAGATTGCTCAATGAGAAGAGAAAATGCACTTTGGTTTTGTGTGTGCTGTGAAACCTATGACACCTTCTCACAGAAAGAGTCCACAACCTAGAATGACAAAGAAATAGCCTGGACTATGGAAATAGATAGCAAAGCAATGGGTACAGCAGAGAATATTGTCCTGTCAGCTGTTTCCTTAGCTTAGTCAAATACCTAAAGCTCCCATATTATGTATGAATGTAACTTCAAGGCATGCAAAATAACTCCCTTTCTTAATATGAAGAAGCATATGCTTAGCATTTTCAATCTCACCCTCATGGTTACACTCTAATAGGCATAAGCTTTATATTGATAAGCTTAGCTGGCCCCAAGGCAGCAGATGAGTTTATCATGTTTGTGTTCCCCAGACAAACCTCTAACCTTTCCCCTTATACATAGTTACATGCTTCCAAAATCATATTTTAAAAACAAGTAAACAGAAAAATATGGTTTTGTCCGTTGCTTAATCAGTCTTAGCCAGAGCAGCCAGCTTGGTCACTGAGGCTAACTCTTTAGTAGATTAGAGAAGCCTGCCTGACTCTGCCCAAGGGGAGCTATGATCCAGATTTGTTGGTTACCTTTAAAAATAATTTATTTATTTCTAGTTTTCATAATTCATTTCCATGAGATTTTGAGTTCCAATTTTCTTCCCATCTCTCTCTTCCACCCAACCCAAGACTGTGTGTAATTTGACATAAGCTCTACGTATACAATCATATTGAACCTATTTTCACATTAGTATGTTGTAAACAAGAATTAGAACCAATGGAAAAAAACCACAAGAAAGAAGAAACAGAGAGAGAGAGAAGAGAGATCAAATAATATGCTTCAATCTGCATTCGGATTCTACAATTCTTTTTCTGGATGTGGATAGCATTTTCCATCATGAGTCCTTTGGAGTTTTCTTGGATACTTGCATTGCTAAGAAGAGATAAGTCAATCAAAGTTAGTCATTTCACATTGTGGCTGTTACTGTGTGCATTGTTCTCTTGGTTCACCTCACTTCAGCTTACTTCACTCAGCATCAGTTCATTCAAGTCTTTCCAGGTTTTTCTGAAATCTGCCTGCTCATCACATTCGTATACCACAACTTGTTCAGACATTCCTGATTGATGGACACTCCTCAATTTTCAATTCTTTGCCACCACAAAAAGAGCTGCTAGAAATATTTTTGTACATGTGAGTCCTTTTTCAATTTTTATGTCTTTGGGACATAGCCCTAGAAACTGTATTACTAGGTCAAAGAGTATGCATATTTTTATAGCTCAATTTCCTCTCCAGAATAGTTGGATCAGTTCATTGCTCCACCAACAATGAATTACTGTTCCAATTTTCCCACACATTTTCCAATATTTATCATTTTCCTGTTTTGTCATGTTAGCCAATCTTATAGGTGTGATGTGGTACTTAAGAGCTGTTTTGATTGGCACTTCTCTAATCAATATTGATTTAAAGCATTTTCTTCATATTTTTGTATATACATTTGATTTCTTCCTCTGAAACCTACCTGTTCATATCCTTTGACAATTTATCAGTTGGTGAGTGACTTGTATTCTTATGAATTTGAATCAGTTCTTTATATATTTTAGAAATGAGGCCTTTATCAGAGATGCTGGTTGTAAAAATTCTTTTCCAGTTTTCTACTTCGCTCCTAATCTTGGTTGCATTGACTTTCTTTGTGCAAAAACTTTGAAATTTAATGTAGTCAAAAGTATCCATTTTGCATTTCATAATGTTATCTCTTATTTGTTCATAAATTCTTCAATTCTCCATAAATCAGACAGGTAAACAGTTCCTTACTCTCCCATTTTGCTTCTAGTATCAGCCTTTATATCTAAATTGTGTATCCATTTTGACTTTATTTTGGTGTATGATGTAAGATGTTGTTCTATGGCTCATTTCTTCTGCACTATTTCCCAGTTTTCCCAGCAGTTTTTTTCATGTATTGAGTTCTTATTCCAGAAGCTAGAGTCTTTCTGTTTATCAAACAGGAGATTACTATAGTCATTAACTACTGTGTCTTGCAGACCTAACCAAATTCACTGATCTTCACTCTATTTTTTAGTACCTAGCAGTTTATTTATTTATTTTTAGTTTACAACATTCAGTTACTCAAGCTTTTGAGTTCCAAATTTTCTTCCTCTCCCACCCCTCACCCTTTCCCAAGATGGCATGCAATCTGATATAGGTTCTATTTATACAATTACATTAAACATGCTTTCACATTAATCATGTTGCAAAGAAGAATTATAATCAGTAGAATGAACCACAAGAAGGAAGAAATAAAACAACAAAGAAGAGAAAGAGCCAATAGTATGCTTCAATCTGGATTCAGATTCCATAATTCCCTGGATGTGGATAGCATTTTCTGCCATGAGTCTTTTGGAATTGCCTTAGAACTTTGCATGACTGAGAAGAGCCTAGACTATCAAAGTTAGTCACTGCAAATGTGGCTGTAATGTGTACAATGTTCTCGTGGTTTTGTTCCTTTCACTCAACATCAGTTCATAAAAGTCTTTCCAGGCCTCTCTGAAATCTACCTGCTCATCATTTCTTATAGCACAATAGCATTCCCTTACATTCACATACCACAATTTCTTCAACCATTCCCCAGCTGATGGTTATCCCCTCAGTTTCCAGTTCTTGGCCACCACAGAAAGAGCTGCTACAAATATTTTTGTACATCATTTCTCATTTGTATAATCTCTTTGGGATATAGCCCTAGAAGTGTGCCAAGTAGTTTTGATGATTGCTATTTTATAATACAGTTTAAGATCTGGCATTGCTAAGCCACTTCCCTAGCAATTCTTTCCATTAATTTCCTTAATATTCTGGACCTTTTGTTCTTCTGGATAAATTTTGTTATTTTTTTCTAGCTCTATAAAATAATTTTTGGTAGTCTGATTGATGTTTCACTGAATAAGTAAATTAATTAAGATAGAATTGGCATTTTTATTATATTAACTTGGTATATTGCTGGTAACCTTAATAAGGTGATCCTGCACCCTTCATCAGTGGCTTTCCCTCCTTAGGAACAATCTCCATCCAGGGCAGACCAGAAACCCACCTTTGTCAGCATCTTGGCAGGACCTACCCCCTACTCCTGTAAGTGTGAACAGATCCCAGTGGCCTTGGCCAACACAAGGCAAAACAATGCCCTTAGGCATTTATACCTGCCATTATAATAATCATATTCTGAGCATCACTCTTGACTGGATGCAGGTTAATAACAGTTGATGATAACAATAACCACATAATTATCACCATCTCACTTTTCATCCAAACCTCAATAAACTACTTGAATAAACCCAAGTTTATTCTACATTTCTGGACCCCAGAGATCATGATGAATAAGAGTGTCTGGGAACAAGAAAAGGGAAATGGAACAGAAAAGATAATGTTAAAAAATCTGGTGGGTAGTGTTCTTGACGGTGAGGTCCCACTTTAAGAAAACACTACACTGTGGATGGAGCTTTAGTAAGCCAGGAGCATGAAGGCAAGGTAGATAGGGTATATTCAAAGAAAAGAGGATCACCTAAGCAAGGAAAGGCAGTCAAGACAAATTCTTTCTACTGAGAGAGTATGGTAGCTATGACTCACAGAGATAATTAAGTGCTACAAGCAAAGTTCTAAGCATATTTTTCTTCTGCTTAAGAAGTTTCACTTGCTTCCTTTTTCCTCTTGGTTCATAGGACTCAGCAAAGTCTAAGTCCAGGAGCTGTAGTTTGCCAACTTTTGCTATAGGATAAAGTAATTTTTTTTTCCCTTTAGGCTTATGAATCCTTTTAGAATTTGGATCCAGCCTATCTTTTCTGATACTTTACGTTGATTTCACTAATGTATTCTCCTTAATTGGCCTGTTTGACGCTTCCCATAAATAACATAGGATTTATAAGATCATACATTCAGAGCATCAAGACCAAACCCTAAATTGTACAGATGAAGAAACTGAGACTCGGAAAGGTTAAGATTAAGTGACTCTGGCAGAATACAAACCAAAATCTTCCTGATTCTAAATCCTGAGCTCTATCTACTACATCATTCTTTACCCCATCTCCATAATTTTACATGGATTGGAACACTTTCCCTGCTCACTTCTGTTTTTTGGAATTCCTATTGTATCAGGGCTCAGCTAATGTTTTTCCTTCAAAAAGATCTTTCCTGGTTCCCCCCAGTTGTCATTGTTCTCACTACCAAATTTCTTCATATTTAATGTGTTTCTTCATCTGTTTTCTTGCTGTATACCACTTCTTGAGAACAAAGTCATATATTTGATTTTGTTGCTTCAGAGCCTAGCATAGTGTGTTACACATAGAGATGCTTAAGGAAGACAGGATTTAATTTCGTAGTCATTCTGACATTCCAAGCACTGTATGAAACACCAGGGATACAGATAATAGTAAAACTGAAGCCAGCCCCTTCCCTTAAGGAGTTTGTATTCCAATCAGAGTAAAGCTCCACACAAAAGGGAGAAGAAAATAAAAGGAGGGAGGGCAAGAAGTTGCATTGTTTTGAAGGCCAGAGAAAGTCAGCAACAGGCCTGGAAGTAAAAGAATTTCTTGAATTGAATTTAACTCAAGATAAAGATCTTCCAATCCAACTTCTTTATTTTACAGATGTGCAAGTTCTTGTCCTTTCTGCTTTAGAAAGGAAGCTAATTTAGGAATGTTTTAATCAAATGGCCATGCATAAATTTACTATTTGTGCCATATGAGTTGCCTCTATTCTCTAAATTGTGGTAGCACATGGTAATATTATTCAGTCAGCCAAAATTAATGCACATTTCCTATGTGCATAGTAAGACTTCCTACATGAAGCCTTTCCAGTCACTCAATGAGTAGTCATTTCTCCCAAACTACCTTGTATTAATTTTGCATTTAATCTCTTTATATTTATTCTGTTTGTAGTTATATTTACTTTTTTTCTCTCTCCTTTGAATGTAAACACTGAAAGAGTAGCAATAGTTTCATTTTTTGTGTGCATTTTTGGCATCTTTAATACCTTGCATAATGCCTGACACCTGCTTTACAGGCTTGTTGTGAGACCAAATGAATTAACATATGTAAAGAGCTTTGCAAACCTTAAAACACTATGCAAATTCTAGTGATGATGATGATGATGATGATGAGATCACTCTGTCCTGGAGGGGTCAGGGAAAGAGAAACTTTAAAGAGTATCAAGGGTTTCAGTGCACTTCTGAATGAGTTGGATGTGAACTGAAAGTAGCAGTGTTCTAATCAGGTAAGGCAACTAAGACTTTTCCCAGGGGCACAGAAATTGAATTGAAATTGAAATAGAAAGGTTCTTCATCCTTGAGGACATAGAAATACACAGTTCTTTAGCAGGTAGAAGACACTGGTTTTAATACAAAATTAACAAGAATAATTAAATAAGATAGAAAGTTACAAGATGATTGACTTCTTTCCTTTTCTACCACCTTGTGGCCCTCTTGGTCACTGTCTCCATATCTCGGTATTATCTACTAGCCTCATGTCATAGCCCTCTGAATTCATTGCAGTCAGGGGACAATTTTGATATTTATATATTTTGGGTTAAGGAACCTAGCATAGGAATGCTTTTTGTCTCTGTCTTTAATTTACGGGGTGATTTCAGCCTCTTTCAATTTTAGAATAGACATCTGTCGCTATTTCTCCCTCAGTGAGATGATAAGAACAAAATGATATTTTCAAAAAGTCTTCAACTTCATAGAAAAAGAATTCACCTGTAATTTAGTTTTCTAAATTCCCCACATGCATCGCTGAAATGTTACCATTTATGCAAATTAGGGAGAGTTATGTTCCTTGCTTGGTGGCAGAGATTTATGTTATGAATCAGCAATTTTTTCTTGGCTCCAGCAGAAGGTGTGCTGCATGGCCTTCTGTGACACTTACATGTACTTACCATACAAGAAATGAGATGGAAAAATAAATATGGTGCTGTGTAGCTTTAAGGGACTGAGAAGGCTCTCTAAGCATTCATTGGAGGTGGAGAAGCCTCAGGGAGTTGGATAAAAGAGAGCATTGTTGGAGGAATTTGACTTTTTTGGAAACTTCTATAATATTTTCACTTTGAGTAAATAGTTGGATAAGTTTCACCTCCATCCCCCAACCTATAAAACTGTGGTCCCTTCCTGCTTCCCAATTTATCATCCAAGCAAATAGAGGAAAGATCTTTTAGGACATTCTGCCCCCCACTCCCATTCAAACAATGCAGGAAAAGTGTGAATTCTGTGCACAAAACTAAAGGAAAGTTCAGAAAATGGATGCCAAGCAAAAATGAGAGCCAGGGATTTCAAAGAAAGGGCTGAACTGGACTGAGAGAGAAGATTGCAGTCAGCAAAGCATAGTCAGCAAATTGTTTATTTTACTGGAGGAAGTTGCCATGGTCTGCTGGCTATGGACTTAGGAAGTAGTTGTATGAAGGTTTTAACTTGCACTGGTCTTGGTAAATGAAGATCCTATGAAAAGCAGGTGATGATTCATAGAGAGTTTTCACATATCATATGAAAAAAAGAAACTTCCTATCTCATTTTTGGTCATTTGTATGCCTCTAACTTGGCAAGCTCTGTATTAACATGGAAACAGTTTGCTTGCCTTTACCTTCCTCAGAATCCTTTGTTTCCTACCTAAAGCCGCAATTTTGGGCTGAAGAAGGAAAATTGATTTCTCTGTCCCCTTCCTACCAATTAAAAAAAAAAAACCCAAACCTCCAAAACACCCCCACAACCACAGAAAATGTAATATATGCATATATGTATATATATTATAATATGGAGATGTGAGTATAAGTGAAAGAATCATTTACAAACACAAAATAGCTTCTAGATGGAATATATTTTTAGAAAAGCATATTATAGCTCTATAAACTACAGTAGAACTTTTACAAGAGAAGGAAATTATCCCAATGACCTGGAATTATCCTTTCACTCAAAAACCTGTGACAATTTTTAGCAAAAATACTTTGAGCACCTAGATATATTGACTGCCTTCTGAGATAACTTGAGTCTTCTGTAAACGAGAACTTATGAAAACCCATTAATTCTCATGTTCTCCATTTTCTTTGCCTCTGATCCACAGAGCTGAATAGTTTGTTCCTTCCTAAACCAGTGTATTTTAAAAGAAATATGGTCATTGTGTTGTATGCTAATAATAACCATTAGCATTTATATAACACTTTGAGGAACGAAGAATACTTTCCTTAAAGTAACTTATCTGATCTGTGCAACACCCCGTGAAGTAGAGGCTGTTAGGATCTTCATTTTGCAGCTGAAGAAATTGATGTTTGAGTAGGTATGCTTATTCCTCACTCCACGGTCAGTATCATTCACCAGAGGTATCAAACTCAAATAAAAAATGTGAGCACACACTCACACGCACACACACACACGTATAAATATACACATACAAATATATATATATACATATATATATATAAATATACACATATATACTGTATATAATATATACACACATATGTGTATATGTATATATGTATGTACATGGTGTATATATATATCATGTACATATTATATTTAGAGTATATATATATATCACATATATTTTACTTATATATCACAAAACCTTTCTCAACCTCAATTTCCTTATTTTTATGTCGATCTTTATAATATTATAGTGAAGAATGAGTGCTTTTAAGAGGTAGAATAATGTGGCATTGAAGATAGAGTTCTGGAATGAACTTGGAGAAGATTAGACTTTATGTCCTGCCTCAAATATTTGCTAGCTATGTGTTATGTGAGTAAGTGAATTAATCTTTTGGATTCCAAAGATCAAAAGCTGAAGAGGATTTGAAAGTCATGCAGCTCAACATTTTTATTCAAAGATAAGGAAATTGGGGCCTAACAAACTTCAAAGACTTGCCCAAATTTGCACAAGTAGTAAGTAGCAGAGCATCTATGCCTCAGTTTAGTCTTCAATAAAATGGGGATAAAACATTGATCTTACAGGGATGGTGGGAGGGGTAAAGAAAATGATGTTTGTAAAGTACTTTGTGAACTGGAAAGTGATAAATCTATTTTATTTATTGTTAAGTTGGGAACCACTATGAAGGAAAGAAAAGGAAAAGCAAAGGAAAGGCAAAGGCAAAGAAAACAGTTGAGAAAAAAATGTTTCTTTTACAGGGTAATACAGCTAGTAAGTGCAAGGTGCTAATATTTAAACCAAGGGACAACTACCCGTTGTAATAGGCACAATCACAGTTTGTAGCTCCTTGGGCCTCTATGTATTTTCCTGCCACATTCCTCCTCTTAAAGAACCATTGTTGCCTATGACCTGCCAGTTTCATTTTATGTTATGCTTTATCATATTTGGCCCATAAAGAACAAGCTTGCCAAAGCAAGGATTTGGCTGCCAAAACAGACCATTCTTGCATCTGAAAATTTGTAAATGTTGTAACACACTTGCCTTTCAGAGATTTCATAGGCTCCCTGGAAGAAAGCAAGTTTGAAAAAGTAGCCCCTTTCACTGAGGTTCAATTTCTCCATATCCGGAATCCGAATTTTTAGGTTATGCACTAAAGAGCAAATTTAAAAGGGGGAAATCAGGCATATGCATGAGCAAGGGACAATGAGGCTGTTCCAGAGACCTGTTTGGAAAAGTTGCTGTCCTGGACACTTTGTGTACTGTAGCCACATGCATGGCTAATGACCCATGAAAGCATAGACCTTGACAAAATAAACAATCCCTGAACAATCTCACTGAACTAGACTAGCTAGCCTCATGTCTATGGACTCTAGATGAAAGCAGGATTTGTGGTAGGATAGAAGTGTCTGAATAGGCTGAATTAAGACCTGATTTGAGATCAGCAAGCTAGGAGAAAGAGAGGTATTATAGCACACCATGGGAGGAGCATTACATTTTGAATCAGTTAATTGTTAAAATTGGAAGAAAAAGAAAACACCACTTAAATGATATACTACAATTATAAGAATTTAGTACTTGGAGTGTTGTAGGAAAGGGAAATAAGCATGGATAGACTTGTTGAATTCATACAATCATAGTTTGTTAAATATGAAAGGCAGCATGAGTATTAGTCTTTGAGCAAGGATAACCTGGATTCAGATTACACCTCATAGACTTGTTGGTTATGTAATCCTGGGCAACTGACTTAACTTTTCTGGGCCTCATCTGTAAAAGGGTGGTAATAAGGAACAGGGAATTTGGCTTGTAAGGCCTTTTCCAGCTCTGAATCTGTGATCCTATGAAAAGGACTCAAGAGAGGAATTAGTTCAATAGCTTCTATTTTACAGAGAAAGAAACTGAGGCCAGAGGAATTTCAGTGACTCAATTTGAGATTTTTTTGAAGTTGTTAATGTGACTAACACAGAAATATGTTTTGCATGATGACTCATGCATAACCTATATCAAATTGTTTACTGTCTCAATGGGGGGTTGGGAGGGAGACAACTGGGAACTCAACTTAAAAAAAAAGTTGAAATTTTGTTTTACATGTAATGGGGTAAAAATAAAATACTAATTAAAATGCAAAGAAAAAGATGCTCATGACTAGTATTAGAACCCTTCATTCAAGTACTCATTTTATACATAGGGAGCTCATGCCATACTACTGGTAAACCGACACCCTTCTTTATAGTTGGCCCCATGTTTTGAATTTGACTCCAATCCCCTAATAGATACTTCACAGAACAAAGAGGTTGGAGGGATCCTCAATTTCCATCCAGTCCAAACTTCCCCAAATAAGAATTTTTTCTATAACATTTTATAATATTATTGAGAAAGGTAGATTTGATTCTTGTTGCAAGATTTTTAATGAGAGTTAGATCATTCCACTTCCCAAGGTAGCCTATCCCACTTTAAGTGAACTCTGACTGTTATGACCTTTTCCCTTTTATCAGGCCTAATTCTGCCTTTCTGAAACTTCATGACATTGCTTACAGGTTTTCCCATGCAGAAAAAATTCTTAAGCCTTTTCCAATACGAATGCTCTCTAGTGTCATGAATAAGGCTGGCCTTCTCTTCTCCAGCACAAACTTCCCGAGTTCCTTCAACAGTTCCTCATGTAGCAAGGTCTCTAGTGTCCTTTCTACTTGGTAACTCTGAGAATGTGCTTCAACTTATCTATGTCCTCCCGAAACTATAGTTCCCAGAGTTGAAGACATTATTCCAGATATTGTCTGGACAGGTTTTTATGACACAGAAAAATGAATTTGTCTTCATGCCATGCCTCTATTTTTGTTCCTTAGAATGGCTTATTTATTTGCTCATGGTTTCATCCATTTATTTATTCATCTGTTTAGTCATTTATTTGTTCATTTAGTCTTCCATCCATCCATTTATACATTTATATTTATTTATTTTTGTTTGGAAATGACATCCCATTGGACTATGCATGCATATTAAGTTCAGAGTCCACTAGAACCCACAAATCATACTCAGTTTAATGACTGTCGAGCTACACTTTTTCTATCCCAAATCTGGAACCCATCTAACTGAATGAAATGTTTTGGCATTCAGATTTTTACTGAATACTGCAGTGAATAGAGTGCTGGAGCTAAAATCAACCAAGACCTGAGCTTGAATTTTTTCCTTAGACATTTACTACCTGTGTGACCCTGGGAAAGTCATTTTATTTCCGTAAGAAAAAAAGGAAGAAATAATAATAGCACTTAACTTTCCAGGGTTGTTGTGAGAATAAAATGAAGATATTTGCCAAGTACTTAGTAAACCTTAAAGTGCTATACAGATGCTATATTATTGTTGTTGTATTCTAGCCTTGTATTATATACAAAATTAACATAAATGTCTTCAATATTTTCTTTCCTTCCATCCCATCCTGTCATGATTTATTCTATTCTCTCTTTTAACCTTATCCCTCATCAAAAGTGGTTACTTCTAATTACCCTCTCCTCTCATTTGCCCTCCCTTCTATCATCTCCCCTACATGCCACTTATCCCCTTCTTCCATACTTTCCTGTAGTGTAAGATAGATTTTCATACCAAATGGAGTGTGCATGTTATTCCCTCCTTAAACCAAGTGTGATTTTTTTCCATCTTACCACCCTCTTCTCCCCTTCATTGAAAAAGCTTTTCCTGAGAGTTAATTTGCCCCATTCAATTTCTCTCTTTCTCGTCCCAATGTATTTCTCTCTCACCCCTTAATTTTAAGTTTTATCTGTCATTCCTTCCTACTCAACTCACTCTGAGCTTTCTGTCTATATGTGTGTGTGTATGTGTGTGTGTGTGTGTGTGTGTGTGTGTGTGTGTGTGTGTGTGTGTGTGTGTAATCCCTCAACTACCTAAATACTGAGAAAAGTCTCAACAGTTGTAAATATTATCTTTCCATGGAGGAATGTAAACAGTTCAACTTTAGTAAGTCTCTTAAGATTTCTCTTTCCTGTTTACCTTTTCATGCTCCTCCTGATTCTTGTGTTTGAAAGTCAAATTTTCTGTTTAGCTTTGTTCTTTTCATCAAGAATATTTGAAAGTTCTCTATTTCATTGGATGGCCATTTTTTTCCCTTGAAGTATTATGCTCAGTTTTGCTCGGTAGGTGATTCTTGGTTTTAGTCCTAGTTCCTTTGACTTCTGGAACATCATATTTCAAGCCCTTCAATCCCTTAATGTAGAAGCTGCCAGATCCTATGCTGTACTGACTGTATTTCCACAATACTCTAATTGTTTATTTCTGGCTGCTTGCAATATTTTCTCCTTGACCTGGGAAATCTGGAATTTGGCTACAATATTTCTAGGAGTTTTTCTTTTTGGATGTCTTTCAGGAAGTGATTTATGAATTCTTTCCATCTTTATTTTACCTTCTGGTTCCAGAATATCAGGGTAGTTATCCTTGATAATTTCGTGAAAGATGATGTCCAGGCTCTTTTTTTGATCATGGCTTACAGGCAGTCCCATAATTTTTAAATTGTCTCTCCTGGATCTATTTTCCAGGTCAGTTGTTTTTCCAATGAGATATTTCACATTGTCTTCTACTTTTTCATTCTTCTGGTTTGGTTCTGTAATTTTGTGGTTTCTCATAAAGTTATTAGCTTCATTTGCTCCATTCTAATTTTTAAAGAACTATTTCCTTCAGTGAATTTTTGAACCTCCTTTTCTATTTGACTAATTCTGCTCTTTAAAGCATTCTTCTCTTCAATGACATTATGGGCTTGTTTTGCTATTTGATTTAGTCTACTTTTAAAGGTGTTAATTTCTTCAGCATTTTTTTGGTCTCTTTTAGCAAGCTGTTGACTCACTTTTCATGATTTTCTTGTACATTCTCATATCTCTTCCCAGTTTTTCCTCCACCTCTCTTACTTGATTTTCAAAACCCTTTTTGAGCTCTTCCATGGCCTGAGACTATTACGTATTTATTTTGAAGGTTTTGGATGCAGAAGTCTTGACTTTTAGGTCTTCCTCTGGTGGCATGCATGGTTCCTCCTCATCAGAAAGGATGGAAGAAAATACCTGCTCACCAACAAAGTAATCTGCTATTGTCTTATTCTTTTTATCTTTTTTTGGACATTTTCCCAGCCAGTTACTTGACTTTTGAGTTCTTTATCAAGAAGAGGGTTTACTCTGAGTACCTGTAGCTTCTCAGTTCCTCCAAGGTAGCACAATCAAGGGAGAGGAGTTTACTCCTCTCCTGGCCTGCACTCTGGTCTGTGAGCAGGATTCCCTCTCTGCAGCCTCCACTAGCTCCACTATGTCAGCACTCTTCCTCACCCCAGGGCTGCCACTCAAGGCTCAGATTCAGCTCAGCTGCTCAATTCCCCCATGGTCTTTAGGCCAGGGCTCCAACAATGTAAGATGTTGCTGCCTGGGGCCCAAGTTAGACTGTTATGTTCTTTTGTCAGGCAGGTGGAAGAGCTTTCTCACTGATCTTTGAAGCTGTCTTTGGCATTTGTGAGTTGAGCAATCTGAGACCCACAGGTGCTGCCAGAGGTGCCTTGAAGTCCACTCCAGTCCTACCCTTGCTGAGATGTGGCCAAGGCTGTGCTATGCTCTGCTCCATGCCCAGTGTGACAGACCTTTCCTTTCTGCCTTCCAAGCTGCCTTGGGCTGGAAATCTTTTTCAATCTGTTGTTTTGTGGATTCTGTTGCTCTAGAATTTATTTAGAGTAATTTTTTACAGTTATTTTGTGGGCTTTGGAGGGAGAACTTCTACAGGTACATGTTTCTTCTCCACCATCTTGTCTCTGCCTCTTATGAAGATCTTTTAAAATTAAAAACACTTGAGCAGCCTTACATTTGTACTGTTAATATTCACCAATTGAGTCACAAGAAATGACTGAAATGACTATAAATTCTGGCAGTTACTTACTTTAATTTTTAAAAGGCTGATACTTTAGTAAAATCATATTATTATATTACAAAAGTATAGATGAGACTTTTATTTAGGTTAGATCAAGCATATTTGCTCATTTATTTTAGTGAATCATGCTTGATTTGAGATGGAACTTAAGATGAAAATGCCAATGCCTGAATATAGATTTGTAGATGCATTTATTCTCTCTTACCCCATGGTTCCTTGCTATGTTGCTGGGAGTAATATTAGTTGAGCTGGTTTTTCTACATCATGTTTACAAAGATGGCATTCACCAGTTCTCCAAGCATTGATTAAATATCTACTATACTCATGATATCTGGCTGGGTATTGTAGATGAAAAGGCAAAATGAAAACATATTCAAGCTTCAGTGATATTAAATTTTAATGGGAACTGAGAGACTTAATCGAACACTTTCCTAAAATTGAAGTTTACTCTGTCTACACTATCCCATGATCTACTTTGTAGAAAAGGGGGGAAAAAAGAAAGGAAATTTGGCTAGTCTGACATGGCTGCTTTTGATGAAGGCATGCTCACTTTTACCAATTGCTGTTTCTATTTCTTGCTACTCATAAACCATTCTACCCTTTTTTTCTTGTCTTGAAACCAATGTAATACCTTCCCATTTGGTGACCACTCTTGCCAGTTTTCCTTTCACGTGCTCTCTCATTCTACTTTTGGCAACCTGTCTTCACCAAAAGTGAAGAAGTTCAAAGAATAAGCATGGGATGGAGGTTGGAGTGCCTCAGGAAGACAGGAGGCTGCTTAATCTTTGTCACTAAACTTTAAATAACTGATTTGGAGATCATCAAAAGTCACCAGCCTTTTGTATTCATTTTTAATTCCTCTAGGGATAGAGATAGAGACTGGATCTGTTTTTCATTTTATTAAATAACTCCTTCATGAGGAAACACCCTCCATCAATTCAGAGTGAAACCTCTGGCTTAGATAATATTTGTATAGGGCAGTGGAGTTGAGTGGCCTGCTTGGGGTTAACTATAGATATAAGCCAGAGTTAGAACTTTAACTCAGGTCTTCTGATTCCAAGGCCAGTTTTTTATCTCTTCTTCCTTTGACCACTGTTAAATGAATTTTCAAATCTTGGCATCTTCAAATCCTTGCAATACTTTTTTCCTCTGGATCGTTAGAAGCTGCTCCATCTTTATCATCTCTACCCACTACAAAAAATGTCTCTTTATTACTTATCTTGAAAAAATTTGTTCTCCCCACCTTTACTTCTCTGGTGCCACATTCTTCTGACCTTTTCCTTCCTTATAATGGTTAAATTTACCCTCTGGTTCTTCATATTTTTCTAAATTTATTTCACTTTTCCTTTTCTTTCAAGGAATATTTCATTCTCTCTCAAAACCTAGATAGCAGTGATATGTTCCTCCAAATTTCTTATCTCTTTAGGGAAGAACTAACTAATACTTTAGTTACATACACACACACACACACACACACACACACACAACTATAACTATATATAACATACACACATATATATATAGATATATACATATACATATATATGTAAAGAGTCTTAAACTTATGTAAAAATACATGCTTACCTATTTAATTTTATTCCCATAATGGCCCTCCTGTTGTGATAAAAGGTGTATAATTCTTCCAATTTTTAAATTAAAAAAGTTAAGCTCATAAAATTATTGAATTTGGAAGAGACTATCCTCTTATCATATTAGCATTACTATTCATATGATGTTGAAGTTTGTTATTATGAATTCAAAGTTTAACTGCAAGAAAAAAGAAATTTTATTCTCTGAGATGTTAAAAAAATACATCTGGGGCCAGAACCACAAAAATCTCCATGTTCACAGTGGAACAGGCTGAATTTTTTGCTCTTTCTTGGATGCATTTCTTTTCTGAAGAATGAAAAGGAGACCTGGTAGTTTGAATGATTAAAGGCAACCATATCTTCCCTGGTTTAGGAAATATTAGGGCCAAATGATGACTGAAAAATCTTACTAAGGAGACCTTTGGTTTCCTTTTCTGCCTCTGGCAGCTAGATGCTCCTAAAGAGGAGTAAGTACCTCAGTTAACTATGAAAAATGGGAGTGAAGGTAGGGTCAATAGGAGACTTTTCGTGAGATGACAATTTTCCCATATGAGTGTTCGAAGTCATAGAGGCTTTCTACCCTGGACATAGCCTTTCTAGTCTCACTTATCCCTTTGCTTCATGCCTTTCTTAAGTGTTTATTGTGTAAAATTGTCTATTATAATTATATCTGTTGGTGGTCAGCATGGTAATCTTCATTGGGGCCGGGACTTATACAAATGTTAAGTTTCATCTGTTTGCTAGTATCCAATATAATGTTCTCACAACAGAAAACAGATAATGGAAGTTTGTTGAGTTGAATTACACTGAAATTCCCTAAAGGGATACTGAAGAGCATTCCAACTTGAAAAGTCTCCTGTGAAATATCCAAACTCCAGGTGGTTTCTCTCTGGCTCTTGCCATATTCCTCAAACTTTCCCTATTTTTTTTTTTTTAATTTAAGAAAAACTGTGGAAATAAGTCAGATCTTTGTTAATATATAGCCCTTCTTGAATATATCAAAATGCCTGGGATAAAATTTCTACCCTATCAATATATGACTGAGTGCCCTTTGGCAAGATGGTTCCAATTTCTGGGGAGATAGGACTAGATTGTATTTACAAGAACTTCTATATCTTAAGAGTTGAGAAGTATAGGAGGAGTCAAATTCTACTTCTGCTACCCATAAAGCCCTGCTCCAACATCCTCCTACAAACATATACAAACATACACAAAATATATAGACTTGCGTATAAAAAACAAGTTGGTTTTTTTGGTGGCTATAACATACACATTTTAATATCATATCATCGATTAAAAAACATTTTCATGGATTTTCTCACTTTTCTGGTGGTAATGCAAATATTATTTAAACATAGTTAAAAGTATTCTCTGACAAAATTTAAGCTTTTAGGATCGTAAGTCTTCCATTTTTTTCTATATATTAAGTGCTATTAGCCCAAGGTCTAGCACACATAAGACAATTAACACATACTTGTTGATTTATTAATATTCACTTGTCACTTTCTCCTGCCACATACACGCTTGATCTACAGAAGACTCTCTTGTGTGATTTTGCAAGGTATTTTTTGTTTTTAAGTACAGTCCTGTCAATATGTTGTAAAAAGTGTTACAGATCACTCTATTTGTAATGATGAACTATACTTGAGTAAAAATGAATTCTTCAAAAGGAAAATTGATTCTCATGATATGTTCCAGTTTAAGAAGCAGCCCACATAAAGGGTGCTGGTAATGGTATTTGGCATTAGTGAAAGGTAAGCTGTGGTTATTACTGTAAGAAGTATGGTGTATTTTACTGGTAAAAATATGACATTCCAATCAAAATTATACCAATTGAATGAAAGCAAAGGAGATAGATTTTCAAGCATTTCCTAAAGGATAATTAAGAATAATTTTCTTAAAGGAAAATTAAGGGTAAACAAATTAAGGAAAAGAATAGACACTAGAGTAATAGTGTTTAGAATTGCTTATATGAAATTATATTTTACATTTTATGAAATAAGTAATCTAGTAAAATATGGCTTGTGGGCAATTTATTTAATAACAAATGTTGGAAGCTTGTTTAAGGTCACAAAGAAGCATGATTTGGCAGTTTACTGGTGCTGTTTGGTCTCCTTTTAAATTTTATTTTCCACAAGAACATCTTGTTATGATGGAAGCCAAAATTATCTGTGAAAGCAAAATATTCTGGCATCAGTTTCAGATTTTTGCCCTACAATATAGTTTATAAACATAGGAAGAAGGCAGACAGATATTCTCTTAGTCATGTGCTCTGAAAACTTTGGTGACTGCCATGTAGTTTGCATTAATAATCGTTGATTTAAGATTGATAGCATGGTGTAGCATGGGTGGATTTCCAGGCTGATATCAAATTAGGAAACCTCTGTTAGTAATTTCTGACAAGATACTTTTAATTTTTATATGAAACTATGAATCTCTATTATGGACATAAAAATCATTTATTTTTACATAAATATGAGATCGAGCACAGTAGCAACAACATTTTCTGCTTGTTTATGTGTTTCTATGAAATTGTTTCTCTCTTTTGTGCATTTTTAAATGTCTCATTTATAACATCAATTATTCTGGCTCTCTATTCAGGGTAAACTGCCTACATTTCCCCACAAGGTCCAAAGGGGGAACTCTGAGGGTTTGGGGTTTATCTCTTCTCACGACCATTCGCCTGGACCCACATGGGTTGTGTTACATTCATTGTTAAGAACCAGTGACTACCAACTGATTCTCATTTAACCAGTTAAAATCAAATGGGTTTTACAAAGGGACATTTACTTCAAAGAATTAAGAATAAATAAACAGATATTTCCTTCAATGAGTTTGGAATGCATTTTCCTCCCAATCTCATTTTCTAGGGGAACAGGCTCAAAACTTAACTCATTTTTCCTCATACCATTTGTCCCAACAAGTTCATGTCCAAAGGTAGCACTGATGCCACATAAGTCCTCATTTAAACTTCTATTGTTTTTTTTTTTCCCAGAAGATTGTTCCTTCCTTCTCAGTACATCAGTGCTGCACTATTTATTACATCTGGCCTGGATTCCAACTTTTGGACTTACTCTGTTAAGGTTAGAGATCCTACTCCTTTCAATTAGAATAGAAAGAGTGAAAAAAAAGAAGATACTAAGGATAGAGACACAATTCATGGAAGCCATATAACCTGAGATGGGGAAAGCATCTCTAAAATCACCCCTACCTTTACCACGTGGTCTCTCACCAAATACTTTTGAGCAAAAGACTGACAGAATTGCAGAAGCTAGAACGGAATGAAAAGGAAAATGGAGCTGATTCAGGACTTTGTAAGAAGTCAGTGTTTCTGACTATGCTGTCAATCAAAAAAAATTCTTCCCAACCATGTAGTAAAACAGTTGTAACTAGTTCCAAAATGTCCATTCATGTTTCACAGTCTCTCCAGGGAAGTTTTCTTACATGTTGTTATGATTCTCATAAAAGTTATTTCCATAGAATCTTCTAAAAAGAGGTGCATCAACTAAATAAGTTGATGGGGTCTGTGCATGTACAATCCATGAACTTTCTTTTTTTTTATTGTCCCCCTAATCCTTCCCTCTTTCCAAAAACTGTCTTTTGAAAAAAAGTAAAATCTCTTCCTTGCAATAATAGGTGGAGTGTAGCATAGTGGATAGAGAACCAACTTGAAGTCAGGAAGACCAGAGTTAGACTTTTATCACACCTATTGGCTTTGCGACCTTGGGCAAGTGACTTAATCTTTCAATGTTACAGGCAACTCTCAAATACTATACATTTCAGAAAGGGTGCTACTGAATTTCATTGACAGAAGGAATTTGCATGCCTGGGAATTTCCTATACCAATAAAATTGCAGGTTCAGTTTCTATCTTTATCTATTATGACAGATGATTGCCATCAAGAAAAGTTATCACATTGATCATATATAAAAATATGTGGAAAAATATTTTTTTCTGAAGTATGAGGTAATTGCAAATATAGACAAGTGACCTGGGTAGAAATTGTAGAACATGGGAGGACTAGGCATGCAAACTCTTGATTTACTAACAGACACATAACATTGCTGCTTGGACCCCAAAGCAGATCATACATTCTTCCCTCAGGCTCAAAATGATAGCCAGAGAGTGGCTGTGATGCTTTTCAGACACCAGAGTGGATTATAGATTGGGTATCAGGGATAAGCACCAAGATTAATAGACAGACCTGCAGTTATGGAATGGCTGAGCCCACCAGCTAGCTAAATGACTAGGACCATCAGCTATTGAATCACCTAGAAGCAAGCCTGCAGCTGTGTTGCTGAGACCCACATTGTAGTCTTAGAGTATAGAAAGTGCAACAATCAAATCATTCCTTTGATAAGGCTCCATAGAGCTTGATGAAAGAGTGAAAGATCATAGACTGAGTTGCCCCTGTGAGCTTTTAAAGCCTTAGATAAAAGGATTCAGTACAAGATCATGGTTTGCTCACAAAAAAAGAAATATATAGAATCTGAAACTGACACAAAATCTTAATCCAGGAAGTAAGGCTGGAAAAAAAGAGTAAAAAAAAATTAAAGCTAATAAAATCCAGGCCAAGACACAAATCCAGAGGAGAACAACTCCATAAAACATCAAAGTAAAACTTCAAAGAAAATCACAGCTTCAATAAAAATTCTACTAGAATTTTTTGAAAAACAAAGCAAGAGATAAAAATGATATTGAAAATTAAATGAAGGTACTAGAACAAAGAATTAGAAAACAAATGAGAGTTTTGCAGAAAAGTATTAGAAGAAAAATTAACAGCTTATCACAAGAGATGCAAAGTCTTTTGTAAGTAAGAATTGTGGAACATTAGAACAAATCAGATATCATTGAATGACTCCATGCAACAATAAAATAAAATATTTGAAGTCAACAGACTGAAAAAATAGAAAAAAAGTTATGTGTATATACATATGTGTACATATATATGTGTGTGTAACTATCTATAGCATGTGTATATATGTGCATATGTAATGTATTGACATTATACAAATACAGAGAGAGAGAGAGAGACAGAGACAAAGATAACTTAAGAATCATTGGACCACAAAAAAATATAAATAAAAAGAAGTAGAAAAAATTTCTGAAAGAGGAAAAGGTCAAGAATCTCAAGGGCAAAAAACAATGGTAATGAAATGACCTAAAATTACCACAATTCAAACCAAACTTAAAAGCAGTATTCATCAATATGATTTGGAATTAATAAAAAAATATAGCAGCTTATCAATGGAACAAAGCAGGTATACAATACGCAGAACCAAAGAAAACTAGCAACAGAGTGTCCCATAAATCCAAGACTCACAGCTACTAGGTAAAAGACTCAATATTTGATACACTTCTGGCAAAACTGGATAATAATTTGGTAAAAATAACGTTTAGATAAACATGGGACACCATATATCAGAATAAATTCCAAATGGATACTAGGTATAATGATATCTAATATATATATAATAGTAATATAATATACTAGATACATGAACAATATATAAAAGATTTCATCATAGCTGCATTTTTGGAGAAAGGAAGAGATCACATTTTTGAACTATGGATTGGTGAAGACTTCATGATCAAACAAGGGAGAAGATCTCTAAGGATAAAATGGACAATTCTGATTACACAAAATTAAGAAAAAGAAACTTTCCCATGAGAAAATCCAATCTAACCTTAAAAAGGAAATAATGAATTGGAAAAGAAAATACATGAAGTTTCTAAGACAAGCCTGACTTTTTAGACAAATAACTTGCTAATACACATTTATTACATTGAAAGTCATTTTCTAATAGATAAATCCTAAAGGATATGAACAGGCAATTTTCTAAGGAAGAAATATAAACTATGAATAGTCATATGAAGCTTTCCAAATCATTAAAAATTAGAGAAATATAAATATATGTAACTCTTGGATTTTTATCATACATATTAGTTTGACAAAGTTGATAAAAATGTAAACGATAAATGTTGGAATATCTACAGGAAAAAAGAAAAACAGGTGCAATGATGTCTTGTTATTAGAGCTGTAAATTGGTCCAGCCATTTTTTTTTATATTTTTTTTTATTTTTATTTTTTTATTAAACTTTTAACATTTATTTTCACACATTTTTGGGTTACAAATTTTCTCCCCTTTTTTCCCCTCGCCCCCCCAGATCCAAGCTTTCTAATTGCCCCTGTGACCTATCTTCTCTCTCCTCTATCCTCCCTCCCTGCCCTTGTCTCCGTCTTCTCTTTTGTCCTGTAGGGCCGGATAGCTTTCTTGACCCCTTAACCTGTATTTCTTGTTACCCAGTGGTAAGAACATTACATTTGGTCCTAACACTTTGAGTTCCAACTTCTTTGGCTCCCTCCCTCTCTACCCCTTCCCCTTGGAAGACAGGCAGTTCAATATAGGCCATATCTGTTTAGTTTTGCAAATGATTTCCATACTAGTTGTGTTGTATAGGACTAACTATATTTCCCTCCATCCTGTCCTGTCCCCCATTACTTCTATTTTCTTATGATCCTTTCCCTCCCCATGAGTGTCTACCTCGTATTGCATTCTCCTCCCCATGCCCTCCCCTCTATCCTCCCCCCCATCCTACTTGTGCCCCTGTCCCCCACTCTCCTGTATTATGAGATAGGTTTTCCTATCAAAATGAGTGTGCATTATATTCTTTCCTTTAGTGGATTGTGATGAGAGTAGACCTCATGTTTTTCTCTTGCCTCCCCTCTTTATCCCACCACTAATAAGTCTTTTGCTTGCCTCTTTTATAAGAGATAATTTGCCCCATATAACTTCTCCCTTTCTCCTCCCAATATTTCTCTCTCACTGCTTGATTTAATTTTTTTTTTTTTTAGTATGTGATCCCATCCTCTTCAATTCACTCTGTGCACTCTGTCTCTATGTATGTGTGAGTGTGTGTATGTGTGTGTGTGTGTGTGTACTCCCACCCAGTGCCCAGATACTGCAATGTTTCAAGAGTTATAAATATTGTCTTTCCATGTAGGAATGTAAACAGTTGAACTTTAGTAAGTCCCTTATGATTTCTCTTTGCTGTTCGCCTTTTCATGGTTCTCTTCATTCTTGTGTTAGAAAGTCAAATTTTCTTTCCAGTTCTGGTCTTTTCATCAGGAAAATTTGAAAGTCTTCTATTTCATTGAAAGACCATTTTTTTTCCTGAAGTATTATACTCAGTTTTGCTGGGTAGGTGATTCTTGGCTTCAGTCCTATTTCCTTTGACTTCTGGAATATCCTATTCCATTCCCTTCTGTCCCTCAATGTAGAAGGTGCCAGATCTTGTACTATCCTGATTGTATTTCCACAATACTTGAATTGTTTCTTTCTAGCTGCTTGCAATATTTTCTCTTTCACCTGGGAATTCTGGAATTTGGCCACAATGCTCCTAGGAGTTTCTCTTTTTGGATCTCTTTCATGCAGTGTTCTGCGGATTCCTTGAATATTTATTTTGCCTTCTGGTTCTAGAATCTCAGGGCAGTTTTCCTTGATAATTTCATGGAAGATGATGTCTAGGCTCTTCTTTTGATCATGGCTTTCAGGTAGTCCCAGAATTTTTACATTGTCTCTCCTGATTCTATTTTCCAGGTCAGTTGTTTTTCCAATAAGATATTTCACCTTATCTTCCATTTTTCGAATCTGCGCGGTATGTTCTGAGATATCTGTCTTTCTCGAAAAGTCCAAAGCTTCCATCTGTACCATTCCAGATTTGAGAGATCTATTTTCTTCAGTGAGCTTTTGAATCTCCTTTTCCATTTGGTTAATTCTGCTTTTGAAAGCATTCTTCTCCTCATTGGCCCCTTGCACTTCCCTTGCCAGCTGAGTTAGGCTAGTTCTCAGGGTGCCAATTTCTTCAAGATTTTTTTGGTTCTCCTTTAGCAGGGAGCTGATCTGTTTTTCATGCTTCTCCCTCATCCCTCTCATTTCCCTTTCCAGTCTTTCCTCCACCTCTCTAACTTGATTTTCAAAATTCCTCTTGAGCTCTTCCATGGCCCGAGCCCATTGGGTGGGCTGGGACACATAATCCTCGATTTCTGTGTCTTTGCCTGATGGCAAGCCTTGTTCCTCCCCATCAGAAAGGAGGGGAGGAAGTGTTTTTTTCTCTCCGATAAAGTACCCTTCAATAGTTTTATTTCTTTTCCCTTTTCTTGGCATATTCTCCACCTAGTGGCCTGAACTCTGAATGTTCTCCTCACACCCACCTCGCCTCCTGGTCCTCCCAGCCAGCGTTTGGGGACTGAGATTCAAATGCTGCTTCCCGCCTTAGGGCTTTTGGCGGGGGCAGGGCTGTTATTCAGTGTTAAATTAAGTTCAGGTGGTCAGGGGCAGGGCCGCCTCTCTGGCTCAATTCCCTCAGGCGGTTTATGCACAGACCTTCCACAATGGATCCAGGCTCCCGCCCGCTTGGGGATCCGCTGTCCGCAGCCGCAGCCGCCTCTCAGTCCCCACCTCCCGGGGGGGCCCGAGCTATGGGGGCACCTCACTCCCCTCTCAACCTGCCAAAGAGACTCTCTCACCTACCCCCGTCAGTCACCTGTTGGTGGGGGGGCCCGTGCCGCTGCTGAAGATCCCGCCTCTGGAGCCCTCTTAGGACTGTGCCTTTCAGAGCCCCGGCCGCCGCCACAGGTCCGGGCTGGGCTCCACGTCTGCAGCGCGAGGGACCTTTTGCGAGAGGTTTGCAGGTCCCTCTGTGGGTGGGGGGACCCGCGTGGCCGCTGGAGATCCCGTCTCGCAGCCCTCTCGGATCTGCTTCCCACGTTGTCGCTGCCGCGGTAGGGCTGCTCTCTGCTTCTCGCCCCGGCGCCCAGTCCACAGCGCGAAGGATCCCCCGCGAGAGGTTTGCAGGTCTCTCCGGAACAGAAATCTCCCTCGCTCCAATATTCCGTGGTCTCTGGGTGCAGAATTCGCCCTGGGTTAGTCCCCTCTGCCGTTCTGTGGTTTGTGGGTTCGGAGCTATATATATGTGCGTCTTTCTACTTCGCCATCTTGGCTCCGCCCCCTGGTCCAGCCATTTTGAAAAGCCATTTGGAACTGTCCCCCAAAAGTTATTAACTTTGGCCCTTGATAAGTGCTCCCAACCCTTTGTACCAAATCTATTGAAAGAGGAGGAAAATATCCAATATGTATAAAAAATATTTGTAGTTACTCTTTTTGTCTTCAAAAAGAACTGGAAATTAAGGAAGTTCCTTCTCAGTTGGGAAATGGCTGAATAAATTACAGTATATGCATGTAAAAGCATACTTCTGTGCTATTCTTGGCATAGCTAATGTGGCAATTTGTTTTGCTTTTCTATGCATTATTTTTATACATTTTTTCCTTTTAGTGTTGAAGAGGTGGGAAGGAGTGAAAAAAGGAGATTAGAAAAAGACTGTGGAGTTATAGTTTTTTCTTCTATAAAGTGGGAATGATAAATATTCACCTCCCACCAGTGTTAGTATGACCATTTCTATTCCATAGACAGAATCTTTGGTGATCATTTCTATTTGCAGATAGGTAACTCCAAAGCATAGATACTACCCATAACAGAGATATCTTCAGAAGGAACACATTAAAAATTAAATCACTTTATTCTTAATGAATTTCCATGTGTTGCCCAATTTGTACGTAGTGGTGTGGGTGACCTGATATTCCTACTCAATGAGCAGTATTGACATGATATGGTCTATGATTCATGAAGAGTCAGACTCAACTGAAAAACTGAACAACAGCAGAGGTAGATGGTAGTCTCCCTTTATAATGTTATAGTGAAACTGTATTTGAATTATTTTGTTTTGCTCTTGGCACCACATTTTAGGAAATTCTTTGATAAGCTGGAGAATATATACAAAGGAAAGAAATAAAAATTAATCAGTAAAGATCTGTTAAGTGCCTACTATGTTCCAGGTACTGTTCTAAGTACTGGAAAGACAAAAATACGCAAAAGAGACCTCTGCCTTCAAGGAGCTCACAATCTACAATGATTGAGTGCATAATTGAATAATTTTGAGCTCATACTATTTATGAACCAGTTGAAGAACTGGTTGTTAGTATCCCCCTCTACTTTGTACGTATTTCATGTGTGTGTATGTGTATGTGTATGAAATAACTAAAAATACACACACCTATAGATATAGATATACACACACAAAATTCACTTAGTCATATATGTTTCCTCCAAACAAAACATAAGCTCCTTGTGGAAAAGGATGATTTCTTGTTTGGCTTGCTATCTCCAGAGTTTAGAACAGTACTTCATCTATTTTGTTTAGACTAAACCTATGATTTCATTGGTCTAGGAAACTCTTTGTTATGAGTTTTTTTCTAATAATTTAAATTATAATTTTCTCTGAAATTAATACTTTTAGGAAATTTGGTGGAGGGCATTATATGACTAAGTTCCTCCCCTAGAGTAACAAAAGCAGTAAATTACAGAGGCAGGACTTGTTACTAGATCTTCCTAACTTTAGGGTAAATCCTGTCTTGGTCCACCAAAGCAATATGGTCTGCCATATAGTGGGTACACAATAAATACTCATCAACTTGAACAAATGAATAAATGAATGAATGAATGAACAAGTTTAAATGGAACATGCTATCTTTCTTACATATAAAGCACAGTTACCATTATTTTATGTCTTAAAGTCTGTCATAACCTGGTCCCAACTTAATAGGCATTTCCTGTTTTCCCATACTATGAGAATATAGCCAAACTGGCCTTCTTTCTGTTCCTCACATGCAACAAATTATGTCCAATATAAATGCCTTTGTTTTGACTCTTCCACATACCTAGAATGCACCTTACCTATTCCTCATAGAGTCCTTCTGTTCCTTTAAAATGCACCTTAAGCACTATCTTCTCTATGAATCCTTTCTTAATGTACTTTGCTGCTAGTGACATCCCCCAAAGTCTCTCCTCCTGTCTCTTTCTCTTTGTCCCTCATTCCCTCCATTTTCCTCTTTCCCTTCTCCTCCAATCCTCCTTTTGTCTCTCTCTCTCTCTCTCTCTCTCTCTCTCATTCTCTCCCTATGTATGTATGTGTATGTGTATATGTATATATACATACATATGTATATATATACATATATGTGTATATATGTGTGTGTGTGTATATATATATATATACATATATATATATATGTGTATATATATATATATATATATATATATATATATATATATATATATATATATATATATATATATATATATATATATATATATATATATATATATATATATATCTGGGATAACTAGGTGGTTCAGTTTATAGAGCACCAGTGCAGGAGTCAAGAGGATCTGAGTTCAAATCTCACTTCAGACACTTGACACTCACTACCTGTGTGACCTTGGGCAAGTCACTCAACCCAATTGCCTCCTCCTGGGTCATCTCCAGTCATCCTGATGAATATCTGGTCACTGGATTCAGATGGCTCTGGAGGAGAAGTGAGGCTGGTGACCTGCACAGCCCTCCCTCACTCAAAAAAAAATCAAGTTCAAGTCATGTCATTATTTCTCTGATGGCATGGTCTTCTTTGTCAATGAAGTCAATACCACTGGAACCACAATGAGAATATCTATATCTACATCTATCTGTCTATCTCTCTGTGTATCTACACACACACAGACACACACACACATACATGTTATATATTTGTTACACATTTTATATATGTACTTATTTTCTCCACTAGAATGCAAGGTCCTTGTGAATATGAATTTTTTTTCATTCTTTGTACCTACATCTTGAGGGTCTACAGCATTCAAGATGCATGTCACATTGGAGGTGCTTAATAAATGTTTGTTTCAGGGCAGCTCATAGATAGAGCACTTGAGTTCAAATCTGGTCTGATACTTACTAGCTGTGTGACTCTGGGCAAGTCACTTAACCTGAAGTGCCTCAAAAAAATGCTTATTGATTGATTAATTAATTCCAGTATTTGAAAAGCTATCAGTTTGGTGAGGGAATCAGATTTATTTTTTCTTGGCCTTAACGAGAAATAATGGATGGAAGTTGCAAGGAAATATTTAGGGTTGATATAACAAAAACAAACAAATAAACTTCCTAACAACTTGAGCTGTTCAGGACTGGGAAGACCTTCATAGTTATTCTCTCACTAGTTCTTTTCAAACAGTGACTAGATAACTCCCTTATGATTGTGTTGTATAGGAGATTCTTATTCAGGAAGAAATTTAACTAAATCTCCTTCAGGATTCCTTGAAATGTTATAATTCCCGAGATTTATCTCTCATGTCTTATTGGGCACATTCAGTTAATGTCTCTAGACACATAGGAAACCAACTTCTTGGTCACATACTCATTTTTAGTCAATGTCTCATTGCTCTCTGCTTCATTTGATTAAACATGTAACATGTATGATGGCAACAATGTTGTTAATAATAAATAATGACAATAGTAGCTAATGTTTATATAGTGCTTACAATGTGCCAGGCATCATGCTAAATGCTTGACAATTATTTCATTTCATCCTAACAATAACCTTGGGAGGCAGGTGCTGTGATTATCTTCATTTTCAAGATGAGGAAACTGATGAAAAGAGAGACTGAGGGACTAGTCCAGAGTAGCCCAGGAAGTAATCGAGGCTATATTTGGACTCAGTTCTCCCTTGTGCCATGTCTGATACTCCACAATGCTCACTTGATCCCTGTTATAGTAAAAAAAAAATCTACTGCTCAATGTTTGGTATACAAATAATTTATTCTACTACAAGCAATAGAATATAGAGATCAGGTGATCTACAAAAATATGTGTCAAGCAGGCTCTGAATAGAACTCATTTTCCCACCAATATATACAAATGCATAAATGTGTGCATATATCCATGTGTATATATTTATATCAATATTTCTATCAACACACATACACACATATACACCTACATATGCACATATACCTATACAAATACGTATACATATACATGTATACATATGTATAATTCTATTGTGAGTAAATACTTTTTATATAGGACTTTGCAAAATCATGTATTATTACTTCGTTAAGAACACTGGTGCTAATCTAAGCATCATGAAGGGCCTCATGGGCTGACTGGTGGAAAGTGAAGGATATGAAGGGGAGTAGAGGTGCCTGCTCAATTTACACTGAGATGGAGGCTAATTCTAAAATGGAGTTGTTCTTGCCCAAAGCAGGAAAATCCAAGGCTGCTTTCTTTTGTGTACACAAATAGGCAGCAATGTAAATTAGAGTGGTAGGAATGCCATGTGCATTTCTCCTTGATCCAAACTTTTTCTCTTCTGGAACCCAATGAACTGTATAAAAGAAATCCAAATATTCTGGGGAACCCAGAGAAATGCCAAATTAAAAATACAAAACCATCACAATTTCTGGTAGCAGCAATTTAAGTATAATACTCTTGAAGCAAAATCTGAAAGTGTCAAGATTTGTATATATAGTGGTTTTGTATTTGTGATTTTGTTTATTATACACTTGGAAATAGAATTTTCATCACTCATAACATTTCCATAAAGTGCAAGAGAAAAAGACAAATATTTGTCTTCTGCTTGCTTATAGACACAGGAGAATGTAACTGTGGAAAGTAAGCCAGTATTGAAATGAATTATAAAGCAGCTTCCTTCATTCTGGGATGAGCTGGGTTTAGTTTTGTAGCTCTGGGCAATTGTTTAAAAAATAGGGTGTTATCTGCCAGGTTCTATTGTAGATTCAGCTGAACATTTGTGTTTAAAATAATTAGCTTAGCTGGTATTTTGTTTCCAGGGCCTTCATCCCCTCTGCCAAAGATCAGATTGGTAGGTCCATTCTGTCCATTTCTTTCATAGTTCAAATGAGTGAGACCTGCAAAAGCACAATGTGTCAGGGAATTGTAAGGTAGAATAGGAGAGGGAGGAATCAATTCTATTCAATTTGATAAACATTAGTAAGCACCTTTTATTTGCCAAAAAAAAATATATATATATGCTATGCTCTGATGAAACATTAAAAAAAAAATCAGTCAAATGATTCCTGTCCCTAAGGCTCTTAATCTCTTTTTGAGGGGATAGAAATATACTCAGATAAGTAAATATATGGGCAGCTAGGTAGCACAGTGGATATAGATTGTGGTGCTTGGAATCAGGAAGAATCATCTTCCTGAGTTCAAAGCTGGTCTTAGACCCTTATTAGGTGCATGATCCTTGTTTGGTTATAAATTCTTCCCTTCTCTATAGATCTGCCCAGTAAACTCATCCTTGCTCCCATAATTTTCTTATAGTATCACCCTTTATGTCTAAATTGTGTATCAATTTTGATCTTATCTTGGGATATAGTATAAAATGTTGACCTATAGGTAGTTTCTGCCATATTATTTTCCAGTTTTTTCAGTACTTTTTCTCAAATAGGAATTTCTTATCCCAGAAAGTGGGATGCCTTGATCCAACACTAGGTTATTCTGATAATTTAAAACTCACTTTTGTGACTAATCTATTCCACTGATAATACCAATCTGTTTCTTAACCAGGTTTGATGATTACCATTTTATAACATAAATTGAGATCTGGAATGGCACTTTCCTCTGCATTTTTTCCCCTTAATGCCCTTGGTATTCTTGAACTTTGTTTCTTGCAGATGAATTTTTTTATTTTTTTCTAACTCTATAAAATATATTTTGGTAGTTTGATTGGCATGACACTGAATAAGTAATTAATTTAGGCAGGATTATCATTTTTATTATATTGCCTTAGCCTACCCATGAACAATTGATATTTTCTCAGTTGTTTAGATTTGACTTTATTATGTGAAAAGTGTTTTTAATTGTTTTAATTAAGTTCCTGAGTTTGTCTTGACAGGTAGACTACCAAGTATTTTGTGTTGTTTGTAGACATTAATTTAACTGTAACTAATTTAAATAGAATTTCTCTTTCTCTCTCCTGCTACTTGACTTTGCTAGAAATATATAGAAATGCTAACGATTTATGTGGGTTTATTTTATATCCTGAAACTTTGCTAAAGTTATCAATTATTTCAACTGGCTCTTTAGTTGATTTTCTACGATTGTCTAAGTAAACTATCATAACATGTGCCAAGAGTGGTGATTTTATTTCTTCATTACCTATTCTAATTCCCTCTGTTTTTCTTCTCTCATTGCTGTAACTAACATTTATAGTAATATATTGAATAATAGTGGCAGTAATGGGCATCTTTCCTTCACCCCAATCTTATTGGGAAGGTTTATTCCTATACTCACCAGTTTTTATAATAGGAATGGATGCTGTATTTTGTCAGAAGAAATTTTCCTGCATCTATTGAGATAATCATGATTTCTGTTGATTTTGTATTGATATAGTCAATTATGCTGAAAGTTTTCCTAAAATTGAGCAAATCCTGTATTCCTGGAATATTTCCTACTTGGTGAGTTCTATAATCTACTGACTAGTATTTTGTTTTATTTTTTGTATTGATATTCATTAGGGAAAGTGGTCTATAGTTTTTTCTTTGTTTTGACTTTTCTTAGTTTAGGTGTTGGCACTGTATTTCTATTACAAAAAGAATTTTCTAGGACTCTTTCACCTATTTTTTTTCACAAATAGTTTCAATAGTATTAGAATTAATTGTTCTTTAAATGTTTGGTAGAATTCACTTATGAACCCATCTGGCCCAAGGGAGTTTTTTATTCAGGAGTTCTTTGGTAGTTTGTTCAATTTTTTTTTCTAAGCTTGTCTTATTTAAGTATTCTATTTCCTCATTGTTAATCTGAACAACTTTTATTTTCATAAACATTTCCATTTCACCTAGATTGTCAGATATATTGTCATATAATTAGGAAAAAAAACTCCTAATGATTGCTTTAATTTCCTCTTCATTGGTAGTAAATTCATCCTTGTCATTTTTGGTATTGGAAATTTGGTTTTCTTTTGTTTTTAATAAAATTAGTTTATGTTATTGATTTTTTCCATAAAACCAGCTCCTAGTTTCATGTAGTAGCTTAGTAGTTTCCTTATTTTTAATCTTTATTACTCTCACCTTTAGTTTTCAGGATTTCCAATTTGGTGTTTAATTGGGGATTTTTAATTTGTTCTTTTTCTAGTGTTTTTTTTTATTTTTTTTTTAGTTGCATGCCCAACTCATTGATCTGTTTTTTCTCTATTTCAGTAATGTAAGAATTTAGAGATGTAAAATTTCCACCAATACCACTTTGACTGTGTCTCATAAATTTTGTATATTGTTTCCAAGTTATTTTATTTAATGATATTATTGATTGTTACTATTGTTTGTTCTTTTATCCACTTATTCCTTCGAATTAGTTTATTTAATTTCAAATTATTTTGAATCTATCTTTCCACTCTCCCTTTCTGAATATTATTTTTATTGCATTAGGATGAGAAAAGGATGCATTTGATATTCCTCTGCCTTTATACATTTGATTTTGAGGATTTTATGTCTTAATAGCCTGATCAATTTTTGTTTAGGTGCCATATACCACTGAGGAAAAAGCATATTCTTTTCTATTCCCATTCAATGTTCTCCATAGGTCTGTCATGTCTAAATTTTCTAAAATTCTATTCACCTCCTTAACTTCTTTCTTGTTTACTTTGTGGTTAGATTTATCTAGTTCTGAGAGGTAAAAGCTGAGTTTCCTCACTATTTTTGTTTTGCCATCTATTTCTCTCCATAACTGTTAACTTTTGGGTTCTATTCTACTTGGAACATATGTGTATTATTTCATTGTCCATGGTAGCTTTTAGCAATTTATAGTTTCTTTCTTTATCCTTTTTAGTTAGATCTACTTTTACTCTATAGCCCAAACTTGAGTCTATATATATATATATATATATATATTCCTTCCAACTGCACTAATAGTGATATAATTCTTAAAAATTATAATTATTTTCTCATGCAGGTTTGCAGTTTAGCTTTATTGAATCCCTTATGTTTTCTCTTTCCTTTTTTTACCTTTTTATGTTTTCATTGAGTCTTGAAATAGAAAAATATTGTTTTTTGTTCAGCTCTAGTGTTTTCATCAGGAAAACTCAAAAGCCTTCTATTTCATTGACTATTTTCCCCATTAGGATTTTCCTCAGTTTCAATGGGTAGTGATTTTTGGTTGTAGTTTTAGCTCATTTGCCTTCTGGAATATCAAATTCCATGTACTCAGATCTTTTAATATTCAATCTTCTAAGTACTTTATAATCCTGATTGGGGTTCCCCAATATTTGAATTATTTCTTTCTTTGACCTGATAGTTCTGAAATTTGACTATAATATTCCCTGGAGTTTTATTTTGGGATCACTTTCCTGAGGTGATTGGTGGATTTTTTTCAATGCCTATTTTTCCTTCTGCCTCTAGCATATCAGGACAGTTTTCCTTGATAATTTCTCAAAAGATGCTTTGACTTTCAGGTAGTCCAATGATTCTGACATCGTTTCTTCTGGATCTATTTTCCAGGTCTGTTGTTTTGTCCGTTTTCTTCTACTTTTTCATTCCTTTGAACTTGTTTGATTGATTCTTGACATCTCATAGAGTCATTAGTTTCCACTTCCCCAAATCTAACTTTTAAGGAGTTGTTTTCCTCAATTAACTCTTCTACTTTCTTTTCTATTTGGCCAATTGAACTTTCTAACGAGTTGTTTTCTTCAGTAGATTTTTGTATCTCCTCTTCCAGTTGGCCAATTCTACTTGTTAAGCCATTTTTTCTTCTTTTCCCAAGGTATTGACTCTTTATTCGTAATTATCTTTCATTATTCTCATTTTCCCCCAATGTTTTCTTCTATCTCTCTTATATGATTTTTAAGTTCCTTTTTGAGCTTTTCTATAGGTTCTTTCTGAGCTTGGGGTTTTGTCCATAGGTATTTTGACACTGTTATCCCTTTCTGGGTTTGCCTCTTGATTATCCTTGTCACCATAAAAACTTCCAATTGTCAGATTCTTTTCTGTTGTTGTTGGTTTTTACTCATCTTTGTTGACTTTTTTCCTTTCATTTAAATTTGAGCTCTGCTGTAGGGATGTAAGGGGCACAGTCTCAGGCTTCTTGTACCAGGGACTGCACGTCCTGTTTGTTTACTGCTGCACTGATGTTGTCCTGAGATCTGTGGGGGACTCTTGCTTCTGGGGCTGCACTGACAGACAGTGGTTTGGTGTGGTTGGCACTGCTAGAGGTCTTATGAGTCTAACAGCTTACCTATAACTGAGTTGGGGTCCTAGTGCCAGTATCTCAAGTGTACTGAGTCCAGCAGTGTGTTTCTGTATTCCCTTGGAATTCATTGAAGCATACATACTAAAAGTTGCCTGTATGATTGGTGTTACATTGAAGCACATGGTGGTTCTCAGAGTTGGAGTCTACCCCTTCCCCTTACCATGCTAAGACACATGGGTGGGGGGGTCATACTGTTATCATTTGCCTGTTGTATTGTATTAGAGCTCAGGATGTACCATTGGTTTTCTGAGGTGGTGCTTACTGCTGACTTGTTAGGACGTTTCCTTTCCTGGACTGCATTATCCTTTTCTTTGAGTGAGACAGACCTTTCCGGAGCCCAAGTTTCTTGGGCTCAAAGATTGCTTCATTGCATCTTTTTTTTTTTTTTTTTTTTGGTTCTGCTATACCAGGATTTTTTGGGGGAGGTGCTATTTCATTGCTGTTTGGAGGTTAATTTGGGAGCATTATGACAATTTACTGCTTACTTTGCCATCTTGGCTGCTGGAAGTCACCCTGTATCTATTTTGAAAAGTCCTCTTTATCCTAATCATAGACATTATAATAATCCTTGTCAATAGTCATTGCCATTATTGGCTATTTAAGTCTTTCCATCTTAATGATCATCATTTTTAAAAAAATTTATGGTAGTAACATTTGTTTCCTTTTTTTAAGCACAGTCATTTGTACATACAACTTCTTCCTCCTTAATGCCTTAGACAGCTCTGAGGAAAAGAAAAAGAAATCATACACATAGCAACTATATATGACAACGTATGCAGCATTTCCCATCCATAGCTCCCTATATTTTTATGGAGGAGATATATTTGTCTATTCTACAGGATATAATTTTTAAAAATTATTGAAAATTAAACAGACATATTTCATAATATCATATGATCCTAAATTTGAGCTGGAAAGATCCTCACAAGTCATTAAGTTAAACCCTTTTTATTTTATGTATGAAGCCAAAGATGTTAAATGACTGTCCAAGGACACATAGGGAATGAATGACTGACCTGGGGTTTAAACCTAACCTTTGATTAAAATCCATAGCTCTTTATACCATGCTGGGATTTCTCTAGTTAACTGTTTTTCTTGTTATGCTTGTCTCATTCTGCCTGAGTTCATACACATCTTATAATATTCTTTGAATATTATTTTTAGCATGTCATTTGGTAGTTATGTACCTTTATGATTTTATGCCAAATTTTATTCAGTTATTTCTCAATAAACAGGCATATATTTTTTTTTCCAATTTTAAGTGGATTGGTGTACACTTATTAGAGGCCCGATTAGGTAAATGCTTTAAGACAAACAATTTGATGGCTTCAGGGGAGGGGGTGGACTGTATATGAGAGATCTGAAGTACAGTATGATCTCACATTGATATTCAATAATGTTATACTGATTTTAAAGAATTTGATACAAATAATTTACATTCAAGTTAAGATTCCATAAATTTCTTTTTAAAATAAGACATTTGCACTTATAAATCTTGTCTGTCTTTAAAACAGATTTTAAAAAATAGTCAAAGTGGGTATTAAAGAGAATAAAGCTATTGAATGAGTTTAACAAAAAAGGAAACATTGTGAATCTCAAAGCAAAACAGCTTCTTTCTTTTAAGAGAGTTCAAATTAGTGAAATGTGAACTTATCTGAGTTTTATTTTAAATAATTTTTCACTGGAAAAACCCCAATCATATCATATGGTTACATGAGGACATTAGAAAATGGGAGAGGATGGGGGTGGAGCCAAGATGGCAGAGCAGAAAGACACACATACTCTAGCTCTTCCCTCACAGCCGATAAAATACCTGTAAAGAAAGAATCTCAACAAATTCTAAAGCAACAGAAGCCACAGAACAATAGAGTGGAGGAGATTTCAAGCCCAGGATGACCTGGAAGGCTGACAGGAAAAGTCTGAATGCAGAGCAGAGCCCAGTCCAATCTTGGCTATGGTGCCAGGAGGAGGACTAGAGCAGGCCTTGGGGGTGGAATCCATGGCGGCAGCACCCATGGTGCACACATGGTTCCCTCAACCCACAGGCACCAAAGGTAGCTTCAAAGGTCAGTGAAAGGGCTTTTTCACCTCCATGACAAGAGAACAGAGTCCTCCTATAGCCCCAGCCCCAGGTTAGCAGCAGCAGCAGCAGATTGCAGCAGCTATGGTGGCCTGGCAGGCAGCAGTCAGCATCCATTGTTGGATAAAGACCCTGGGGGAATTAAGCAGCTGATCTGAACCTCAGCCTCCACTCTGGTCAGGGAGTAAATTCCTCTCCCTTGATTGTGCCACCTTGAAGGAACTGGGATCTTACAAGTTCCCCAGAGTATACCCTACTCTTGACAAAGGACCCAAAAGTCAAATAACTGGTTGGGAAAATGCCCAAAAAAGGGGAAAAAATAAGACTATAGAAGGTTACATTCTGGGTCAAAAGGTATTCTTTCCATCCCTTTCAGATGAGGAAGAACAATGCTTGCCATCAAGGGAAGATAAAAAAGTCAAGACTTCTGCATACAAAAATTCTGAAATAAATATGTAATGGTCCCAGACCATAGAAGAACTCAAAAAGGATTTTGAAAATCAAGTAAGAGACATGGAGGAAAAATTGGGAAGAGAAATGAGAGTGATGCAAGAAAATCACGAAAAGTGAGTCAAGAGCTTGCTAAAGGAGACCCAAAAAAATGTTGAAGAAAATAACACCTTTAAAAATAAGGTAACTCAATTGGCAAAAGAGGTCCAAAAAGCCAATGAGAAGAAAAATGCTTTCAAAAGGAGAATAAACCAAATGGAAAAGGAGGTTCAAATGCTCACTGAAGAAAATAGTTCTTTAAAAATTAGAATGGAAGAGATGGAAGCTAATGACTTCATGAGAAAACAAAAAATTACAAAACAAAACCAAAAGAATGAAAAAATGGAAGATAATGTGAAATATCTCATTGGAAAAAAAACACCTGACCTGGAAAATTGATTCAGGAGAGACAATTTTAAAATTATTGTTCTACCTGATAACCATGATCAAAAAAGAGCCTAGATATCATCTTCCAAGAAATTTTAAAGGAAAATGCCCTAATATTCTAGACCCAGAGGGAAAAATAGCAATGGAAAGAATTCACTGATCACCTCCTAAAAGAGACTCCAAAAGAAAAACTCCCAGGAATATTGTAGCCAAAATGCAGAGTTTCAAGGTCAAGGAGAAAATATTAGAAGCAGCCAGAAAGAAAAAAATATTCAAGTATTGTGGAAATACAATCAGGATAACACAAGATTTAGCAGCTTCTATACTAAGGGATTGAAGGGCTTGGAATATGATATTCTAGAGGTCAAAGGAGATAGCATTTAAACAAGAACCACCTACCTAGCAAAAATGAGTATAATACTTCAGGGGAAAAACAATATTTCAATGAAATAGAGGGATTCCAAGCATTCTTGTTGAAAAGACCACAGCTGGATAGAAAATCTGACTTTCAAATACAAGAATCAGGAGAAACATGAAAAGGTCAACAGGAAAGAGAAGCCTTAAGGAACTCATTAAAGCTGAGCTGTTTACATTCCTACGTGGAAAGATGCCATTTGTAACTCACGAGACCTTTTTCAGGATTAAGGTAGTTAGAGGTAATATACATATACATAGGTATGTATGGTTATATAAGTATGTATATATTATGTATGTGTAGATATGTATATGTATATGGGTGTATGTGTGTTTGTGTGTATATATATATATATATATATATATATATATATATATATATATATATATATATATATATATATATATATATATATATATATGTATATGTGTGTACAGACAGAGTGCACATGGTAAGCTGAGGCCAGATTTTAACTCAGGAAGATGAGTCTTCCTAACTCCAAGTCCAGCACTCAATGTGCACTACTGTGCCACATAGCTGTCTCTAGTTGAAATTCTCATTAATGAAGTGTTATGACGTCTTGATTTTCAAATAGTACAATTTTAGAGTGATTTCCTACATAATTTATGCTTCTGTCTCATATAATTTTATTATGCAGGTTTATTGTCATTTGTTATAAAGCGGTGACAGGGAACAAGCATTTATTGAACACACACTTTGTGCCAGGTACTATACTAAGCACTTTGCACATGTCTCATTTGACCCTGACAACAACTTTGTGAAGCAGATGCTATTATTATCCCTATTTCACAACTGAGGAAAGTGAGTCAGGCTAAGATTAAATTTGCCCAGGGTCATAGAACTACTAAGGGTCTAAGGCCTGATTTGAACTCGGGTCTTCCTGACTTGACACCAGACTCAGCACTCAATCCACTGTGCCACATAGTTGCTTCTGGTTGGAATTCTCATTCATGAAGTGTTATGGATTCTTGATTTCAAATAGTACAACTTTAGGAGTAATTTCCAACCTAATTTGGCAGGGAAAATAATCTTCACCTGCATTCCTCCAGATTGGAATTTTTAGTTAATGCATTTGAAGGCAGTATATCAAAAGATTCTTTCTTTCCTCAATATTCATGTGGCATAACAAAGTCAGTGTGGTTAGTGACATCCCATGGAGTCTGGCTAATTAAGACTTGTGGGTATTCTTAGAGAAAGATTTAAAACATCACAGGGCTTTTTGGCAGATATTATAAAAACTGTTTAAGTCTCATATTTTTACTGGCATCTTAGGGAGCTCTGGTATTTCTATTGGTTCTCATTCTACCCGTGAAATAAAATTTTGACGTGGCTCCCATTTTGACTTGCTTAAAATCAATGTGCTCTGCAATATTTCAGTATTTTCAAAAGAACATGATTGAGTAGGGCCATGGAATAGATTTATTCTTGGTTCGGGGCTTTCCATATGGGCCCTTTATGCTACTTTTCTACTTATTCCTTGGTTCCTGTATCTGAGATGCATGAATAAATATTCAAGCTTGCATACTTCCTTGAAACTTAGAAGATCCAAGATAATAGTTCCATGTAGTCTATACAGCACTGCCAGACTAATCTTCATAAAATGCCATTTTAAATATCTGTAATAAATATACTAATACACTGTTGGTGGAGCTGTGAGTTGATTCAATCATTCTAGAAATCAATTTAGAATGATATAAGAATAATAACTGTAGTGTTCATAACCCTTTGGCTACATTACATAATTCATCCCACTACTGTCCATATTACCTCCAGGAGGCTGAACACAGGAAAAAAAGTCCCATATTTACCCAGATATTCATAGAAAAACATTTCATGGTAGCAAAGAACTGGAAACACAATGAGTTCCCATTGATTACTGCTTCTGATATCCATCATATGAATTTAATACCCATCATATGAATCTGATATCACTGATTTTTATCATATGAATGAAAAAATCATTTGTTAAGTGCTTACCTTTTACAAAGCACTGTCCCCAGCCCTGGTGTTATAAACAGAAAAGTAACTCAGTCTCTGATTTCAAGGAGTCCACATTCAAATGGGAGAGACAACACACATGGGAAATTTCGTCTACAAGTCAGATAGGAAGGTCCCATTATCTTTAGGATGCAGTGGCAAAGTTGATGGCAATCCCTCTTTTTTAAGGTCATTTCCATTGATATAATTAATGCCATTTTCCATTGCTGGAAGATTTCATAGTGCCAAGTGCTTTTCTGAATCTTTACTGTAGCACTTACAGGAAGAGCCATCCCACTTTGTCTCCACAGGGATTATTTTGCAGGATAATAGCTAAAATATGAAAATTCATAAAGAAAAAAGAATGAGGAAACTCTGACATATAAAAGTTAAAAAATAAACAAGAATGCAAGTCATATAATGATCACAATAACGAAAACAAAAGAACAAGAAAACAAAGAGCAAACTTCAAAGTTTTAAGTTTCAGTCTTGGCCATAGGGGGAAAAAAATGAAAAACTATGACTGTGATTTCACTGGTCAGATGTGACATTATGGGCATGGAATGTTTTTTGCTGCATATACTGTCTGAAGAGTGACTGGGGTAGACTTTTTTCTAATTGCAAGAGAAGAAGCAAAAGGGTAGTATTCATTACGAAGTTACTGTGATGTAAAAATAGTCAATAAAAACTTCAGTGGCACCCCATTACTTCCAGAATCAACTATAAAATGCTCTCACTCTCAAAGTCCTTGACTACCCAGCCCCTTCCTATCTTTCTAGTTTTCTTATTATCTACTCTCCTACACATGATATATGAAACAGTGCTATTCCTTACACATGATACTCCTCTCCTGAATCTATTCCTGTCTTTCATGGAAAGCTCTTCCTCATCCCCTCTGCCTCCTGTTTTCCTTCAAGAATCCTGTAAGGAGCTTTTCCTGGTCTGTCTTTCTTCTTACCCCAGCTTGCACCTCCACTCTAAAAGTGCTTTCCATTTACAATGTAACTTGTCTTGTATGTACATGTTTTTGCATGTTGTCTCCCCCACTCAAATATGAATTCCTTGAAACATGAACCATTTTTTTTCCTTCTTTGTATGCCCAGGGTTAGCATAGTGCCTGGAACGTAGTAAGTGCTCCATAACTATTTGACTGATTGATGGATATCAGTAAAATTATATTGATGATATTATCTTCAAATATTTTCTTTCAAAAGAAAAAATATATCAATGGTGGAATTTTCACAGAGGATTTCAAAGAGGAGGTGAGCCTTGTAGATCTTCAGATTTAAGGTTAGTAGAGAAGAAGGTGAATTCAAGGTGAGAGAAAAATGCAGCTGGAAACATGAAGGGCAAAACAAAGTGTTTATAGCAGGAGATAGACTAGGTAGATCAGCATGTTTGAAGCATTTTTTAAATACATTATTGAAAAGTGAAATAAAGGTGGAAAGTTAAGGAGCAACACAGCCCAGTAGAGGGAAAACAAAACAAAACAAAACACCAGACTTAGTATCAGGAGGATCTGAGTTCAAATCCTGGGTTTGTGACTTACAAGCTGTAGAACCTTGAGCCACTTGTTTTCTTTATTTACTTTACTCCGGAAGAAGTCAGCCTGGGTGGTAAAGGGCCAAGTGGTCATGGGGCATGTGATTGTTTGAAAGAACTAGGAATGTTTAGTCCAAAGAAGAAAAGGAGAAAATCATGATAGCTGATTTTAAATATTTAAAAGACTGTCATTTAGAAGAGAAATGAGACTCCCCACCAGCACCCAAGTTGGCCCAACAGGTTAGAACTAAGAATGATTAATAGTTAGAGATTGCAAAAAAGATGAATTTAGGTTTGATGTAACAAACCCTATCAAATGGACTTCAGATAAATCTTAAATACTTCTAGAGAAGATAGGTACAAAATGAGTTGCAAATCTTTAGGCAAGAGACTGATGTGGTATGATGAGGATACCTTTCAGGTATGCATTTAACCAGTTGATTGCTGAGGTCTTTTTTATTCATGAAACTGTTATTCTGTGAATTGGGTCTCAGCTTTCTCATCTGGAAATTGCATGTATTACACCATATATTCTCTAAGTTTTTTATTTTTTATTTTTTTTGACATGGACATTTTTCCAACAGGCAGAAATATTTGGATGCTATCAAAATCAACTGACCACAACTTACCTATCAACCCTCTTCATCACCATGAAGCCTTTGGTCTGGATAGATGGATATTCTATTATCCTTCACCTCCATCCTCTCACATTTCCTGTACATCTCACCCTATCACACACATACTTTGCTTGATTCTTCTTGTCTCTGTGTCTTCATTCCTATTATTTCCCACCCCTAAAATTCCCCTTCCTTATGTCCAAAACTTAGCTCAGGGCTCTTCTCTTCCATGAAGCCTTCATGGGATAATCTCACCCAATGATGTTCTTTACTCTTCCAATTCTCTTTATAATTCCACATGGAGTGTACATTAAAAGAAACACAGGAGCATATATGTAGAACCAGAAGGAAACTTAGATGTCAGCAAGTCCAACCACCTCATTTTATTTTTTTTTTATTTTTTAATTAAATTTATTTATTTAACTTTTAACATTCATTTTCACAAAATTTTGGGTTACAAATTTTCTCCCCTTTTATCCCCTACCCCCCCAAACACCAAGCATTTTAATTGCCCCTATGACCAATCTGCTCTCTCTTCTATCATCCCTCTCTGCCCTTGTCTCCGTCTTCTCTTTTGTCCTGTAGGACCAGATAGCTTTCTATACCCCTTTACCTGTATTTCTTGTTTCCTAGTGGCAAGTACATTACTCGACAGTTGATCCTAATACTTTGAGTTTCAACTTCTTTACCTCCCTCCCTCTCCACCCCTTCCCTTTGGAAGGCAAGGAATTCAATATAGGCCAAATCTGTGTAGTTTTGCAAATGACTTCCATGATAGTTGTGTTGTATAGGACTAACTATATTTCCCTCCATCCTATCCTGTCCCCCATTACTTCTATTCTCTTTTGATCCTATCCCTCCCCATGAGTGTCGACCTTGAATTGCACTCTCCTCCCCATACCCTCCCTTCTATCATCCCCCCCAGCCTGCTTGTCCCCTTATCCCCCACTTTCCTGTATTGTGAGATAGGTTTTCCTACCAAAATGAGTGTGCATTTTATTCTTTCCTTTAGTGGAATGTGATGAGAGTAGACTTCATGTTTTTCTCTCACCTCCCCTCTTTATTCCTCTACTAATGAGTCTTTTGCTTGCCTCTTTTATGAGAGATAATTTGCCCCATTCAATTTCTCCCTTTCTACTCCCAATATCTTTCTCTCTCACTGCTTGATTTCATTTTTTTTAAGATATGATCCCATCCTCTTCAATTCACTCTGTGCACTCTGTCTCTATGTATGAGTGCATGTGTGCATGTGTGTGTGTGTGTAATCCCACCCAGTACCCAGATACTGAAATGTTTCAAGAGTTACAAATATTGTCTTTCCATGTAGGAATGTAAACAGTTCAGCTTTAGTAAGTCCCTTATGACTTCTCTTTGCTGTTCACCTTTTCATGCTTCTCTTCATTCTTATGTTTTAAAGTCAAATTTTCTTTTCAGCTCTTGTCTTTTCATCAAGAATACTTGAAAATCCTCTATTTCATTGAAAGACCAATTTTTCCCCTGAAGTATTATACTCAGTTTTTCTGGGTAGGTGATTCTTGGTTTTAGTCCTAGTTCCTTTGACTTCTGGAATATCCTATTCCATGCCCTTCGATCCCTTAATGTAGAGGCTGCTAGATCTTGTGTTATCCTGATTGTATTTCCACAATACTTGAATTGTTTCTTTCTAGCTGCTTGCAATATTTTCTCCTTGACCTGGGAACTCTGGAATTTGGCCACAATGTTCCTAGGAGTTTCTCTTTTTGGATCTCTTTCAGGCGGTGTTCTGTGGATTCCTTGAATATTTATTTTGCCCTCTGGTTCTAGAATCTCAGGGTAGTTTTCCTTGATAATTTTAAAGATGATATCTAGGCTCTTCTTTTGATCATGACTTTCAGGTAGTCCCATAATTTTTAAATTGTCTCTCCTGGATCTATTTTCCAGGTCAGTTGTTTTTCCAATGAGATATTTCACATTATCTTCCATTTTTCCATTCTTCTCTCTTTGTTCTGTGATTTCTTGGTTTTGCATAAAGTCATTAGCCTCCATCTGAGCCATTCTAATTTTGAAAGAACTATTTGCTTCAGTGAGCTTTTGAATCTCCTTTTCCATTTGGCTAATTCTGCTTTTGAAAGCATTCTTCTCCTCATTGGCTTTTTGAACCTCTTTTGCCAATTGAGTTAGGCTAGTTTTCAAGGTGTTATTCTCTTCAACATTTTTTTGGGTCTCCTTTAGCAGGGTGCTGATCTGCTGTTCATGCTTTGACTTCATGTCTCTCATTTCTCTTCCCAGCTTTTCCTCTACCTCTCTAACTTGATTTTCAAAATTCTTTTTGAGCTCTTCCATGGCCTGAGCCCATTGGGTGGGCTGGGACACAGAAGCCTTGATTCCTGTGTCTTTGCCTGATGGTAAGCATTGTTCTTCCTCATCAGAAAGGAAGGGAGGAAATGCCTGTTCACCAAGAAAGTAACCTTCTATAGTCTTATTTCTTTTCCCTTTTCTGGGCATTTTCCCAGCCAGTGACTTGACCTCTGAATATTCTCCTCACACCCACCTCGCCTCCTGATCCTCCCAGCCAGCGTTTGGGGTCTGAGATTCAAATGCTGCTTCCAGCCTTAGGGCTTTTGGCGGGGGCAGGGCTGCTATTCAATGTGAGATTAAGTTCAGGTGGTCAGGTTGGGGCAGGGCCGCCTCTCAGGCTCAGTTCCCTCAGGGGGTTTACGCACAGACCTTCCACAATGGATCCAGGCTCCTGCCCCCTTGGGGAGCCCCGGTCTGCAGCTGCCTCTCAGCTTCTACCTCCTGGGGGGGGGCTGAGTTATGGGGGCACTCCCCTCTCAACCCGCCAAAGAGACTATCTCACAGACCCCCATCACCTGTGGGTGGAGGGACTTGTGCGGCCGCTGGAGATCCTGTCCCTGAAGCCTGCTCGGATCTGTATCTCTCGGTGCCGCGGCCACGGCAGGTCTGCGCTGGGCTCCGTGTCTGCAGCATGACGGACCTTTTGCGAGAGGTTTGCAGGTCCCTCTGTGGGTGGAGGGACCCACGTGGCCGCTGGAGATCCCGTCCCTGAAGCCTGCTCGGATCTTTTTCTCTTGGTGCCGCAGCCGCGGCAGGGCTTCACTCAGCTCCCAGTCCTGGTGCCCCGTCCGCAGCGCGATGGACCCCCCGCGAGAGGTTTGCAGGTCTCTCCGGAACAGAAATCTCCCTTGCTCCAATGTTCTGTGGCCTCTGGGCGCAGAATTCGCCGTGAGTTACTTCCCTGTAGCTGTTCTATGGATTGTGGGTTTGGAGCTATGTGTATGTGCGTCTTTCTACTCTGCCATCTTGGCTCCGCCCCACCTCATTTTATAAATTGAGAAAGTGAGTATCAGATGACTAGTTTAAGGGACTTTTCCCAAGGTCAGAGCTAGGTAGTACCACAACTATGACTTGAACCATGTCTTCTTACTCCTAATTGAGAACTCTTGACCAAAATTCTATCTTCCTGTGGCTTCCTACATTAGTGTGCCGTATTAGCATTCTGATGAGATTATAGATTCCTTAGGACAGAGCCAAATACCACAAAATATATGGTGGCCACTTATTCTATTTTTATTGAATGATATGCTTTGATTGCCATTTTACTATAATATTTTAATAAAATATATCTTTGGTAAAAATGTTTTCTTTTCTCCATTGTGCTTTCAAAAGTAGAGAATTTTTCAAGGATAGTGAAAAGTATTTATCAGAAGAAATCTTGTATAAAAATGAACATTTTTAATTAAGTAAGTAAGCTGGGGTTCTTTTAATGTAGACTGTTGTCTCCACTTGATCTCAAAAGGTATTAAATGCATTGATGATTTCAAAAAGCTTAAATTACTATATTAGAAAGTCCTTCAACATAGAATGCTGTTATTTTTTACCTGATTTTGAGAATCTAACCAAGATATGCAGGAAAAAAAGCACAGAAAACAAGCTACTATATACATTCAAAACAATCATTTAAGATTTTTTAAAATAAACTCCTCATTATTATCCTCAGTAGCAAATTATATAACTATTGTTCAGTAATGGAACTCAAACAACAGCTCTTACTGAGTACAGATCAATGTATTGGTGCTTGTAGAGACAAAAGTTACTTTAAGTTATGATCTCTGACCTCATTGGTATTATGAAGTATGTGAAATTAACCAGATTTTGTATATTATGCATAGTTTTTCTTGCTGTTTGTTTTTGCTTCTTTTGACTGGAGGTATTATTTTGGGGGAATGCTACTTGTAACAACCTTAAAGATTAAGTGACTCACTCAGAGTCATACATCTTGCATGTGTCAAAGGCAAGACCTGATCACAGAACTTCTTGACTCCCGGGCTGACCAGCTGTGCATGAATGCATGATCTTGTCTCTCAGGCAATTACAGATGTACACTCAAATGTAGATGTTTATAGGTTATAGAGCTATAGCAGTTGAAGCTGGAATAATAATTGCCACTTATATAGTGCTTTACATTTTATGAAGTTCTTTACATATCTATCTCATTTGTTACTCTGAACAAGTCTGAGTTAGGCACTATTTTTATCTCTATTTTACAGATGAGGAAACTGAAACCAAGAGAGGTTGTGGCTTGAACAGGGTCACACAGCTAGTAAGTGTGTGAAATCTAATCTGTCTATAATTCTAACACTTTATGAACTGTGCCTACTTTCTCCCTTTAAAAAAAAAATAGGTGACTGAACAGGAAAGTGAACTACCCAGGATCATACAACTAATGACCAATGGAAGAATCATATTTTAGTCTTTTAACTTCAAATCCAATTCTCTTTTCTATGGAAATGTAAAAATACAGATTCTTTCTTTCCCTTCTTATTTCATTTTCAGTTAAATACTCTAAGGGAGAAATTTTGCCTCTTTAAATCAAGAGCAGGTTTCCATTAGTAAGACTTTTAATTCTCAAAACATAAATATCTATTTAGGTTTAAGGATTTATTGTCTGAAGATCCCTGAGTAAATCAGTTATTTTCCTAGTCAAATAGGGGAGAGAATTAATAATTTGAGCTAATGTTTTTTATTTGCATTTTTTAATTAAAATAAGGCATCTTGCTGCATTGAAAATACTTTAAATTAGCAAGAATTTGGGGGCAACTTTCACACCAACAGATCATTAACATAATGCTGCAATCAAATATGCAATAAGGTAAAAGACCCCAAATATTCTTAGAGTAAAATGCAATCCTTTGTATTTAAATTTTAAGTCACTCTATCCTAATTTGTACTAAAAGTTTTATTTTCTTCTATCTTGAAAAATCTCCAATGTTTCTGTTTTTAAATTAAGCCTGGGAGTGTTTCAATATCATATTCATCAAAGAATAAACTTTAGAAATAAATTTCAGGCCATCTCTTGTTAAAAAAAATTTTATAAAATATTTCTTCACTTTATGATGGTCAATTTTGAATAAGAATATATGTCTAAGAGCTACTGTGACATATTTTTATTTAAAAGTATTAATTCCTAACATCTAGACCTTTATGCCCAATCCTAGGTTCTGTGAATTCAAAAAAAAAGATCAATTTTCAAGGTAATTGGTTTTCTTTGTAATTTTACACATTTTATTTCATGTTGTAGCACCAGTGTGACATTCACAGTGCCTATGGCAACCATGAATATGCCAGCATAATTCTGAATTGCGAAATACAACAGACACTGCACATGGAAGACAGAACTAAAACATTTATTCAGACACCAGAAAGCTGAATCCATCATAGCAACAAAAATCTATACGCAATAACAATACAGAGAACACCATCCCCAAGCTTCCCACAAACCAGCTCCCTTAAACAAATTACAAAGTATCTCACTCACACTAGCCAGATGCTTGCTTTCTCTCTTCCCCTCAGTTCCAACTACCCTGACCAATTTCCTCTCAGCTTTGCTCCAGTTCTGCCTCTTCCTGCTCCACCCTGTCCTGTTTCACCTGTTCATCAAGCTCCTCCCACCACAGACTCCTGACTCAGGCTTCCATGTGACCCAGGCAGGTCACATAGGCTTGATTGAGAAAGATCTTCCCAGTTAAATTACCATTACATATATATTTAAAAATATTGCTCTGAAATATAGTTTTACCAAACTATCAAAGGGCCCAAGAATCAGGGTTCTATATTAGAGGCATCAAATACGTGGTCTGTTGTTGGTATTGTGTCTAGCGGTACTTCATAATGGGACGCTAACCAGACAAAAGTATAATTGAGTAACATTTAACAAAATAAACAAAATACAATTAATCATCCATAATTTAATATGTGATTCTTATTTTAGTTTGACACCATTGGTCTATCTGATTATCATTATTATTTGATAGTCTCAGTATAGGATAAATAAAATGACATTAAAATGATCTGTATGTGACTAGGAGAAATGATGAGAATTTTGCTGGATGTTCCAAAACAGTTCAGTTAGTTAGCAGGTCCTTATTAACCACTTACTGCATGCCTTAAGTGATGGAGTACCTTAAAACATATAGAGAGAACTGCATTTGAAGGTCTCACAAAAGTTACACTCTGAATTATAAAAATGCATATATACATATATACATACATACATACATACATACATACATACACATGTGTGTATACATATGCTTGCAAACTTAGGAGAGACAACAGCATTGGGATAAGGAGTTCAGGAGTTGAGTGTGATGATGAGACCAGAAGGTCATTTTCTGTCTATTTTAAATCTGGAAAAACTCTGTTGTAGTTCAGCTGTTTTCATTGTATCCAACTCTTGGTGACCCTATTTGGGGTTTTCTTGGCCAAGAAACTGGAGTGGTTTGATATGTCCTTCTCCAGCTCATTTTACAGACAAGGAAACTGAGGCAAAAAAGGGTTAAGTGACTTTCCTAGTGTCACACAACTAGTAAGTATCTGAGGATGGATTTGAACTCAGCTCTAGCCTTGACTCCAGACCTGGTACTCTATCCTCTGTACCACCAAGTCACCCTGGAGGGACTGTAATCTTCTTCAATCTGAGATAGTAGCAGTCTGTGAGAACTGAGAATTTCAGCACTAGTTATTCTTAGACTGAACTCCTTAATGGTGGATACTGGAAGTTGAGGTTCTTGTTTCTAGTCTTTTTCCTAGATGGAGTGAAGGTTTCATGCACGCATTTCTCCATTATAAAACTAGTATCATATAAGAATCAAGGCATTGTAGCCTATATAAGAGATAATGAAAACAATAGAACCAAAGCTATTCCCCTGGTAAAATGCTGTCCAAAAGGTGCAGATGAACTTGCTTTTCAAAAAGAAATAGTTACAGTGTTGATCTTCTCTGTCATTTTTTCTGTGCTCCACCTAGAATTAGAAAACCCTGCATAATAATGGCTATTGCAAGGGAGGAATAGGAACCTGAACTTTTCTAACAGAGAACTCTTGAATTAAACGCATCATATGGATGTGAAATACAAGTTATTCAGGAGAAAGTAAAGATTTGTTCAACTGGATTAGAAAGTAGTTCAGATGGGAAGCCATAAGCCCCTTTTAAGTATGAAGCTAATCTCTGACCTCAGTAGCCCATGCAGCTTTAAGGTATACCAGGAAGGACTCCAAAAGCACTTGATTCTGCCTCTTCTGTATTTGCTATGTTAAATAACTGAACCCTTAACTTCCTAATTCTTCTTCAAGCCTTTGTCAGATGAAATTCAATGTCACGGTCTACTAGATGTTTTTGAGCAGGCAAATGTAAATATCAGTGAAGAAGGAGTTTTTTCCTTCAGCATGTATCAGAAGGGAACACATGAAAAGTCATTACATTTCTTCAGAGTACCACTCAATTGACAGTTGGTACATACAGAAACAATTAATGTATATTCTCCACTTACCAGGGTGCCTTGTTAGAAAAAACAGGAATCCATATTCAAGGATTTAGTTGATTAGGGGTATACAGTACTTCAGCTTACAAACCAACTTCATGACATGGGAGTGAGTTACTTTAATGATAAAAAGTAGTCCATATTAAACTTGCAAAAGTAGATGAGTTCCCATCTGATGGTGCTAATGAACACTTGCAGTTAATCATTGTCTTTGCTACAGAGATGTAGAAGTTGATTTATTGCTTATCAGTTAATGAATTTGCTCCTGGAATCAGAAGATCACTTTTTACCTAGTCTCCCATCAGTTGATTTCCTAACTAAATGGAAAATATTGCTGTTTAAAACCACACATGAAGTAGATTATGAGCTTCTTGAGTGCAGGGACTGTCTTTTGTTTCTTTTTGGGTCCCCAGGGGTTAGCACAGAGACTAGCACACTTTAGGCACTTGATAAATATTTATTAATGAAGATGAGGATGAGGATGAAGATGAGGATGAAGATGAGGTAGGTGGTTAGGAGTGTACTATGTCTCCTGTCACTTGGACAGCCTTTCATAAACACAACATCTCATCTGATACTCAAAAATATATGTGTTTCTCCCAAAATCTAATCACACTTTCTAGCTGTCATGTAAAATTTATCATCTTCATCATATAAAATGTATGTCATCTAAATTTCATCTAAATTACATATAAATAATTTCATATATATTACATATATCATCTAAATCTTATAACATATAACACCATATTCCTCCTTGTATCATATTTACTTATATGCCCATTTTATCCCCTCTACTTTTATAGGCCCCTTAAAGGGATGTTTTCTGTCATATTTTTATTTTCATTTTTTAGAAGAAATTTAAATGTAGAGCTAGAAGGAATCTTAAAAGTCATCTATTCTAAAACCTTCAGTGATTAGACTAATATCACAATTATATGTACCATAATTTCCCCCAATCTCTTCTTTCCTCTTCTATCTATTCTAAAATAGATAGAAAGGTGTCCCTGTTAACTTGATTGGCCATGGGGTCCCAGGCTCACCTCCCTCTCTTCCCCACTACTAATTTTTAGTATATGGTAGAGGAAAGAAAGATTATCCTTTAGTGAGTTGCTCAGTAGCTTTGGAGTATCTCCTTTCTTCCTATGTTGAAACTATACTAAGAGTGTGCTCTGACACCAGCAGTTTTCAATAACTTCATTTGTCAGATGAGGAACTGAGGTTCAATAACACCCCACTTTGAAAACCCAGATGTTTGTGCTTGTCTCTCTGGTAATGATGTATGTATTGCCTATTGTCAAACAATTGGAAACCCTGTCTGTTTGTCCTGCTTATATTTTCTCTGTTGGTATATGTAATTAAAGCAAGATTGTTTACTCCTCTTAAAGTTGGTTTCCTTTTAGAAGAACAGATGAAAGAACCTGTGTAACAGGCTCTCCTGGGTGCCAGGGTGCTTGCTGATACTGGGGCGAGGATTACCCCTAGGTGAGGAAGTTGGAAACAGTAAGAATGATAGTGCCATGGACAGAAATGGAGAAGGAGGGGAAAGGTGTGAGATAAAGACAATGAATTGTATTTTGGATATGATATTAAGGTCAGAGATGCCTGCTAGACACATTTTTTTCTGTCTAAAACTACTTGTTTATTGGTTACAATATCAACTCATGGCAGCATGTTTTACTGACCCACTATATAAATACATCAGTCAAATACATTAGAAAAAAACTACAAACAGAAATTCATAGCAAGTGGCCATTTTCCCAGGAAAGTCATTGATACAAGGGCACTGTTGGAGAACGCATGGCACAAGTCCACGGTTTTTATTAGTTTAAATCAAAGCTGTCAAGACTTTATCTGGATATGGATAGACTCCAAAGGCAGTATGGAATCGATTCATTTTTTTGTAATATTTACTGACTTATCTAGTTCTAGTTAGCACAGAGTATGTAAGAGAAATATTCTAAGTAAGAAAAGAAGAAATATATTGGAAATTTGACCATTATACAATGACAATAAAACAGAGGCTTTTAAAAACCAATTACACTTGGACTCCTTTGGAAGAAATATGTAGTGCCAGTGTTCAAATGCCTTTTTGAATGGAGAAAAAAACACAGAATAGAACACCATTTTGTAATGTAGACAATTGTATGTATAGACATTTTCTTACGGCATTATTTTTTTTAACAGAAAGATCCTTGAACATGGGATTAGATGATCCAGGTTTGAATCCTGGTTCTATTACTAACCATATAACCTTAGATAAGTCACATTTTTTCCCTGCGTGTCAATTTCCTCATCTGTCACATGGGAATGACAGTTCTTGTTGAGTTGAATTAAATTGGTTAATCCAAAGAATACCATGATCAGGGACGTAAGTAAATTTTGATAAGTTTTGATTCTTTGTTTTATATGGTAGTAGTAGTAGCAGTAGTAGTAGTAGTAGTAGTGGTAGTAGTAGTAGTAGCGGTGGTAGTGGTGGTAGTAGTAACACATTATACATTTCATTCCACTTAATCTTCAGAACAACCCAATGAGGAAAGTACTTTTACTGATGAAGAAACTGGGGAAAGAAGCAATTACTTGCCCCAGGTCAAATAATCATCAAGATTTGTATCTATGATTCTATAAACACAGAATCCAGGGCTCACAGCACTATACTACACTGGTTGTAATGCATATATTTTGGTCTAGACCTGTAATTTATGTGGCAAAGCTTTTGCAGATGAACAATCTTTTATAACTTAGATATTTAGTGAGTTGCCTGAGGCACTGAGAGGTTAAATGATACGCTGGTGATTATGTGTTGGAGACAGGATTTGAATTTAGGTCTTCCAGAAGCCCAGGTTAATCCTCTATCCACTATATTGCACTGAACCTCAATGCTTTGCAGAATTCCTGACAGCAATAAAATGTTTAATAAATGCTTATTGATTTATTGATTCTTTCTCTAAGTGCCCTCCTCCTATACACATTAGAGCTTCCTTCCCTTCACCTAATCACAAAAGATGTTACTTCAGTGTCAGAGAACAGGGAGAGATTAGCTTTGATTAAGTATCCTAGTGACTCCCATAGTATCTCTGTAAAGTTTCACTGCTCTTTGTAAAATGAGAGACACAGTCAGTTATATTTCAATAGTCACCACTTCAATTTCTTTTTTCTTATTGCATAGTATCACAGTGAGCTCTGTGGACTGCTCAAAGAAGGGAAGGAAAAAGGAGCAAAGTCAGGAAAAAAGAATATTCCTCAGGATTTCCCTTGTGTAGATGATGGAAGTAGACTTCCAGGTATGGTAGTACTTTGGTTATACATCAGATAAACTTCATAAATGAGAATGAAAGGAAATACTGTCTGAATCTTATGGATTTCATTGCTAAAATTCCAGTCCAAATAAAATGTAGGCAGACAGGATTTTACCTTCAACTAAACTCCCACCTAGGTAGTCCATCATAATAATTTTTCCCTGTAGTAATGGTGGTGTACAGAATCTCTGGCTGGCTCTTCACCATAAATAAGTTACATTCTATTATAACTATATTATGCTGAGGGGCGAAAGAGTGCAGCACCATTACATGAGCAAAAGGGAAATTATTTCCAGTAACTACTTTTAAGACAAGACTTCAGGACTCTGCATAATTCAGGGTCTGGTTTTCTACAGATTTGGGTATATATTTTGTTCTTCTACAAGTCCACACAAGTCTACAGTCTAAAACAATGCTTACTTTTATTCATATCCCTTATGGTACTAGTCTGTTTCTTTTATGACTCTGAAATGGCCTTTCTTTATGGCCCACAATGGTGTTATGTAGGGAGGGTTCACTTTGGAAAACTGGCAGATACAATAATAAACATTAATACAAAAATAAGGAAAACACAATAATAGGCATTATGCCTATTAATTAGCGTTAAATTTTTATTAATTATTGTTAACATTGATATAGTACCTTGCAAATTACTACTCATTTCTGACTGGGAATGATACCACTCCTTGGAAGTCTTCAAGCTGAGACTGGACAACATGTCTGTGTGCATATGTGTATGTGTGTGTGTGATCATTATTATAATTCTTTATATAAATAAAGAAATAGTCCTTTGGAATACAGGTCGGGCTAGATGACAACTTTGGACTATTTTTATCTTCAAATTGTATTATTTGGTATCAGACAAGAATTTGGTGATCTGGCTGTGAATTTTGACTCAGTCTTTCCTTGACATGGTACTACTTAGACAAGTCAACTTCTCAATCCGATTTCCTTCTTTTGCCAAGTGAAAATAAATTTCTCCTCCTACTTTTTCAGAAAGCTGGAGTAGGGTTTGCATTAGAGAACACAGATAGAGCACTTTGCAAAAATTAAAAGAATCTAGGCAAATGCAAATCCTATTATCATCTAAAACTTGTTCTTATTATTGCTTTAAGAGATTTTAGCAATAATAAATCAAATGAGAGCTGTCAGAACCAGGAAGAACTGTTTTTCACATCCTATGACACTTCTTGGTTCTATGACCCTGGGTTAACATTTACATAATGTTTACTATGTGTCAGAAGCCATGCTAAATGCTTACTAATCATTATCTCATTTGATCCCCACAACAACCCTGAAAGATAGGTGCTACTGTTAATCCCATTTTACAGATGAGAAAACTGATGCAAATTGAGGTTAATTGACATGGTCTTATAGTAAGTGTCTGAGTCTAGATTTGAACTCATGTATTCCTGACTCCAGGTCTAGCACAATATCCACTCATGGAACCACCTAGAATATTTAAAATGCCTTTTTTATTACTGAACTTCCATCTTTTCCCATTTACTGTTGAACTCATATTTTCAGGGTAGCTCAGTCTGATCTGCATTCTGAACTCCATTTCTCTTTAGGACATATTATTCTACTGGCTCCTGTATTTTTTGTGGGTACAGAATTATCCTGTGTTATTCAAAATTACATTCTTCTGTACTTGAAGGTCTTTTTCCTGGTCACTTATAGAATTAATTGTTTGTGAATTGAATTGACAAATTTAACTTCTTATGTCTTTGACTTTGCAATCCTTTCTAATTTTATGGAAAAGAATTGTGCAGTCTTTCAATTTTTATTTTATTTTCTGTGATTAAAAGTTCTGGGCAGATTTATTGCGTGTGTGTGTGTGTGTGTGTGTGTGTGTGTGTATTTGCGTTGTAGTAGCCAGATATTTTGTATTTGTTGTGATTGTCTGGGATAGTTTTTTAAGGATAAAATCCTTAAACTGTCCCTAAACATCTTGTCTTTAAGATAAACTTTTTTTAACATTTTTATAGAGGGCATAAATACTTTTAAAATGAGTATTTTTGACTTCTCATTTTCTACATTTTTCTTTACTTCTGTGTATTTACATTCAATTTTTCTCTCTTTGATTTCTTTGGTGAGACCTGTTACTGCAGATTCAAATTCTTCTATTCTGCCAATTTTTGTTTTTGTTGTTTAGGCCAGACATTCTGTTCTCATAATTTTAATTTATCTTTTAAACTACCAAATTATAGTGAGGTTTGATTTTATGCTCTTCTCGAAATTCACATCATTCTTTACCTCATCAGGCGTTGAATCATTTCCCTTTGTGTTGAAGCAATTATTCATAGACACCTGAACTCATCTATTAGCTCTGGAGAACATAATTCTTCATGTTGTTAGTGTCTTCCTTGTTGGTTTATCCATTTAGGGTTAAGGTCCTTGCGTTCTTCCTTCTGAGATCTTCAGTAATATCAGTGTTTTATCCACTTATTTTTTTCATATTCTATAATTCCTGAGTTCTTCTTCTTTTTTGGTTATTTCCTTGGGGGTTCAATTTCACAGTACCTTAGGTCCCTACTACACTGGGGACTTCACAGAGTTCACTAACATAGGTCACTGCCTAATTGACCATTGTAGGGACAGAATTGGTACTAGCTGGATACCTGTTTCATCTGTTCCCTAGTTCTCTGGTCTGGCAATAAAGAGCATTGCAATTGCACCTGGATGTGCCTTCTATCCTTTGAAGTCTGGATCTTCAAAGCTCTATGAGGTGAGGGGAGTGGCTGGGCTGTGGCCCAGACACATCTATTTTGCTTTATTATTATTATTATTTTTTGTTTTTCTGCTCTCCTGCAGAGATTTTTTTGCAGTTTGTCTCTGCACTGGCCACCAAGGATTAAGTAAATCAGTAAACTTCTGTAGCTATTTTTAGCAGGGCCGATCTCTTTCTTGGTGTTGTCCACTGATGTTTCAATAAACTTTTGCAGCTGGAGTGCTGATTTTCATGGCACTGGAAAGAGGGAGAGGGACCCAAATGTGAAGTTGGGTTTTATTGCAAAACTCATAGATAGAGTACTTGAGTTGACTGATGTGGCCTCCCCACTGGGTGCATGGTGGGTGATAAGGCAGGGGATGCTTTATGAACTCAGAGAAATCATCAGTTCATTTTTAACCCACTTTTTGGATTGCAAGTGTCCTCGTCCATGGCTTTTTAAACATTTACCACTCACCACCCCTTTTTATGTTTCAGCGCTGTTGGTGTTGTATGACCTGGGAGCATGCACAGTGCAAAATGCGCATGCTTTGTGTTCAGAACCAAGGCTGCCGTGAAGTTGCACAGTGCAACACAGGGCAAGTGCTGCCACAAAACATTAGATTTGTTACACATTTGATTTTGAATTAATTTTTTTGTGCATTCAGAAACATCTTACTGTTGCCAAGTTTTTCATGACCCCATATGGGATAGTGACCCACAGTTTAAGAAGTGCTGTCCTAGACAATGGGAGCACCTGAAGTTGCTTTATCTTTTATACGTTGGGTCCTATGTGCTTAGCAAATACACAAACATTCAATGATTTGCAGGAATCATATAATGATATTAAGAAATCCTTGGAGGAGTTCTTCCTGAGATTGCCAAGACTTCAATGGAGTATGTAATTTTCTAGAGAAAGAGAAAAACATGTTTGATTCAACAAGGCAATGACAGACAGGAGATGTGATGATTAAAAAAAATGTTCAGTGATGGATGGGGTGAACACACACTTGTTCACTACATCTGAACAGTAGAATTAGGGACATATTTCAAAGCCAGAAGAAGGCAGTTTTGCAATAAATTGATGAAAGAAAATAAAACTTTGCACATTGAGAAGTAAATGTATGGGGCTTGTAAAATAAGGTAGAGTTAAAATAAATTTAAAAGATTTCAAGAATAATTTGGAAGTCATAAATAAAAGTCATTGTAAAAAAAAGAAGCAAGGGAGTGCATGATTAATCTTCCAAGATTGGCAAGGAGAATATATGTGTTAATATCTCACCAAATAGCCCTAGGTTTCTTCTTAATTTTTTTTTAAATGGCATAGAGAACAATAGATAATATTTTTTATCAATTTATTTGTTTTCAGTTTTCTACAATCACTTCCATGAGTCTTAGATTTTTCTCCCCCTCCTTCCCTGAAATGTCATGCAATCTTATATGGGTTCTACACACACATTCTTATTAATCACATTTTCACATTAGTCATGTTCCATATATGAATTAAAATGAATGGGAGAAACCATGAGAAAAACCCAAGCAAAATAAAACATAACACAAGAGAAAATATTTTGCTTCATTCTGCATTTCAGTTCCATAGTTCTTTCTCTGGATGTGGATGGCATTTTGCCTTAAGAGTCCTTTGGGAATGTTTTAGGTCCTTGCATTGCTGTGAAGGGCTAAGTATACCAGAAAAGATCCTCGCACATTGCGGTGGTTGCTACGTACAAAGTTTCCTTAGGTCTGCTCCTTTCACTCAGCATCAGTTCATATAAGTCCTTCCAGGCCTCTCTGAAGTCTTCATGTTCATCATTTCTTACAGCACAATAGTATTCCATTACATTCATACATCACGACTTGTTCAGCTATTCCCCAGTTGATGAGCATTCCTTTGATTTCCAGTTCTTGGCCACCACAAAGAGAGCTGCTATAAATACTTTTGTACACCTGGGGCCCTTTCCCATTTTTATGATTTCTTTGGGATACAGCCCTAGAAGTGATATTGCTGGGCCAAAGGGTGTGCACATTTTTGTAGCCCTTTGGGCATAGTTCCAAATTGCTCTTCAGAATGGTTGGATTAGTTCACAGCCCCACAAACAGTGAATTAGTGTTTCAATCATCCCACATCTCCAACATTTATAAAAATTTGTCATGTTTCTGAAAGCCACAGATGCCTAAATTGGTAAGATATTTATTGAAAAGTCATGAAGACCAAGAAATCAGCCAACAAATTAATCAATCAATAAGTAGTCAATTATTTGTTAAGTGGTTTGTTTGTGCCAGGATCTTTGTTAAGCTTTTGGCATAAAAAAAGAACAAAGAAAAAAAGGATAAAAGAAAAAAAGAAACTATGCCTGCCCTTAGGGAGCTTATTATCTAATAGGAGATTATAATATGTAAATATGTGGCTCCTTTTAGGAATGAAGGACTATGGAAACAAATCAATTGGCCACTAAAAAGAAGAGAGATATCAGAAAAAAGAATGTGGAGGCATACATTAAGTAAACAGCAGTAAATTTTGGCCTTTCACCTTTCAATGGCCACATCTATTCTCTTAGTGTAAGTCTAAGAATTTGGTGAGGATAGAGAGGGGTAGGCTGCATTTACTGTAGTATCAAATTGAATCCTTTCTGTATCCTTTACTGTGTAAATAAAGCTGCTCCATTTTGATCATGAACTTTCCCCATATCCGTAAATCGAAAAAGTAATTTCTTCCATTTAATCATATGATTCAAATAACTGATAAGGTGAATTCCTGGCTGTACTTGGGTTAGTATCAGACACTGACATTCATAGGTTCATCTTCTGTGACAGAAATGAATGAAGTAAAGTTGAGTTTTTCCCAATTTACCAAGGTGCATAGATTCAGGAGGGTCTCTGTAGTAAGGATAATAGAAAATAGAATGCAGTTGGGACAGGATATATTAGGATTTTAGACCTGGTAGAAGTCTTAAATGCAGTCCAATCCAATCTTTTACTTTTATAGATAAGGAAACTATATCCAAGGAATTTTTATAATTTGACCACGCTACATAGGTTATAAATGATAGAATAGAAAATTAAGCCTAGTAGAAACTGTGACAAGTGCTTTAGGAAAAATTGAAAAGAAAAAGATTATTTCTGAATCACTCTACACATGTTTATCAAAAAAATCTACTAGGGCCGTTGTGTTAGCCACTGAACATACAAAAGCAAAATGATATAGCTTTGATTGGAAAAAAACAAAAACAATTGGGGTGGTATGTATGGGAAGTTTTGTGGAGGAAGGGACTTTGATTTAAGTCTTTAAGAAATCTGGGGATCACAGAGAAGCAGAGAAAGTTCCAAATATGAGAAGGTATACAAATATAAAGAGGTCAGAAAAGGCATGGCAAATCTGAGGAATAGGTAATAGTCTTGTTTACATACAATGAAGAAGTTACCAAAGAGAATATTATGAAATACACCCAGAGAAGTAGGTTTGGATAAGTTACAAAGTTTGAAGTCCTTATTCCTGGCTATGACTAACAAATAGTCCTTTTTCCCAGACAATGGTCTCATTTAAGGTAAAAATGTCCAAATTCATATTTGGCATACATATATTTTCAAGCCAAAATAAAACCAAAGGAAGGAGACAATAATTGTTCTTTAAACACCTGTTTCTGATTCCTGCTTTTATTATTTTCAAGTGAGTGTTAATAAACCTCTTAGGTTTTGAGTTGTCCTATATTATAATTGAGGGCTTAATAGGACTGAGAAAAGAAGACTGAATTTGGAAATTGAGAGATCAGATGGAAAGTATGGATTTGGTTGAATGATTGGGATAAATGCCAGACTGGGGTTGAAGAAAGGGCAAATTAAAATAATAAAAAGTCATGGGGAATATGAGAGGTATGTGATGATAAATGTTTAATAACCATAAAAAATGTACGACACACTTTTTAGCTTAATCTGAATTATTGATATTTTCCTGCCAAGCCTAGAGGCCTGTATTGGGCTACCCGAGTCTTCCTTACCTCACCTCCCGAGGTCTTCGGCTGGCCACGCCGGATGCACGTATGAGAGAAAGGACGTTCCAGAGTCAAACAGGGGTTGAGCTTTATTACAGGGTTTCGTTTACAAGTGCAGGGGGTCTTCTTTCTTAGGACAAAGAGGGGGAGATTTCCTAAGGAGGCTAAGCTTAAGGGATTGGAAGTAGAAGTACAAGCGGGGAGAGAGGGGGAGGGGAGAGAGAAAAGAAAAGAAGCGGAGCCCTACTTTTCTCTTTGGCTCCACACGTGCTAAGAGAGCTTTTAGGCTTCCTCAATCCTACTTAATCTTCAGCCACACAGTTTGCATCTCAATACCGTGCTGTTAGGTAACTAGGTGTGCTCCAATCCGGGACGACCTCGAGGGCAGGGAGACTCCACCCATCAGGTACCTCCGGGGGAGAGGCAGAAATACCCGAGCTAGCCGAGCTAGCTCAGTCTGACCTTCTCGAACCCCCGCTGTTCATGGAGGGCCTCATAAGACTCTAAGATTTAGAAGTCCCACTTTTACCTGCCCGAGACTGTCCACACGGAATTGAGCTTCCAGTCCCAACATTTTCCCATCACTTTCTTAAGTCTAGATAATCAAGAAAACAATAAATTAAGCTTTGATTGGTAGTATTTGCTGAATTCCATGGTGAAAATGCTCACATTGAAAATTTAGCAGTTGACTCTTTCTAACCAGATTGAGCTGATTCTAGCACACTCCAGAGTATAGATAACTCTTTCTAGAAATTCTGTGGTGAAGGGAATTGGAGACTTAGATTTATAGCTTGAAATGTGGCATAAAACTCCACGACATGTACTGTATTGTAACCCATAATATAGTCCCTAGCAAAGGAATGATCATCTTCTTTGTGTGCTGAATTAATCATCTCAATATAATCTCACACTGGCATATATGGGTTTACAGAGAAGGTCCATAACAACACGAAAAACACTCAGATTCCCTCAGAATCATGGGGACAATCCTGTTGTGGGGGAACATACTCCCTACCATTTAGCATGGTAGCTTCTGAGACCCCACAATTGTGATTCTGTTTTACATAAAATTCCAATGATGCCACAATCAATGCTTAAACATATAGTAATCACTAAGTGATAAGACAAAAACATCAATATTCATAACTTAAAGCGATATGGTATAACCTCAGAAATATCCAATATATTACACTTAACAAAAAACTGGATCACACTTTGTCAACCATGCATACAATGCCCATGAAAGAGACTAGGTATATATTTACAGAAATCCAGTCATGAATGAGGGTAATCTTTATTTTGGGGGCAATTCAGAATTTGCCTCTATTGGCCTTGATATTCTTGGTTCCTTCAGGAACAATATGCTCTAGACTAATTGGTCCCTTTCTAATCCTTCATCACTTTTCTGTTTTGCAAAAATGCTTTCTCCTCTGAATCTAGTGAAGCAGTCATAAGCTCATCTGATCCACTCTTGAATGTTTGCCACTGATATATTCTGCTATTATAAAGATAAGTAGCTCTTTTAAATGAGATAATTTCAAAATTTCTCAGGTTTTTTCTCAGGGAAATGCAGACAGGCACAGACAGCTCTTCACTCAGCAAGTTATTATGTCATCCAATTGGATTCAAATTTCTGCTGTTAGTAACATGATTTATTGTAATTATAATTTTATATAAAATATTTGACCTTTGTTGTATAGAAATGTCTTTCCTGAGAAAAGGAAGAAGGGGGGGATTAAGTTGGTGCAACATGCCAAGGACAATTTCCTATGGATCACGTGGTTTGCAGTACTCCTCAGATCTGAATGAATATGCCAGCAGGTAGACCCAGGAAGCTGGAATCGGAGAAGGAGACGGTGGTTAGTATAGTACTTGACCCATGGTAGGTATGTAATAAGTGTTTATTGATTGATTAAAGGACTAGAAAAATTATCTGAATCTCTTGTCAGAGATCTGGTACTCCCTTCATGAGCTGTCCTAATGTGTTTTCACTATCTGATCATAGTTCACTTTAATAATCTTTAGAATGCCAAAACAAACACAGGGACTATATGAACACAATTACAAGACACTTTTTGCACAAATAAAGTCAGATTTAAGTAAGTGGAAAAACATCAGTTGCTCATGGGTAGGCCGCGCTAATATAATAAAAATGACAATTCTACCTAAATTAAATTACTTATTTAGTGCCATATCAATTAAACTATCAGATAATTATTTTTTAGAGAGGGATAAAATAATATCAAAGTTCATCTGGAAGAACAAAAGGTCCAGACTATCAAAGGGACTAATGAAAAGAAATGCTAGGGAAGGTGGCCTAGTGCTACCAGATCTCAAATTGTACTATAAAGCAACAATTATCAAAACCACTTGGTATTGGCTAAGAAACAGATGGGTAGACAAGTGGAATAGACTTGGCACTCAAGACACAGAAGGCAAGGAATATAGCAACCTCCTGTTTGATAAACCCAAGCTTATCCCAGCTTCTGGGATAAGAACTCACTCTTCCACAAAAATTGCTAGGAAAATTAGATAACAGTGTGGTGGAAACTAGGCATAGATCCATGCCTGACACTGTACACAAGAGTAAAGTCCAAATGGGTACACAATCTAGGTATAAAGATTGATACCATGGACAAACTGGAGGACAAACTATATTTATAAGATTTATGGAGAAGGGAAGAATTTTTTATTAAAGAAGAGATAGAAAGCATTATGAAATGCAAGATGGATAATTTTGATTACATTAAACTGAAAAAATTTTTGCACAAGCAAACCCAATGCAACCAAAATTTGGAGGGATGTAGTAAATTGGGAAAGAATTTTTACAGCTAATCTCGGGGTTGAAGACCTCATATCTGGAATATATAGAGAACTGACTCAAATGTACAACTATACAAGTCATTCCCCAATTGATAAATGGTCAAAGGATATGAACAGGCAATTTTCAGGGGAAGAAATTAAGGATATCTATAATCAAATGAAAAAAATGATCTAAATCACTTTTGATTAGAGAGATGTAAATCAAAACAATTCTGAGGTGCCACATCACACCTATAAAATTGGCTAACATGATAAAACAGGAAGATGACAAATGTTGGAGAGGATGTGGGAGAGTTGGAACACTAATTCATTGTTGGTGGAACTGTGAGCTCATCCAACCATTCTGGAGAGCAATTTGGAACTATGCCCAAAGGGCTACAAAAATGTGCATACCCTTTGACCCAGCAATAGCACTACTAGGACTGTATCCCCAAGAGATCATAAAAATGGGAAAGGGTCCCCACATGTACAAAAATATTTATAGCAGCACTCTTTGTAGTTGCCAAAAACTGGGAATCAAGGGGATGCCCATCAATTGGGGAATGGCTGAATAAATTATGGTATATGAATACAATGGAGTACTATTGCGCCATAAGAAATGATGATCAAGAAGACTTCAGGGAGGCCTGGAAGGACTTATATGATCTGATGCTGAATGAAAGGAGCGGAACCAGGAGAACTTTGTGCACAACAATGACCACAGTGTGTGAAAGTTTTTTCTGGTAGACTTGGAACTTCGTAATAATGCAAGAACTTAAAAAAAAAAAATTCCCAATGCTTTTCTAAGGCAAAATGCCTTCCACTTTCAGATAAAGAACTATGGAATTCATTCACAGAATGTAGCAGATCATGTTTGGATGTGTGTGTGTGTGTGTGTGTGTGTGTGTGTGTGTGTATTATGTTTGGATTTGTTATATGATTTCTTCCATTTATTTTAGTCTGTCTACATAGCATGACTATAGTGAAAACGTATTCAGTAGGAAAGTATAGGTAGATCCTATATAGAATTGTATGCTGTCTTGGGGAGGGAGGGGGGTGGTGGGGAGTAGGTGTGTGTGGGGGTAAAAATCTAAGTTTTAGGGTAGTGATTGTAAATAAATAAAATATAAAAAATGTGATCTTTAGAATGATGATATCTGTTCATGACATGGATATCTCTTCTTTCTGCCTATTCTCTTTATTCAGAATGTGGATATAGTTAGTGGTCTACCACATGTCAATGGCTTTGCTGATCTTCTGAGAGCTTTTGGGGAATCATTGTTACAAACAGGTGAGGGGTGATAATCTGAAGGTCATTATAATTTCTCTTGATGTGGGCTAATAATCTCTTTGTGGGTTTAGCACATTTGGTCTTTATTGGACTCTTTGTGGAATTCTTGTTCAAAATTACTACCTTTCCCATCATCTGTGTCAGGACCTAAAGGAGCACTAGGAGATTTTATGCTCTTGATTCTGGTCACTACACTCACTTTTGGTTATTTTCTACAAAGATCCTAGGGTACAAGCTATTATGTCTATCTATTCAACTCCTTTGGTTATCCACCTTTTCAGAAAAGGAGCCAGATCTTTCATTTCTACAGTCCCTCAACCCCAAGAATGTGACATGGAGGACTGGGCAAGGGCAAGAAGGGAAATCCCTGTTTTCTAGCTTTTTCTGTGCATACATGCCTGACTCTAACCTCTACTTTCCCCTTCAAGTTTCTTCAAACAGCTGCTTTAAACCCTATCCTTTCTGTATTGCTTCTTTCTATCAAACCAGTGACGACAGTAGAGAGCAATCAGCACTTCTGAAAGGTCTTGCTTTTCTGGAGCTGTGGATGATAGTTTAACAATTTAGCAGAATTCAAATTGTAGAGAGCAATTTAGCAGTATTCAATTTTCTTGCAATAAGCTTTAACCTTTGTCCAGATAATCTTAGTAACTTCCAGCACATCAGCTGAAGCCTTCTTGGCAGCTGATTCTCCTGCTGTCTTCCTAAATGACTCATGCTATCTTTACAAATCAGTTCCTTCCAGCTAGTTCTTCCATTTCTTTTCTTGCTGGTTTCTTAACACTTCAATCGCTTCAATGAAAGACTCATGATTCTTAGTGACATCTTTCTCTTATGAGGTAAAACTCATGAAATCCACCATTATGGGGAAGTCAAAAGTACTTATTTAATCATCTCAATCTTCAAACAGTTAAGCAATTTATAATTTTGTGAATTTTAATTCTTCAGACTTTAAAAATAGTTACATGAAAAGGAATTGAAGTATCACAAAGCCCTAAATTTCCAGGCATTTCTTCATGTTCTTACACAGTTCTTTATTTATTATTGTTATTATTTAGGTTATACATATGCAGTAATGCAAAACATTTCCAAACAGTCATGTTGTGAAAGAAAACAGATAAAAAACTGTCAAGAAAAATAAAGAAAGCAAATAAAGTATTCTTCAATCTGCACGCAAACACAATCAGTTTATTTTTTTCCTTTGGAGATAGATAGCATTTTTTCATTATAAATCCTTCAGAGTTGTCTTGGGGCATTGTATGGCTGAAGATAGCTAAGTCATTCAGGGCTGATGATCTTACAGTATTGCTGTTACTTTGTATATGGTACATTTTACTTTGCATCAGCTCATATAAGTCTTTCCAGGTTTTTCTGAGAGTATCCTGCTTACCATTTCTTATAGCACAATAGTAATCCATCATAAATACATACCACAATTTGTTCAGTCACTCCCCAATTGATGGAAATCCCCTCAATTTTCAAATCTTTGCCACCAGAAAAGAACTGTGATAAATATTTTTCTATCTATAGGTCCTTTTAAAAAAACATCCTTTTGGATACAGAATTGGTAGTGATATTGCTGGGTCAAAGCGTATGCCTGATTTTTTAGCCCTTTGAACATAGTTCCAATTTGCTCTATAGAATGGTTAAATCAGTTCGCAACTCCATCAACAGTAAATTAATGTCTCCTTTTTTTCCCACGTTCCCTCTGACATTTGTCACTTTCTTTTTCTGACCTATTAGCCAATCTCTTAGGTATGAAGTAATATCTCAGAATTGTTTTAATTTCCCTTTCTTCCATCAATAGTGAATAAGAACAGTTTTTCAAAGGATTTAAGATAACTTTGATTACATCATCTGAAAATTATTCATTATGCTTTGCTTATTTATCAATTGGGGAATTGCTCTTACTTTTACAAATTTGACTCAGTTCCCTATGTTTGAGAAATGAGGTATTCATCAGAGAGACTTGCTTCAATGTTTTTCCAGTTACTATTTCTATCTGTATTTACCTCTAACCTACCTCCCCATTTATTGTATTCTCTCTCTCCTTTTACCTTGTCCTTCCTCAAAAGTGTTTTGCTTCTGACTAATAGCTTCCCCAATCTGCCCTACCTTCAAAAACCTCCCTTCTCTTATTCCCGTTCCCTCCTATTTTTCTGCAGGGTAAGAGAGATTTCTATACCCAGTTGGATTTGCATATTATTTCTTCTTTGACCCAGTACTGATAAGAATAAGGTCCACTCACTCCCCCTAACCTTCCATATTTTCCACTCAACTGTAAAAGCTTCTTCTTGCTTCCTTATGTGAAATAATTTACCCTTTTCTACCTTTCCCTTTCCCTTTCTTCACTTTCTTCTCTCACTCCTTGATTTTATATATTTTAGATAACATCCCTTCATATTCAACTCAAACCTCTGCCCTACGTCTATATATACTCCTTCTAATTGCCCTAATAATGAGAAAGTTCTTAAGTTACAAGGATCATCTTCCCATGTAAGAATATAAACAGTTTAATCTTGTTAAGTCTCTTATGATTGCCATTTTCTGTTTATATTTTTATGCTTCTCCTGAGTCTTGTACTTGAAAGTCAAAATTTCTATTCAGCTCTGATCTTTTCATCAAGACTGTCCTCTATTAACCTGAAGATGATTCTTGATTGTAATCTTTGCCCTCAATAATTTCATATTCTAAATCCTGTAATCCTTTAAGGCAGAAGCTGCTAAATCTTGTGTTATCCTGACTATGGCTCTATAATACTTGAATTGTTTCTGGCTGTTTACAATATTTTCTCCTTGACCTGGGAACTCTAGAATTTGGATAAAATATACCTGGGCGTTATCATTTTGGGATGAGTTCTAGAATATAAAGGCAGTTTTCCTTGGTAATTTCTTGAAAGGTGATGTCTGGGCTCTATTTTGATCATGGCTTTCAGATAGTCTAATAATTTTTAAATTATCTCTCCTGATCTATTTTCCAGGTCAATGGGTTTTTCTATGAGATATCTCACATTGTCTTCTTTTTTGTTTCATTCTTTTAATTGTCTGTAATTTTTTCTTGATTTTCATAGTCAGTAGCTTCCATTTACTCAACTCTAATTTTTAAAGAATATTTTCTTCGGTGAACTTTGGGAATTCTTTTTTCATTTGGTCAGTTCTGCTATTTAAGGCATTCTTCTCATCATTTTTTATATCTCTTTTACCATTTGGCCTAGCCTGATTTTTTTAAGTTGTTATTTTCTTCAGTATTTTTCTTCAGTATTACCAAGCTATTGATTCATTTTTCCATGATTTTCTTGCATCACTCTCGTTGCTCTTCCTAGTTTTTCCATTACATACTTTACTTGATTTTCAAAATCCTTTTTTAAGTCTTCCATGGCACAAAACCAATTCGGATTCTTCTTGGAGGCTTTGGATGTAGAAGCTTAATTTTTTTTTGCCTTCTTCGGAGCATGTGTTTTGATCTTCCTTGTCACCCAAGTAACTTTCTATGGTCAGAATATTTTTTTCTGTTGCTTGCTCATTTTCTCAGCTGACTATCTGACTTTTGATTCTTTCTTAAAGTACTCCCAGGGTGGAGGGCACAGTGTCCCAAGTTTCAGGGCTTTTTTTGTAGCTCTTTTTTGAAATACTTTTAGAGACCTGCAAGTTTTCAGTTCTTTCAAGGTCATATGATTCAAGGAGATATGTTTACTAGGTGTTTCCTACTCTCCTGGCCTGTTCTCTGGTCTGTGAGTGACTACAAAAACTTTTTTATGCCCTGCAATGGGGAGGAGGTTTCCTGCTCCACTGCAGCTACAAGCTCTAGTGTCTGAGTGCTCTTCCTTGCACTGGAACTGCCATCCAGGGCTGTGACCTGGATCTCATTAAAAGTAAAGCAACAGAATCCTGCCTTAGTGCTAGCAAAGAGACTCCTGTATTCTCCTTCTGTCCAGTTGTTCAATCCCCTTAACATCCGTGGGATGAGAGTTCTGGAAGCAGCCACTGATGCTGCTGATTTGGTGGCTCTCAAGGACTGCTCTTTGTTTCCTTGGTCCGGATCTGTGCCAGCATGGCTTATGCTGAACTCTGCTCCACTCTTACCCATATGTGACAGACATTTCCTGGTGATCTTCTAAGTTTTCTTTGGTGTCTGTGGACTGAGAGGTCTGGGAGCCTCTGCTGCTGCCACTGATTCAGTGGCCTGCTCTAGTTTTGTTGAGGCCCTGTCTGTGCTGACACGGACTGTGCTGGACTGTGCTCCTCTCTCACACTGGTGCAACAGATTTTTCTTGATCACCTTCTAAGTAGTCTTGGGCTAGAAAATTGTTTCATTCCATATACTTGTGGGTCCTTCTACTGCAGAATTTGTTTAGAGCCATTATTTAAAGGTATTTGGAGTGGTTTGGGGCAGAGCTTAGGCAAGTGTCTACTTTTATTGCAGCATCTTGTCTCTACCCCTTCTTTACTTATTTTTGCTAGCTTACTCTGTCCCTCTTGTAAACATTTCTTCAATCTTTATATTTTTTCAGAAAAAAATAAAAATGTTTGCTGCATTTTCTGTAATCAAGTTCATTCAATCAAGTGGAAGTGCCCACATTTTCATAATTTTATTTAACAATTTTTACTTTAAGCAAAAGTTCACTTTCAGCCTCAAACTGTGCCTGTTCTTTTCAACAACCAAACTACTCACATATGAAAATGGAGAAAGATTGGTTGAAGCATCTCAGAATTGATAGAAATGATGGCATTAAAGGTATAAGTGAAAGAAGAAGACTTGGAAAGGAAGAAGAATTTTTATACCCAAACTAGGAAATATGAGGAGATAGAGAAGAACATAGATTTTGAGTATGTAGGAGGAAAGAGAAAACCAAATTAAAGATAGCTACTAAATAAGGGTTTGCAATTAAAAGGCAGGTATAGGAGAAGGGCAAAGAGTTAATGATGGGGAGAGGAAAGTAAATCCAGAATAGGTATGATGGGATTGGAGAACAGAGAGGAATCAAGAAACAGTGACCATGCTGAGAGGCAAAATGAATTTTAGGAAGAATCAAACAGTGACTAAAACTGGATGGATAAGAGATTTTGCAATAGGGAAAGGAGTATGACCTAAGACTTCATTGCTCCAGAATGATGGTATCAAACTAAAAGAGAAGCAGGGACCACCAAACCATACATAAGGATCACCAGAGAGGTGAAATGACTTAATGGATGAGTCAAGGCTTAAACCACCATCTCATGAATCATAAGCCAGTTCTACTACCTACGGCTGCCTCTTATAAGACTCCAAGTCATTTGTTACTAAAGTACTTAGTGTAGTATTTCTAATATAGTAGGCACTCAATAAGTAAATGTCACAAGAAAGAAAAAAAAACATCTTATTCCAACGACCAACAACTTGGAAGTGCTTCAGAAATCTTAGCAAAAGAGTACACAAGTATAATTAAGAGGATCGATAATAAATTATGTTATCTGTTTCCTTTTCCCAGGCTTCAACTTTATAAAAATAGATGAAACCACTTTCAAGAGCTACCACTTCCTCCCCATTTCATGCAATTAAAGTATTTCCTATATTATCTTCTCCAGAATCCTTGTTTCACAAGAGGATGGACTAAGTGCAGAGTGCGACGTTTTCTTTTTGATGTGTTCAATCTAGAAATTTGCTTTATTACATTATTTGTGGAAAAGACTCATATCTTTTTTCCTTTGTTCTTTTCCTTTCATTTCCCTTTTTTCCCCTCCCCTCCTGTCATCTTCCCTTCCTTCCTGTCCCTCCCCTCTCCTCTCCTCTCCTCTCCTCTCTTCTCCTCTCTTTTCCTCCTCTTTGCATTTCTCCTCTTCTCTCTTCCGCTCTCCTCTTTTTTCTCTTCTCTTTTCTTTCCTCCCCTTTTAACCAATTGAAATGAGGTATAGAAAGGAAAATCAATTTTGATCATTATTTTTTTTTAAATCACAGGGTTATCCAAGGCTTTCTTTCCTCTACCTCATTACCTATATCCAAAGAAATATGAAATCCTGTTCATTCCATCTAAGAACATCATTCACATAATCACCTCCTTTCAATTCACACTACCAAAAAACCTAGTGGAGATGCTTATCATTTTAAAACCATTGGATTTAGAGCTGAAAGAAACAGTAGAGATTATCAAATTTAACTCCTTCATGTTATCATTTAAGACACTGAGACCCAAAGACTCATTTCTCACTTGAACTATCATAACTCCATTATTGATTTCTATCACCCAGTCTCATCCTCTTATAATTTATCCTCCACACAGTTACCAAAGTAATTCTCCTAAGTTACAGATCTGACCGTGTCATTGTTCTGAGGTAAAGAAAATAAGCGAACAAACAAAAAACTCAGTGGTTTCTTATTGCTTGTTGGACCACATAGGAATCATTTACCACGACTTTTAATACCCTCCACAATCTGATTTCAGCTTATTTTTTTGTCTTATGATTACTTTCATCCAAATACTTCATATTCTAGTATAACTTCTCCCTGATCTCAGCTTGCCAACTCCCATCACCATTCATTTGTATAAGCTATCCTCCTTACTTGGAACATATATCCTTTTCATTCTTATCAGTGGAAATAATTTCCTTCTTTCAAAGCTTAACACAAATACCATTTCCTCCCTGAAGGCTCCTCTGATTCTTGCCCCTCCAGCTGATAGTCCAGTCTCTTTCCACATGTATTCCTTAATCATTTTATTACTTCATAGTTTGTGTTATATTTATCTCTGTTTTTATGACATAGACTCCTATGAATCCATAAGACATTCAAGTGAAGGAACTGTATCATTTTCATCTAATATCACCAACACCAAGAAGATAACTTGTGCAGAGTAGCTTCTATATCAGTATTCTTGAATTGAGTCAAACTTACTGATTTTGCAAGGTGTGGTATATCCTCTTAGGCATATGAGGAACTAACTGAAACAAGCAGGTAAGTAAAAGTCATGAGGCATTATGATAGCTAGCTTTTATATAGCTCCCTAAAATTTGTGGAGAAAAATATTTTCATTCATTATATTATTTTATTCTTAATATGAGATAAGTTCTAGAGTTATTTCTTTGCTCTTACAGATGAGAAAATGGTAGATCATAGAAATTAAAATATTTGTCCTGACTGACACAGGTAATAAGTATAAAGAGTGAGGTTAGAACCTGTATCTTACTTATTACAGATCCATCACTCTATCAAAATATGGGTATAAAAACGAACAGAATAAATGGATCATGGGAACATAGATTTATAGCTAATTGGGACTTCTGAGGCTATTATTATGCTTCATTACATTTTCTGACCTATTTATGTTGTCTAAGGTCAAAGTTGTAGAATAGAAGAGAAGTAGCATCTGGACAAAGACCTCTGACTTCACAGCCAGTACATTTTCCACTCTAATATATTATCTCTAGAAGTCAGAGATATGGGAATGTATGCTTATAATTATATTCTGATAATTAAGGAAAAGATTAAGACAGCAAAAAGGTCTTAATTGTATCTGTATATATACATGTATGTATGTGTGTGTGTGTGTGTTTTATGTTGCCAAACACTAGCTACTAATACTTATTTGTTCAAAATAACACACAATTGGTTGGGACCAGAATGGTCCTGAACCTATAAGCTCTGTTTTCCATTACCCATTTCATAAGATTATAGGATTTAGAGCCCCATCCCCTCACTTCATGGATGAGGTAACAAAGGCCATGAGTGATTGAATGACTAGCACAGGGTCACTCAGGAAGTAAAGAGCAGAGCCAAGTTTTGATCTAGTATTCTTACCACTATATGACATTCCTTTTTCACCATAAGCAGATACAGATACACGTAAGCAGTGGTTATTTTTTTAACTATGCCATACAGATCATATATAGCTGTACTATTTAAGTATGACCAAATGGCCATTTGCCGTCATTACACTTATAACACAGTTAATAGAGACTTAGGGGTTTAGACTAATGCCAGTACATCACTATTTAATGGCTCCCAAGCATTCCATGATAATACTTGAAGTCATGCGTTTATCTGATCTTTTCTATGTCAGTATCTAAGACATAAAAACATGGTAGTTAAAGTCTATGAAGCAAACAATGGCAGATCAACATCAAATAAGATCTCCATATTCAGCTATGTCTTATGGTCATATGAATGCATAGGTTATAGAAAGCTCAGTCTAGTCCAATATAATTCAAAAAGGAGCCCTTAAATGCCTATGGCATATTATATACCATGCCAAGTCATGAAATACAAAAGAAAAAGAGTTTCTCTTCTTTTGTAGCTTATAGTATACTCTGAATATATGGGAGGGGGGTGTAGGAGGGAGTGGCACAACATATACTCAGATAACTTATATGACGAAATTTGAAAAGCTAGAGAATACTAACACCTGAGTGAACCAAGGAAAGCTAGTATCCAGGGAAGTGAGCTCCTTTCTTGAAAGAAAATAAATTGAAAAGCAATGGTTTTTGATGAGGACTTGTTTGAAAAAATAATCTAGAACTTAATATTTGATGAGGTTTAAAAGATGTTAATGATATAGTACTATATAGTCACACATGAATAGTTCAAACCAAAATAAACTTTCAAATGTTGTTCACAAAACAAAATACTCTACATGCAATTTTTGAAATGCATTTGTAATGGAGCTAGGTATTTGGCAAAACCCTATTCCCCCATATCCTTTTAACAATCCATATTGTTTTCTTTTTCAGTAGCTCCTTCATGAAGATATAGATACAAAAAGATACTCATAGGTGAATTTTTACTCTTAAAATTGTTTCCACATTTCCAAGTCTTACTAATGCACACACTCCATTATTTGAACTCAACTTCTTATAATATTAATTTAACCTCATCAGATATACCTGTTTTTGTTTCCATTGCACATAAAGGTCTCTCACCAGAAAGTTACTTGATTATTTTTTTTAGTTCTAATTTGTCATAAATATGCTCTACTAAAGCGTGGAGTGGTTGTGATCTGCATTGGTGGAAAGGACATCCAGTCCCATAAATTACAGAACTTTGAATTATTAGAAGAAGGTAAGTGTATGAACTAATGTGCTTTTATTAAAATGTTATTCTATTCCTCAAAAATAGGCCAATTTATAGCACATTATATCCTAACAGTAACATTTCACACTTACAGTAAATTTTATCTCTTTTGTCCTAGCTTCCCATATTTACAGTTTAGAATATTTAGTTTTCCCTCCTATACCTCAGCAGATACAGATACATACTTTGTATGCAGTGAATTTAATTCTTCTAGCCTTTCCTTATCAAAACAGATTAATCCACTCCAGGTGCATTGAGATTTCATTATCCTACTGGAAACATTTTGATTGTTCCAAGTAATATAGTCGATTACATCATCCAACCAATTCAGTCCTTTAAATAAAAAACTTGCTTTAGGCAGGATGAGATTGCATAAACCTTTACCAAACAAATATCTCCTGGTAGTATAACCAAGAATCTAATGGAAACAACAATAGAGAACACATCTTGTTTTAGTAGATTTAAGCACTTAGTAAAACTCAAATCTGCTTGCTTCTGAATAAAGACATAATACTTTCTCAACATCTATAAAGATTATTGAATGATGATGGATAGCTTATGTTTCTGGTGAAGAACAGAGAGCACCAGCAGAAGAACAGGGGACAAATACCAGGGGAAAAAAGTATGATTATGATGTAAGTCAAAATGTCACTGAGAAAGAGAAAAGAAGAGAGAGAGAGAGAGAGAGAGAGAGAGAGAGAGAGAGAGAGAGAGAGAGAGAGAGAGAGAGAGAGAGAAAGGGGGGGAGAGGGAGAGAGAGAGAGACAGTAAGAAGACGAGATTGACTTTTAATAGGCACCAGCAAAATGTTTCTCCAAGTACTCCAAAACACAGCAATGTGTAGCCACAATCATTATATTTTACACAGAGACAAACGTGTTCAAATAGATTTTTCATGCATTTTTAGGTGGCATTTCTTCCCTCTTTCTACCAAGTCCTAAATTTTAGAGCTATAAATATTTCACTATTTGACTTGACGTAAGTACATAAATTCACTTGGAGAGGTGGGGGATTATATAGCTTTTCTTTGGATGAAGTTAAGTGAGAAAGAGACATATGGAGATTAATACATATCAGCAAAGACAAGTTTACTCTGAATATAATTTCCAAAATGTTCAGACAAACCATGATGTGTGTAACAGCTGATCAGAGGTGAAGATCTGATGTCTTCTCAAGGGTTGACTTCAACAACTCATCTTTTGTTTCCCAGAAAACTGGCCTCTCATTTGCTTAAAAAATAATTCCACTCTCTGAACATCTCAGGAAAGATTCATGAATATGATGTAGACCCAATTTTGATATTGTTTTTTGAAGAAACTTATCAAATGTTAAATAATACCAGATTGACCACTGTAACAACATTAGTATGAAATGATTGATGGTGTATTGGAGAACTGGGCAGTATTGATTCATCAACACCTGTTGCAATTGCATTGGTATTAAAAAGGTTAGGTCTCTAAAGAGAATTAAAAAAACATTTTTAAACCTTTTATTTTGCTTCTTGAAGCTGATACTATATTTTTATGATACCACTGCACATTTCATGGTTATTAACAGGTTTCTTTTGGACCTGGAGTAAAAATTCCCAACATGTATTAGGTATAAAGTGACATTTTGACTTTGCAAGCAGCACAACTAGAAAGGTTAAATTTCTGTTTAAGATGCATTCGCACCTCAGCAGTCTGTAAAAGTGTGAGACTGAATAAATTTCTATTCTATGTATTTGTCATTTCATTTAGAAAGTGCAATTGTGGCAAAAGAAACTTAGTTTCAGTGTATTCTTGGCACAACACACATGTTTTCAATTTCTATTCCATATTATTGATAGTGTCCTTTGATTTCTCTGATTCTTAATAATTAGGTTTTCCTGGGGGTTTAGTTTTTGGAAGAACCTTTGTGCGCCAGACGAGACTCTGGGAAGTTGCTAAGCAGGTACTTGGGTTTGAAGATGCAAATGTTGGTGCTTCTCTCTCTGGTAAAGATGTACGTATGTTAATGGCCAAGCAGTTTGGAAGTGCTGTCTGTTGATTTTTAATTTCTCTGAAATTTTGATTTTGATTTTCTCTGATTCCTGTGCTTGATTAAAGTGATTACTAACCCCTCAAAAGTTGTCTTTCCTTTTAGAGAAACAGATCACAAAACTGTGACAGCAGTCTCCCGTGTGTATTTTGGGATACTTACTGTTACATATTCCCATTTTAAAAGAAGAAACTGAGGCAGGATGAGGTTTAATGATTTGCCCAAGGTCACAGATCTACTAAGTGTTGAAGACAGGATTAGAACTCAGGGCTTCCTGACTCTATGTCCAATACTCTGTCCATTATGCCATGTAAATTCATAATATTTAAAGTGATATTGAATGCAATATTATATTAATATGTGCATGTTTTATTCTGTAAATAAAGTGAGAGTTTACTAGTGTCAAAAAATAATTAGATTTTCCTTTCCTAGAAGACAGTTTTCTCTCATCCTTCTGTTTGTTTCTCTATTTCTTTTTCCTTTGATTCTGATTTATGTGTCTTCACTGTTGCATTTTACTGGCATGTTTTCTTTTAAAATCGGTCATTAATTATTTTTACTATTGAAATTTCATTTTACAATTTGTGGGATTATGACCAGGTCCTTGAATAAATGCTGAGTACCAAATATTTCCCTTAGTAAAGTTAATGTGTCTTTTCTTTTAGATAAAAACATTGAGAAAGAGTAATGATTTTCTTTTGCTGAACAGATCTAATGATGCTGATTTAGTAAGTAACTAAACTTATCAGATTTATTATTTTTTTGCTTATAAAGAACTCATGTTATAATTGATAAACTAAGATGAGTACACAAAGCAGTGGGTATTTTCAAAGGGTCCAAAAGATTACTTGTCACCAGTAGCCTCCATTTGCAAAATGCTTCAATATTTGATTTTTCAAGAAGTTAAGGTAACATATCCTTCAAATATAGAATTACAGGATTCCTGTTAAAGTCGCTATTGTTTCAATAGAGTTATTGATATAATAGTTGTCATTATCATCATGATAACCCCCAATAACAATGACAGTAATTTGCTTTTTTTATCAAACCTAAAATTTCCTCAGTATAATGAACTTAGTGTGGAAGTATCCTTTACTAACATCTAATCTGCTTCTTTTTAATTTATAACCCTAGATTATTATTTCAAGCACTGAGAAATCAAATAGTTTGTCTATGTTCACATAGGTGATATGTGTCAAATGCAAAATAATATTCAGCTTTAACTGAATCCATGGCTGGCCCTTTTTCTACTGGACCATGTTTCCTCTATAATATCACCATAATTATTGTCATCATTGTAATGGTTGAAATAGCATTTTAATGTTGAAAAAGTGCATAATTCATTTTAGATCACTTGATACTGTCAACAACACTGTGAATTTGAAAATATAAACATTTTAGCTTCATTTTACAGAAAAAAAATTGAGATTTGGAAAAATTAAGTGACTGACTAAAATCACACAGATAGTTGATGACAGAGACAATTCAAACATAGACTTTCTGACTTCACACCCAGTGATATTTCCACTATACACTATCTTAAATCTCATTACTGCTCTCCTAATTCCCCAACACAGCTTCTTCTGACCACAGAGAAATAACCGGACTATTTCTTCTTAGCGGATTCTGTTCTCTTCTACCATATATGCAGATGAGAGAGAATTATGTGTAGTATTCTACCTTGATTTATGTATTAAGTACTTGGTGAAACATGATTTTTCCCTAATTTATTATTCTTTAAGAAAGTATTCCATCCCTATAGTTCTTCCAGGTTCTTCCCATCACCCGAAAGAAACAACTACAATGAATATGCTTGCAAATCATCAAAACTTAAAGCTGGAATTGATCTTACAATTCATCTTTTAGATGAGGAAAATGAGACTCACGGACAGTAAGTAATTTACCTAATATTATAGACCTGATTGTTCTAGGTTTAAAAAATCCTGCTTCACAACTTTATTTAAAATTAATTATTTATTTTATCAGCAAAAATTTACCTTCTTTTCCATCCCTCAATTGAGAAAGAAAAACAAAACCTCTGTTTTTACATTATGTAGTCAAGCAAAACATATTCCCTTATGTGTCATGTCTAAAACATGTATATCTCTATTTCCACTGTGAATTCATCATTTCTCTTATCAGGTTGTCAGTACCTTGAAATTGTGATTGGTCATTATGTTGATCAGAGTTTGTAAGTCTTTCAAAGGTGTTTGTCTTTACAATATCTGTTTACCTTACTCTGAATCAGTTCACATAAGTTGTCTTGGATTTTGTTGGAATCTTCTCCCTCATTATTCTTTAAAGGAGAAAAATGTTTCATCACATTTTTATATCAACAGTAGTTAGCCATTTACTGAATTAATGGTTAGCCCATTGCTTTTCAATTCTAGGCTTCAACAGTATTGTAATAAATATTTTTTGGTACATTTTTAGAATTTCTTTTCTTAGTACTCTTCTCTCCCTTAGTCTATCCTTCTTATCATTCTCCCTTTTCCTTTCCCTGCCTTCCCTCTTATTTCACTGTTGAGTGAAAGGTATGTTGGTATCTAACTTTCTCTCTGTGTGTATTTCTCTACTCTAGCCATTTCAGATGAGAGTGAGACTTCTCATTGCACACATGAGTTATGTACAGTTATTTTCCTCATCCTTCCCTTCACTGTCCTCTCTTCTAGTTTATTTTTTCTTCCTATCCATTTCCATTCCTCTTTTATTATTATTAAAATATAACACATTCATTCACAAGTTCTCTGTCTAGTAAAACTCCATTTATTTCTCCTGATAATGAGAGAATCTGAGAATCCTCATGTTTCATTTATTATCTCTCATATTAAAAGAGAAACAGTTTATTCTTTAATGACTAGTCACTAGTAGTTACCCTTCTTGCATTTTTCTTGACCCCTGAGTTTACTCTTCAAAGTTTCCATATACTCCCAGTCTTTTTAATCAGGAATGTTTGGAAATACTCTTTTTCATAAAAAGGTCCATTTCTCCTTTCTGCCAGTATCTTTGAAGTGTACGTTATTTTTGTTTGTAATCTTACATCATATGTCTTATGGAATATCATAACCTTAGCTTTATACTTCTTTATGCTGTCTGCTAAATCGTATGTGACTCTGATTGTAGTTCTTCAGCAATTTAATTTCTTTCTTCTAGCTGCTTCCAGAATTATTTGTTTCTTGAAGTAAAAGTTCTGAATTTTGGCTATAATGTTTCTGGGAGTTTTACTTTGAGGATTCCTTTTGGGAGATGATTAATGGTTTCTTCCTGTTTCTACCTTGCCTCCTGTTAATAAAGGAACTGTATAGTTTTCTTTTATAACACATTGAAATAAGATGTCTAGGATATTACACCACACACACACACACACACACACACACACACACACACAAACACATGCTTTCTTGGGGGTCATGACTTTCAGGTCACCAAAAAATCCTTGAAATTTGTTCCAAGCTCATAATTCTCCTTCCAATTCTTTCTTCCCTATCTCTCATTTCTTACCCAATTATTTTATCTAGCACTCTCATTTCATTGATAAAGGCATTTTTTCAACTCCTCCATGCTATTCTAGTTGCATTTGAATCTAAACTGAGCTTATTTTTATATTTCAGATTAATTTTTTTTTTGTTTATAAATGTTTTGGAGTCCTCATCTTCTGTGTTTATGTCTTGAGAATTCCTGCTCTCATAATAGACTTTTTACAGTGGAACTTTCTTTTCTTATCTCTCCTTCCTTTAACCTACTTCCTGACTTTGAATTTTTTTTTAAATTTGAACTCTACATATTTGTGGAGAAATTGTCCAGTTTTATACTGCTGCTGTTTGCTCAGGGATATTAAGTGTTTTGTTATTGCAAGATATCAAAGTCAACTCAGGCATGGGACCTGAAACATTTTATTACTTCCAAAGTGGTCTGATCTAGGATAAAGTTTAATTTTTGCTCTAACAGTCTAAACTTTGCCAGTAATAGATCTGTTTTGGGGTATGAGCTATATAACTGTGGGCTTGACTCTGACTGAAGTTATAGTAGCCCACTTGTAGACAGCCACTAGCCGCTAGCAGGAAATTTTTTCTGGCTCAGCATGATAGCAGTGCAGACTCCCCTTTCATCTGGGATTCCTGCCATGGTTATTCTACTGTAAACTTCATATTGGTCTAGACTAGAGGCTGCCACTCAAACCCTGTTACACTCCTGTGATCAGTACACAGATGCTGCTTGTATATGATTTGGTTCTTACTCAGTATACAGCCTAAGACCTTTGACCCTCCTCACCCAGGAATGCCAGCCTTAGGCACAGATGTCCGCCTTAGCCAGATCTGGTGCACAGTCTCTCACTTTGTTAGAATGGTCACAGTGAATAATTTTCCCCAGTTCAGGTCAGTACAGAGAGCCAGAGACCTCCATCTCCACTATTCACAGATATCCTTCCTTATGCCAAGTTGAAGAGGAAAAACTTACTCACTATGGATTTTTTTCCTTGACTTTTCCAATCAAGACTTGGTTTGGCACATTTTCTAGATCTGTTTAGAGGCATTGTAGGGCTGGGAAATTCAGCTGCCCACTAATATTTTTTTCCCCAGATCATTCAATTAAAACTTAAAGAATTCAAATATATTTGCAAATTGCTTGTTGTGAAATGTTTTGTGTTCAGGTTGGTGGAGAAATAAAGATAAATAGAGTTCCTAGTTTAGAGCACATTGTGTGTAGATCATTTAATAATGATATAAACTATTTTCAGAGACAGCATGGCACAATGAATTGAGTAGTAGCCTTGAAGAAAGGAAAATTCAGGCTTAAATCTTGCATTTGAAAATTACCGGTATTATGACCTTGGACAAGTCACAGTTTCTTCCAGTCTTAATTTTATCTTAAACAATGGGAATTAAAATAGTACTTACTATAATTTTTTTCAATGATCATACAAGATTGCGTATGTCAAGCACTTTGCAAATGTTAGTTTTATGTAAATATCTGCTATTATTACTAAAATATCATAGACTTGGGAATATTTGATAGAAGTACTGAGCAGAAAAAAGAAATAAATGTTCAGTAAAAAAATATGCTAACTGAATGACATACAATATGGTAGAAAAATGAAAACAGTACAATCTTTGACTTTTGACAAATTTACCGTACTCCTTGTTGTTAGGTAACTGAGTCAGGCATTTAAAATAGTGGGTTTTTTATTATCTCTTTTGTAGCAGGATACAGAGACAAATACAAACTGAAACATTATTTTTCCAATTTTTAAATTTTTAAAAAGAAAAAACCTATGAGGTTGATTTGTGTAGAAAATACTATTAATTTGAAGCTTTCATCATTCCCCCACCCCAAACTTTGCCAATATTGCTTGTAACTGTATTTTTATACTGTAAAAGGGAAGGGTTGTTGAGGCAGGGCACCAGTGGGGAGGATGGACAATGTTAAAAATGAAATGCTTGCAGATATTTCATAGCCACAGGGAGGGAAGATATGATCCATTTGCTCTCTATATTATTAAAAAGTAGCACGCCATTTAAACCAAAATGATTTGCAGTCATCTCTGGACCCACAGAACACATGTCAGACAGCTGTGAGAGCTGCACCCTATTATTTTAGACATGTTTTCAAAGTAAAGCTAAATATTATTTTAGCATGTATCTTATTAACAATTCAACTGTGTGACCCTGCTAGATTATATCCCCTTTCACTGTTTAAAACTAACAGAAATAACAACACAAAGAGTTCCTTTATTTTGAAGAAATAGAAGTTGCCTCTAAAAAATTCACAGGAAGTGAAGAATTCCCAGGCATGACCCAAATATCTTTGCATCTTAAGACGCACACATTTTAAAATGCATCATTGCAATAGTTATTGAAAAAAAACAACTCATTCTGGAGTGCTTAAATTTCATTTTATTATTTAATGATTCATTTAATAAAAATTAAACTTAGTTAACACTCAGCTTCACATATCACTCTAAGAATTGTATTTGTGCAGTTTGGTGTAATACTAAAGAACGCTAACATTAGAACTGTAAAATTCCAGTTTTCGCTCTAATTCTATTCCAGGACTGTTACTAGTTATCTCCAGGTTTGTAAGTCACTAAAATTCCCTGAGTTTATAATGGAAACTTTTTTTCCCTGTCTTTCACTATTCTGCCACAAAAAGGAGCCTACTATTCTTTCTTCCCTTTCCTACATAAAGGGAGCTGAGGTAAAGTTTATTTACCTAACAATTTTTATCCAATTTGTTGTGAAACTAAATATGCAAAATTCTTATATGTCTTCCCAGTACACAGTCTTAGCTTCTCACCACATTACCTGTGCCAGAGAGTAGACTCTCAGACACATATGTCCCCATCTTGGAAAAAATCATGATGTGATTCTGTTGCTGAATACTACTTTCCAATGTAAAATCCCGATGGTAGAAGTAATTTAAAATGGATTTTGGATGTTGCAGACTGGTGAGTTACCACCGAAGTCTTCCCCAGCAGTCTAGGGCAATATGGCATGGTTCCTAAAAAAGGACGATTCTAGACTCAGGAAAGAATATTCTGGGACGGAGTCACAGAATAGAATCAGTGTCTTATTCAAGTCTTATTTTTCCATTTGCACTAAATGAAGCTACTCATGAATCACTAGAATCCTGGCAAAAATGTACACGAAGTCGCTGAGTCTAATGGTAATGAACTTGTTCGTTACCATACTAGCTTCAGAGCTCTTCAACAGCTGGTCTGCTCACTAACAGAGCATATTAACTATGGTCACTTTTTCTTTTCATTTTGGACAAAAGAGTATGAATTTACAACTTTCCTATAGGTAAGAAATATAGTAGGCATATGGAGAACAGTAAATTTCATGCCTAGCTTTCCTAGAAAAAAAATAATCAAATCATTTACTTGTCCATTAAATCCCCTCTCCACAAAATTCAAGGGATTGACCAAATTCTTCTATTAAATGAAAATTATGTTATATTGGCATTTCTCTTGATACATATTTGCAGGAGTGTGCATTTTTTGGCTTCCACAGAGATTTTTATTATGCATTTAGGGTTTGGACTATACTATAAAATTGCAGGATTGTAAAGGCCTTTTTTTTTCTGGGAGGGGGACCTGAATATCTATGATTTCATTGATATGACGAACCCCTCTTGTGGAAACTCCTTCCAGTGATGCCTCTGTCACTCAATTTGTAACCTATATTCTTAACATCACCTGGACCTATCAGAGTTTAAGTGATTTACCTATGGTCAAATAGATTAGATGTAGCTGGGGTAATACTTGAACCCCTCTCTTGAAGTGCTATGTAAAGGTACTTTATTATTCTTATTGTTGTTATTTTTTTGACCAATGCAATTCAAATGAGGAATCCTCCTATCTTGACATATTCCCTGATATTCTGTGAGATACATATCTATATTTTTACAAATATATGTATTCATATTTAGTAAGTCTGAATGCTTGTTTTCAGTAAATAAAATCTAGATGAATCTTAGAAGCCTATAATTGAAGACATGATTTTGAGGGTCTTTGCTTTTAACTGTATATTCTATACTAGGGATGGGTTGCATTTGCAGCGAGAAAATAAGGCAGATTGCCATAGGAATGCTATTTATCCCTTAGGATGAAAAAGGGGAGAGGAGCATTGGGGAAAATCATGAAGGGTCCTAATAAGATAGTCTGATTCATTCGAGCTCCAGAAAAGGAATTGATTAATGCCTTATTAGGAGTGAAAATCTTGGTACTATTAATGGCATGGATACTGGAAGAATCCTGAAAATTGGTATAACACAATCTATTATCCTAATATTATTACATGCCATTTTAATGATACATTTGCTCATTGTTCCATGAGGATAGATTCCCACATAAACATGTCACACAGAAATGTGATAATTCAATGACTAACAAACAAGAAGAAATATGAGCATTTACTACAGATCAGTAGATGGAAAATGAAGTGTTTCTAATGAAGCACTATGTTAAATTTCTACTATAAATATTTTTAAAGTATGTAGTTTTTAGAAATTAAATAATATTTACTTTTAGAACAATCTACCAAATTTGAGTATAAGAGGTGAAAAGTAGTATGTTAAATTTGATTTTGAAATGTGATCAAAGAAGCAATGAGTTTTAGTGGGAGAAACATTGGATCTAGAGTTAGAAAAGTGGAATTCTGACTCCAAATATGTCCAGTCAGACTTTTGATAAGTCTCTTAACTTTTTAGCCTCAGTTTCCTCTTCTTGTCTATTTATCTCCTGTTGTGGAGAGGCTCAGGGGAAATAATGCATGTGAAAGGTTTATGAGCACAATAAAGGCTACATAAATGTTTTTATGGGGAAATGGTTCTTTAAATTTCTCCCTACTTCTGCCTCTCTCCCCTCACCAAGTCAGGGCCTTTCTGTATAACTGACTTGATTTATATAATATGTGCCCTGAACCCATAGCCAACTGTGACTATTCGCTTTTCTAGGGGTAAGAAAATAAGATGGAATTAGGGCACTTTTGAGTGTTTGTTAGCTTGGTCATGGGGAACAGAATTTTGTGAGGTATTAATAAGAGGAATGTAAAGATTTATGCTGGACCTTTTACATGCTTGAGCTCGACAGCCTATTTTTGAATCATAATGTTGCTTCATAAGCAGTTCTGGTAAGCCAGAGACTATAAAATGTGATATGTGTGAGCATGTGCATTGTAGCATAACCAAGAGCAAATGATATACTTATGGTTTCAAAACAGTTTCCAGTCTAATCTCTGTTTTTAGTCACTTACAGCTTTCTAGTTTTTGTTTTTCCTTTTTGTTTTTTTTGATGAAACTTTGCATGTGTGGTCTGACACACTGTAAACAGTCTAAGGAGCAAGTTAGGGAGAAAAAGAATCATTTTTAATCTATTTCGGTGTTATGAACCTTTCCTCTTACCTTCCTCCCATCTTTACTATGTTCTTTTTTTTAATTTTTTTTAGTCATCTCAGGAACTGAAATTCTCTATTCATGGCATTTTCAGGGACCTCAGTTAAGCTTATCAATATTGTCTAAAATTTGATAAGGCTTCCTTATTTTCCTTCTTCAGGTCAGAAAGTCTTGAGTGATGAATTTGGATTCATCCTTTAAAGTATTGCTACAATCTCACCTGCTTCATCAAGTTTTCTTGATTTCTCCAGGTTGACAAGTTTGCCTTTATCTCCCTTGAACTTCACACAATATTTTATTCACACTTCTCTATTGTTTTTTTGGGGGGGGAAGGGGATGGGGGGAAGGCAGAAGTGGGAATGGAGAAACCTTGACCCACGATTATTTTCATTTTTGGAGTTCCCACTGTGGAAACTCTCTCCGCCAATGTAGGCTCTCTACTTTTCTGCAGCTGAAGATCTTAAAGAGTTGCCCAGTATTCTGAGTGGTAGAGCAACTTGTCTTGAGACACAGATAATATGTAAGAGAAGAAGAACTGGAACTCAAACAAGCTCAAGGGATGCCTTCCATATGAAGACTCTCCTGATTTCCCAAATGCTTATGCCTTGTCTTCCAAATTAATGTAGAAGTTGTCATTCCTAAGAAAGTAGAAGAGGCAGAGCCTCTTAAATTTTGTCTTTGTCATCTAAGGACCTTGCAAAGTGCTGGGTACATAGTATGTGCTTGTTAAATGCCTATTAATGGATTGATTGATTCCTTATAAGGAGACTGGCTGTTTTCCCCAGAATTCCACATTAACTTTTCTTTTATCTACTTAATTCATGTGACTTTGTGTTATAAATATTTATGTGATGTCATAAATGCTACCAGATAATGAATTTGAACTATTATGGTGCAACTAGTTGGGATAGTGATAGAGTGCTGGGTCAGGAATCAGAAAACCTGAGGTGTGTGACCCTGGGTAAGTCACTTACCCCCTGTCTGACTCAGTTTCCTCACCTCTAAAATGCGAATAGGATTAACACCTACCTCTCAGGGTCATTGTGAAGAAGAAAGGAAATGATATTTTTAAAGCACTTTGCAAACCTTAGAGTGCCAAATCAATGATAACAATTGTTATTTCTATTTAATCTTTGTAATCTTCCATCCTACCCAATATGTTGTTCTACATAAAGTATATGTTTGGCACCTGTTTCTTGAATTTGATACCTTTTGACTTTGAATGCTTCTTAGGTAGAGACTGTGAATATAGATATAAAATATATATATGTAGATAGATAACTTTGATAATGGTATTCCTTTTGTAATTTTGTATATTTTACTTTATGCATTTAAATGTTATTCAAAAAATGGACATATAATATTTCATTCACTTTTTCTCTTAGGTCTACTATTAATTTCCTCCTCATTTCTATTTGTTAGAATCCCTAATGTCCTTCATATTTAAGCTACAGTTCTATGAAGCTTTTCCTGATTACTTCATTTCCTAAATTATTACCAAAATTATGTATACTTCTTGTTATTATTGTTTGTCCTTTTTTCTCAGAGTGGACCAGTGACATCAGAAAGGTGATATCATGACTTGCAAGTGAATTGGATTTAAGTGAGGCAAGGCTATGCAAAGTCACTAGCCTCACTGTCTCCTCCAAAGTCATCTGGGTACAGTAGCATGATATAGTTCATTACAACTGGAGACGGTCCTGTATTCATTGGGAGACCTTGGCCTTTTTAAGCTAAGGTCTTTCCCAGGTGTACATATTTTTTACATACTTACATAAGGTTTCAGTATCAATAAACTCAAAATGTAGCACAGGTGGTCATGCCTCTCTACCTAATCCTTGACTCATTTTTTCATTAATATTCATCCTGAATTTGAAGATACTCAAGGAACATATTCTGATATTTCCTCACAAGAGTCTAAAATTAAAACACTCATTTCACTTATTATTTCTGCTACTACCCCAATTTGTTAATAAACTGTATAAAACTTATGCGATAAGCACTCATCTCTTTATCTATAACCTATGTATGTATGTATGTACCATATATCTATGTGTGTGTGTATGTATATGTATACAAACATTCTTGATTTCCTGTACTTTAAATAAATATCAATATTAGTGACCGGGCAATTTATTGTAACAAATGATTAAATAAGATATAAATAATTGTTTAGAATATCTTGTCACATCAGCAAGCACCCCAACATACAAAGGAAGGCTTGTGGTCACAGATTCTTTGATCTGCTCCTCTAAAAGAAAAGGCAATTTTTGAAGGGTTAACAATCACTTTAATGAAGCACATGTATCATTCAGTTAGTTCAGGGGGGAAAGTCAGCACCCTGAACTTCAGAGAGAATACAGAGAAATCAAAAATCAATAGGCACGGCTTCTGTTGTCTGACCATAATCAATACATACATCTCAATTCAACAGACAGGTCCAATTTTCTGACCTTAGTTACCAGAGAGGGAAGCATCAACATCTGGGCTTTCAAAGCCAGGGCTGTTTAGAAGCTTCCCAGACTCTCATGTGGCACACAAACCTTCTTCCAAAAACTAAGCCCCAAAGTAAAAACAAACCTGAGTCTTTACACACTTTTTAGAGCCAGAGGGCATCACATCCTTGGAGAACCAGTGCCTCATTAACAAAAGGTGTAGACCTTACTACAAATATTCCCAGGCCCAACAATGGGTGGGAAAGATCCTCCTCAATCACATTTTTCAGAGGCATTATGCTTCTTGGTATAAACAAAAACAGAAAAAGATCCTACTTTTCTTGCCTTTACAATTCTCTCTTCTGATCCTGCCCCCAATCACTTTATTACTACATATAATATCTTAGTGGTAGGTCTGCCTGCCTCAAGTCAGGCACTAAAATAATTTTCTTAAAATGCAAGTTTGATCGTGTCCTCCTCAAACTCCTCCCTCACATTGTCCCTCAACGAACTCCAGTGGCTCCCTATCACCTCCAGAATTAAACGCAAAATTCTCTGCTATTCAAAACCCTTCATAAACTAGTCCCCTCTTAACTTTTCCAATCTTCTTACACCTTATTCCCTGACATGTACTCTTTGATTAAAGATCAATGGTCTTTTTGCTGTTCCATAAACAAGACACTCTTCTCTTGAAACCAGGAGTTTCCTCTGGATAATTCCTGTAGTGTTTTTCCTGCTCAACTCTGCCTTCTCAATTTCCCTGTTTCCTTTAAATCTCAATTAAAATCTTAGTTATTACAGGAAGGCTTTCCCAACGCTTCTTATGTCTAGTGCCTTCTCTCTATTATTTCCTATCTATCTGTCTGTCTATCTATCTATCTATCTATCTATCTATCTATCTATCTATCTATCTATCTATCTATCTGTCTATCTGTCTATCTGTCTATCATCTATCTTTTGATCTGTCTACCACTCAATTTGTATATATTTGTTTGCATGTTGCCTCCCTTATATCCCTACATAACTTAATTTGTATACATTTCTTTGCACATTGCCTTCCTCTTTAGAATGTAAGTTCCTTGAGGGTAAGGAATATTTTTTGCCTCTTTTTATATCCACAGTAATTGACATAGTTCCTTTTACTTGCAGGTGCTTAACAAATGTTTATTGGATTGAGGAAGACAATACTAATCACATTTAATCATCAATTCTCAAATATATATGTATTAATATATTGTTATATATTAATTATATGATACATACAATTAATATATAATGATGATATTAATATTTATTAATCTCTCTTAGGATAGCATTTAAAATTACTCTCTAAGAATTCCCTAAATATTTTTCTTCATGATATGAATGTTAAAACACTATTTTCTCAGGACATGAAATACTATTCTCTCATGTCTATTTATATTCCTTATACTTGTAATTAATTACTCAGTCTCAGGAAACATATTCCATTACTCCTTTCTCTATGTCTTCAAGCAGTCTTTATTCAACCATAACACTTAAAGCAGATTCCAGAATGTTGGTTAAACTGTTTATCTCCTAATAGCCTCCTTACAATTCAATCCCTTCTTAAAAACATAGCAACAGTAGTCATAGACTCTGTGGAAGGAACTATTGAAGATGACTTCCCAATCAGGAAGACAGAGTAGATAATCAGTGTAAGGAATGTAGGAAGCAGGTATTACCGATAACCCTACTGAATGCATTGTTTTGAGGTTGCCTGTAGACAATGATCTGGGACAAAGTCTCACGTTTAAGTATGCCATGTGGTGTAGAAGGTGTTCAGGGAGGACTAGCTCCTCTGGTGTGAGGGTTTGTGACCCCTTTTCAGGGCAGCTCATTCATCTTTGGGGTCTATCTCTTCACCCAATTCTCTCCTGTGGCTCCAAGAAGCTGTATTAAGAACAGCAGACATACCTCGATAAGAAAACATCTCAGTAAACAGGCTAAACCAGGTTGAGGGTGACCAATAGACCTCAAACCTGTTGGTGAGTTATGGGAAATGTCTACCCCCAAAATGTGAAGACTCCCCATGCTCTGGGGATGAGAATATCCCCATTGTTGGATGAGAACAATTTGTTCCAATAGTCATGAATTTGGCTGAGCACTGCAGAGCACTTCAAGCTTTGTCATATATCAAAGATGCCAAGGTCACCCATTGCACCCTGGACCATACCAGTCATCTTGATTTTTGTCCTGCCACTGGACTTTGATGACTCAGAAAGGAAGCATGATTCTGCCTCACTTAACTCCAATCCACAAACAAGTCAAGACATTACTTATGATGCATTGATCCTCTTTGAAAACAAAGGAAAAACAACAAGCATACCATGACAGTAGAGCTATGTGTTTTAAGAAGGGTTAGGAAGGGTTAGGAAGAGCAAGTCAATTAGATGAAATCAATTTTGGGGAAGATTATAATGAATTTATTCCCCATATAATTTTGTTTGGAAAGTACAGTACAAGTTTTTCAAGAACAAGAATTGCTTTCATTTTGTCTTTGTGTTCTTGGCAGCTGGGATAGTGCCTTACACAAAGCACATACTTAATAAATGTTTCTTGTATCAAACTAAATATAATTGTGTTCTCTTGTGCTAAACAATCTCTGGGAAAGTATTTTGCATCGGCAATGCTGCAAACTGACAAAGGAAGACCTCTGTTCTCAGAAGAGGAGTGATAACATCAAAAAGCTGGCCCATAGTTGCTCCCTGTCAGAATAACAATGACAGCTATCTCCTTGAAAATGTCTTCTGAACCATTCTCTGTCTTATTTGTTGTGTCTATGTCAGAGGCTAAATGCTTTGCATTTTGTATTTGTTGGACCTAGACAGGTTGAGTCCTTCAAATTAGGTCTACATGTCTGTAGGTAATGATGCCTGCTTTCCGTGTAATTTTTGGATCTAGACCACTCCCTTAACTGTTTCCTACTTTTCATTAATAGACATGACTTGACTCTGGTTTTGGTTTGTATCCCACTCTGCATGATCAGCTACCTCCCATGACCCCAGAATAACATTGATGTATGGCTTAATAATTATTCAGTTATTCAAAAGCTTGAATGTGAAAGAAATGTTCTCTCAGAAAATGACCCCTTCACATCCCAGTTATATAGACATATATTTACAAAGTGAGTAATAATCTTTTACTAAAGCCAAGTAAGTCTGCTACATAAGGTACCACCTTTCAAAAACAGTGAAGTGGAATTTTCAGCAAATTATATGATCTCATTTTCTAAGGATGATTTGAATACCTCACAGGAGCAATTTGAGACATTGCTATTTTGAAGAAGACATTCCAAAAATGAATTATTAAATTGGATGAAGCATTAAACATGGAACATTATTAGAACAGAACACAACGAATAAATAAGCTTTGGTCAATGAGTAGTCCCGACTTTTATAAAAGATAAATTACCCCCAAAACAACACAGGCCAATGGAATACAGAAAAGAAAACAAAACAACAACATAACTTTTTTTTGCTATTCAAAAAGCATCATAATTTGGGCAGCTAGGTTGTGCAGTGGATAATCCCCTGTCCCTGGAGTCAGGAGGATCTGAATTCAAATCCAACTTCAGACACTCATTAGCTGTGCGATCCTGGACAAATCATTTAACCTCAGTTGCCTCCATAAAAGAAACAAACAAAGAAGTAGCATGAGCGTATTTGAGACAGAACCAAATTCTATAAGAGAGAAGACAGTGGTGTCCTACATTGCATACAAACAAAGTAGGTGAAGTTTAAAGGGACTGACCTGAAAAATCTACTATTAGGTTCTGATGGAGGATTTCCATCTGTTGATTCAGTACACCATTCATGATAGAAAATCCTGCTGCTGGTGAGGCATGTGTGTATGATTGATAAGAATGAGTGTTGGATAATTCTGGGTTTAGTAACTATTGCTGGTTTTAAATGTTTTCTCTTTTAGATTTTGTGGTTTAGCTTATTTTCATAGTATAGTAAAATATAATTTGCTTCCCAGATGGACATCTTGTCTGCTGCTATAACTTTCCAAGAGTCAAGGATCATGTTCCATTTCCTTATGTATATATCAGTTTGGTTGGTATAATGGCATATGTTGAGAAATGCAGCATTGCCACTAAGAGAAGGAAAGGGAAATTGCCTTTAATTAGTAACTAATACTTGCTTAAAAGCCATCCTTACAATGTTATTTTTCCATATTTAGACTTCAAAAAGGAAAAGAAAAAAAAGGAGTGGAAATAGGAGGAAAAGAAGACAGAAAAAATTATTGTAAAACTATTTAAGTCAATGGCACATGCTGATTGCTTGAAATAAAAGTTGTCTTCTCTGAAGAAGAAAAAAATCAGATAGTATAGTATGAGAGGATGGCAAGATAGCTGTCATTAGTTATTTGAAAAGTTGTCATGGGGAAGAGGGATTAGATTTCTTTTATTTGACTGAGAAGGAAGGGCCAGGAACACTGGCCAGAAATTTAAAAAAAAATAAATAGTGAAATTTTCTGATTATTAGAGATATCCCAAAGTATGACAAGATGGTCCATGAAACAGTATATTTCCTCTCACTGGGGTTCAAAGGATCAAAGATCAAGGATTTAAAGTTGGAAAAGACCTCAGATGTGACAAAGTCCAAAGCCACGACTTTCATTCAAAGGAAATGAGGCTTAAAGAGGGTAAAATATGTCCATGATCATAAAGCTAGGATCTAAGGAAGAATTTGAAATCAGGTATTCCTGACTCCCAGCAGACTTCTTTTTGAATCATCTCACTTAGATGTCTCATCTTCAAGAACAGGCTGAGTGATTGCTCATCGCATATTCTACTCTATTTTGGGTACAGATTGAATTAAAAGACTGATTAAGTCTCTTCTAACTCAAACTTCTGTGATCTCAGTTCTGACAATGAAGAAGAGAGGGAGGAGAAAGAGTAGGAAAAAGAGGAAATAAAAGGAGGACCAAGAGCATTACTAGGGGGTAAGGGAAGGGAAAATGATTTTTAAAAAAAGATGAAAAGGAAAAAAAGAAAGGGAGAATGAAGAAGAGAGGATGAAAGAAAAAATATAGCAGAGATGGAAAAGGAAAGATAGAAGAAAAAGGAGGGAGACAGAAGCAGAATTAGAGGAAATATAAAAAAAGACCAAAAAGTTGGAGAAAGAGAAAAATGATTACATTGATTATAAAAGATCAAATATGCTGATATAGGAAAGGTAAAATTATAATCAGTATTTTGCTATTCCACCTTTTGTGTCTGATGGAACTTAGATAGAAATACTCCTGGGGTATGTTGTTATTATTGTCTCATTTTGTGATCATTACATTTTACATTTATTATTTAGCAAACTGTTTTGTAGATGAATAAAATGCTTTTTTTTTAATGAACAGAAAAATTAGAATTCAGGCTTATCATCCAGAAACTCAACAGAAGACCTTTCAAGACAATTTCTAAATCTTGTCACTCATTTTACTTTTACAAATGTATGCATTATCACTGGTATTACAAAATTATCTTCTGAATATATGATTGCCATTAAATTTTGATTTCCATTTCCCTATGATTCCACTGACATCCAGAACCACTATTTTCTCCTTAATAGTGTTGTACTCAATGTCATTCCCCTGTAGAAAATTAAGATTAAAGAATTATTTCCTCCATTGGCTCTACTAGAATTCAGAGCATTCAATATTTTCCTCATTATAAGTTGTTATTATCATTTATACATATAAATTCAGTAATAACATAAATAATACTGTCCTTTTCATCTTGTCTGATGATGTTTACCTAAAAATGGCCTTATAGTAAGTGCCACAAAGTCTACCAAATATCACCAAGTACTACCATATCACTACTCTACTCCTGTTATTTTTCTATTAAATATTCTATTGAGTATTACACAGGTGAATGAAGTGGTATTTCTTTTTTGTAGTGGAATAAAAGTGCTGTTAGGGTGTAAACTCATTTTCTTTATACTCTTTCAAAGGATCTCACTACATGGTATGGATTAGATGGGCCTCATCTTGTTCGCACAAAATTGTGACCTCCTATGCTTGGTCCCATTTTTGAAAGAATTTTGTTCCATACAGCTTAAAGATAATTAGCGTTATTTAGAAACATTTATTATAATATTTTATAAAGGTTTTTTTTTTTAAGGAATACATATTCAGGTAATTGTAGGAAATGGTTTAATTTATAGTGAAGGTCCAATTCAGTTCTTCTGTTTAATGCTTAATGAGAATTTGATGTCTGCATGTATAGTCTGAGGATTTGCCATGTCAAGACACAAAATACTGGGAGCTGGAGCAATATGATTTTAACCATCTAATATGTCATGTTAGTTATTTGGCAGGCACCAAATGTATATAGTATATATCTATATATATCTATATCTATCTATCTATCTATCTATCTATCTATCTATCTATCTATCTATCTATATATATATATGTATGTATATATATGTATATATATAAATAGTAATATATATAATGATATATATATAATATAATATATATAATGGTTTCTAACATTTCCTTATATAATCTGCAAAGGTCACTAAGTCCAGGCTCCTTGCTAATAACCCTTGGTAGCCATTCTCTGGTCCTTAATTGTCATCATAAACTCCATTATTTCCATAAACAATACATATGACTTAGAAATTTGAGTGATGCTTCTTTGTCAACATTTTATTGACAATTCAGAAAGTTGCAAATATTTTGATTTCTCTCTTTATTTTTAGTCATCATCTTTCTTGGTGGTTTTATTATCATTATTATATTTATCATACTACCATATATGTTTTACATATAGTATACATGACATAATCATATTTATGACTGCTACTACTAATTGTAGTCTTTGCTATGATTGTGAAAACTGCAAAAGACAGATTTTGAAGCATTCAGGGCATAGAAAAGAGTATAGGGATCTGCATGCCAGTTGTGGAAGTGTCAGTGATCCTAAAGGAATGTCTGGAAAAATGTTTCCAATGGAAGCTGGAGAATGGCTGTGCACGTAGTGAAAATGAAACTAGTGTATCCCAGCCAAGGGAGGAGTGGAACGTCACAGGGAAAATTCCACTGGCTGGGACAAATGATGAAAGCTGAGCAGCTCCATTCAGAGCCAGGTCTGGGATAGCCTGGAAAGGCAGAGAGTGCCAAGGTGAGGGAGGACAAGAGAGGGAAAAAATCAGAATTCCAGGTTTAAAAAGATTTAATTTAAAAAAAATAATACTTTTCTACATTCCTTTCCACACTGCTAATAAATTAGATTCTGGAAAATTATACAATAATTTGGTATGATAAGCTTTTAAAAGTAAATTATTAATCAAAGTGAAAGGTAAAATTAATTTTAAACTTAATCTTAATTTGTACTGCACTAAGAAGTTATATATCCCATCACGTGAAATGTAACTGTGTTGTGTGTGAATGCATCTCTAAGTGTATTGAGAGAGTTTAGAGTTTTGTGGTAAGCGTTCTGTATCAATGTGAATACAAATCTTTATAATTTTTGTGAACATAGGTGCCCTAAAATTCAGGCTTTCATCGGAATTATATTTGTCTAACAGAAAAAAGGTTATGTATGTATGTGTGGAAGGGGTTGAAGTAGAGCAGTATTGAGGTATCTACATTACATGTAGGATAGAACTTAACTAATCTTAGAGACAAGCTTCAGAATAAAGCAACTGTGTTATTTCCTTATTCCTTGGTAGTAGTCAGCTTGGAAGCATACCCAAAGGTGCTGACTTAAGATATGCAAAGTCTGAAAAAAATAGCTAACAATATGGAGTGATAGTATTTGACCCAATCCTTGATCATCCCTAGTTCAAGAAAATATGGGCTTACCCAGAGTTAAGCACTTTCTAGCTTGCTTCACGAAATCTCGTGAAGTACCTGATCTTTTATTTTGGATGAAGATTTAAATCTAGGTTCTTAGTCCTGTGGCTACTTTAGTATTCTGATAGGGTAGAAAAGTAATCATTATCTTCACTGCTTGATTTCTTCTGTACTTCAATACCTACTTAAAATCACAACTCACAAGCTTATATAAATATAATTACTTTTAGAAGACAAAGGATGCATTAGTTTAAAAATAAATGCAATTAAATTAGCAAGTAAAGTGATGGAAATATTCCTCTATTATGTTTATTGCTTGTATAATTCTGTTAGTCACCACATGAAAAATCTTTAGGGGGCATACACGTGTACAATACACACGTATAAATATGCTGAGAACACTTGAGAACACTTATGACCAGGAACTTTAGGTGAAGAAGAGACGTGAAGAGGCACAAAGGACATGCATGTCAAGGGCAGTCGATTCATGTTTTGAATACTAGAAAGTTGTTGTTGTCTTTTCCTGTGGATGTCATTTTATTTTTGCTTCTCTTTGTTGAGTATTGCATTTCTGCTCCAAGCTGGACATGTTGTCTCTGCTGGACCTTGTTCAACTGGTGACTCCTGAGTAATTCAGCTGTGACTGTTAGAGTCCTCTGCTACTAGCTTCTTTTTTTGCCACTTTAGGGCTAACTCTCTTCTGCTTCGGTGAATTGAATGGAAAGTCTCTCCTTAATAAGGACATACTGAAAGATGCTTAGTCAGGACTAGAAGTTATAAACCACCACAGACATAAAGAGACCAAAGAATAAAAACCACTTAACATGATTTAGAATTTAATCGTCATTCTTTCCATAAAACTTTCTTCATCTGGGACAAAATCATAGTCAGATACTGAAGTTCCACCTTCAATAGGAGATGAAGTTCTCCAACAAGTTTATGGTATTGTCAGAGGAGAAAAAGTGGTAAATATGACAGATGTTACAAAGGTAGAATTGACAAGACTTGACTTTCTTCAAAGAGGACCAAAAGTATCATAGAGTGGTCTTGGCTTTTGAATGAATTGGATTTAAATGAGGCAGAGCTACAGTCTTCTACCTCACTCTCTCTTTTCAAGTCATTGAAATCCAATGAAAAGAAAAAAAGTCAAAATGGCTAGTCACGGCCCAGGACACATGGATTACCTTGGGTTCTTTGATGTCTGACCAAGCTCTAAGTGATCTACACCACCTGTGTTAGTCACCTTCATGTCTGTTGGAACAAATTCTTCTGCTTCACCCATTCTATCATGGTAAGTCTTCACATGTTTGGTGTCTATTGGTTAACCACAAACTGGTTTAGCCTGTATGCTGAAAAAGTTTTACCAGTGTGTGACTGCCACACCTGATATAGCTTCTTAGAGACATAGGTGAGATCTGGGTGAGTGATGGACACCAAAGGTGAATGAGCAGCCCTGGAAAAAGTGTGAGGGTTTGAAGTGAAGCATAACACCTAGGTTGTGAGCCTGGGTGTCTGGAAGGATGGTGTTAGCCTTAAAAGTAAGAGAGTTGCTAAGAGGAGGGAAGAATTTTTGGATTAAAGATCATAAGTTTTAGACATGTTGGGTTTAGGATGTCTATGGATTATTCAGTTTATGATGTCTAATACACGGTTGGAGTTGATGGGCTGGAAAGAGCAGAGAGGTTAGGACTGGATAAGTACATTTGAGAATAATCAGAAGTGACATTTGAAACCATGAGAGTTGATAAGATAACTAAATGAAATAGTCTAGGGGAGAGAAGAGGAGAGGAGAGGAGAGAAAAGGAGGGGAGAGAAGAGAAGAGAGGAGAAGAGAAGAGAGGAGGGGAAGGGAGGGGAGGGGAGGGGAGAGGAGAGGAATAAATGTAAATATGAGTCAGTCTGAACACAGATCAAAGCATACTATTTCTCTCGCTCTCTCTCTGTCTCTGCCTCTGTCTCTGTCTCTGTCTGTCTGTCTGTCTGTCTGTCTGTCTGTCTGTCTGTCTCTCTCTCTTTGTTGGTCTTTATCTTCCTTCACAGCTTGACTAATGTGAAAATGTTTTGCATGAGTTCACATGGATAACCTGTATCAAGCTGCTTAGCGTATTTGAGGGTAGGGATGTAGGCAGAGAGCTTGGAACTCAAAATTTTTAAAAGTGAATGTGAAAAAGCTGTCAGATGTGATTGGAGAAAACAAGATATCATTTTCAAAATATGTGGCAAAGCTTTCAGACGAAATGGTGGACAAGAGAAATGACAGAATTTTCAGAGATAAAGATATTTGAAAGAGATTCTATTGTGATTGGAACAGTAAGCTAATTAGGAAGGTGTAAAATCAGTAATCAATCCTATGATAACACTAGCAAAATACTTAATATATTTAGGTCATTTACTAAAATTTGAAGCCTCCTCATCCCCTTCCCTTTTTCTTTGATCTCCAAAGTTTTTTCCCCCCAAGCAAGCAGTTCAAAACATAATATTAACCAAACTATCCAGATAATTAAAGGTAGAGAGGAAAAAAAATATTTCTCTCATAAATCCAAATAACTGAAGAGACCATGCCTGTGTTTTTAGAAGTAGCTGATTATTGCCTCTTTTCCACATTCCATATTATACATGTAGATGCATAGGCCCAGAATTAAATTTTAACTGGAGCTCATCCAAGAAATATTTTGTCTTAAGTAAACTATAACCAGGCACCTTCTTTATAACAGAAATTTTAAAAACTAATTCCCTAATAATATAGACAGACATGGCAATCCAAGTGTTGTAAAATATTCAGATTTACTAGCATTTAGTATTTCTATAATTTAATCATAATGCTGGGAATATGTTTTCCTTGCAATTATGTTTTTGGCTCTGTTGGACTAAACTCTGCTCAGTTATTATTCAAAAGTTAAAATACAGCACAGAGTTGTTTTTTGCCAGTCATCGAAGTATTTTAGTAAAAACATCAGTAACCTGTAGAAATGACCCAAACACAGCAATAAACAGCAGAAGTTTCACTTTTGCTCAGAGCTTTAGTGATTCTCTAATTTATTGAGTGTATAAAACCAGGGAAATTACATGAACCTCCAAGAGAATATAGGATTTGAAAAGCTTATGTGGCCTTCAGTTCTGACAGCCAAGAAACACAATGTTCAATCACAGCTCCATGGAAATCAGAGACAGGCTCTATTAGATCATTCATTGAATCTCCTACTAACCTAGAACTTCCCCGCAGGGTATTTGCTACGATTTGCTACAGTTTGGATACTTTCAAGTGATAGCACTTTTATCATCAAAGTTATTTGCCTAGTAGATCTCAAATGGGGTCTTTCTAGTATTATTGAATTAGCAATTTTCTTTATTTATGTCACTATCCCTGACTTTAAACCATGGGACCAGGAATGGGTAGGAGTCAGTTTGCATTGGCTAGTGAGAACTGGTTGTTACATTCTTGTGTAAGTACTTATAAATATAAAATTGACAAAAATGGAGGAAGAGCAAACATTATAGGGTAGCAGAAGCATTTAGGTCAGTGAGTCCAAAATTCTACACTAAAACATCTTTAAAATAATGCCACAAATACAATTCTGAAATGATAGAACCAACCAAAGGTCAAGGTGAGCCACTCTTCTAGTCAAGGACAACTTAGGAGGTCTGAAGGAAAGTTCTATGACAACTGGGTAAAGCCTGACTTAGAGCTCATGTGTATAAAATATCAGTTAGGTGGTGGCAACCTAAGCAGGAGCAGCTATTACAATACTAAAGTCAGAGACTGTAAGGGGACCTGGCAACTGTGTAGGAAGAGAGTTGATACTATTTGGCCACTCCATTGCTTATACCCACTTCTGAGTAATAGTTCAAGAAAGGAGAAGAGCATTTTCAGTTAAGAGAGGGGAGAGTCCCTAAAGAAGAGTATCACTTTCAGCCACGAAGGAGCAGGTAATCTGATAAACAATACCCCTTCTGGTCTGAAAAGAACAAGGGCCTTTCCTGATAAGGAGCAGAGTGCAGACCAAGACAGCAGTGATCACACCTCTCCTCAATTCACACTACCTTGGAAGCATAAAAAACTTCCAAACTATCTAAAAGCTTCCAAATCCCAGAATTAGTTCTGAAAACAGTAGTGAGGAAAAGCAGGAAACTTAGGAGAGTGTCCTTTCCCAATCCCTTTATAGGGAACACAGTCCAAGTGTAACATAAATTTCAAATTAAGAAAATGAGCAAACAACAAAAACAAAGAAGATCATAAAAAGCTGCAATAGTGACAGGGAAGATCAAGATTTAAAATCAAAGGAAATGAAGTCAAAGTAGCTATAAGCAAAATCTCAAAGAAAAATATGAATTAAACATAAGTCCAACAAGATTTCCAGGAAAAGCCAAAAAATAAGTTTCAAAATCAAATAAGACTGGAAGAAGAGAAGTTAGGTTAAAAATGAGATCAAAAGAGAAAACTATGAAAAATAAATTAATAGCTTGATTAAAAAGAGTATGAAACAATGCTGAAGAAAATCACACCTTAAAAAAAAAAAACAGAATTAGTCAAATGAAAAAAGTAGTTAAAAGTTCATTAAAGAAAATAATTTCCTAAAAATGAGAATTGCAAAGTGAAAGCTAATGGCTTTAGGAGATGTCAAGAAACAATAAAACAAAGTCAAAAGAGTGGAAAAAAAAACAGAAGAAAATGTGAAATACCTCATTGGAAAAACAACTGTTATGAAAAATAAAATAAGGAGAAATTATTTAATAAGTATTGAACTATCTGGAAGCCATGATTAAGGAAAGAGCCTAGACATGCTACTTGAAGAAGTTATGGAGAGAAACTGCCCTGATAATTTTAAATAAACTAAAATTAAAAGAAAGAAAAATAAAATAAACATTGAAATTAAATCAAACAGTAAAATCAAAATTGAAATATTCACCCATCACTTGAAAGAGAACCACAAAATGAAAATCCCCAGGAATGTTATAGCCAAATTCTAGAGCTCCCAGATCAAAGAAAAAAAGTTTCAAGAAACCTGAAAGAAATTATTCAAATAAATGAAGCCCTAGGATCATCCAAAAGTTATCAGCTTTTACCTTAAAGGAATGGAGGGCTTGGAATATGATATTATAAAGAAAAAATGACTGAGATTGCAAACAAGAATAATCTACCCAATAAAACACAGTATATTCTTGAAGGGAAAAAAATAATATTTAATGAAATAGAGGCATTCAAAGAATTTCAGGTATCCCTAATGAAAGGACCAGAACAGTATAGAAAATATGACTTTTAATTAAAATACTCAAGAAGAGCAAAAAGAAAATATATGCATCCAGAGAAAGAACTTATAAATAATCTTATGCACACATATGTATATATGTGTATTATGTATATATTATATGTGTGTATTATATGTGTGTATTATATGTATATATATGTATATATTATATGTGTGTGTATATGTATTTGTGTGTAATGGTAGCCATTTCTAGGGTGGTGTGAAGACAAAAGCTGAAAATAAAAAAGTAAATTCACATGATAACTTTATTACACATTTAAAAGGAGTAGCCAGTTGAAGATAATAGTTTCATTAGCAATCATCTTTCTATTATGTTATGTTACAGAAATAATTGTTTTATTCCATGAATTAACAAAAATAAATAAACAGATTAAAAAATTTTAAAAGGTAAAATGAAGGAGAAAGTGTAGGAGACTCTATAAGATTGAACTGTCTACATTTTAATATGGAAAGATGACACAAATAACTTCTAATAACTTAATGATTATTGCAGGAGTTAGATTCTGCAGAGAAAATGAATGTAGAAATGATAATTATTTTGAGATAATGTACAAAAATGGACAAGAAAAGGATGCTATGGGACAAGGAGGAAGGGAGATAAGAGCAGGGAAAATTTTCTCAAATAAAAGTGATGTGAGGAAGAACTTTTCCAGCTAGGGAAAATGGTAGGGGATCACGCAATGCATCAACCTTACTCTCATCTAATTTGATTTAGAGGAAAGTATGTACTCATATATACACATGAATAAGGCATATAAACACAGATACATCTATGTTTATATGCATTGTATTTATATGTCTGTGCATATATGTGTATGCATGTATGTAAGTATGTATGCATGTATGTATACACACACTGAATTAAGTATTGGAATCTATACTTACCCAACAGGGAAGTATGAGGGGAATAGAATAACAGAAAGGGGAAAGTGATAAAAGAGAGGGCTGATAAAAGAAGGCAGGCATCAGAAGCAAAACAGACTTTAGAGGAGAGACAGGATAAAAAGAGAGAGAAGGAAAGCAGCAGATAATAGGATGAAGGGAAATGCATGGTTACTGATCATAACTATGCATATCAATGGGATGAACTCACCCATAAAACAGAAGTGGATTGGACAATAAATTAGAAAATAGAATCCAACAATATGTTGTTTACAAGAAATGTCCTTGAAACAGAGAGACATAGAGTGAAAATAAGTGGCTTTAATAGAATATATTATGCTTCCTGAGATGTAAAAAAAGCAGGGATAGCAATCAGCAACTCAGAGAGCACAAAAGCAAAAATAAACCTAACTAAAGAGAAAATCAGAGAAATTGTATCTTGCTAAAATGAAAAATAGGCAACGAAATAATAATAATACTCAAACTATCTATATGTATGTATGTATATATGTATATATTTATCCTATATATCTTAAATATCCTAAATTCTTAAAGGAAAAGTTAAATGAATTATAGGAGGAAATAGTAATACTATTCTAGGGATAGACCTCAATTTTCCCCTCTCAGACCTGGATAACTCTAACCATAAAATAAATAAGAAAAAAGGTAGAAGGTCTAACTTAGAAAAGTTAGATACAATAGACATCTGGAAAAAACTGAATCAGAATAAACTGCAGTATACCTTTTTCTCAGCTATACATGGCACCTTCACAAAAAAAAAAAAATGACCATTTAAGGCCATAAAAATGTCACACTCAAATGCAGAAAATAAGAAACATTAAATGCATCCTTTCCACATTATTTTTTTTCATTAATTTTATTTATTTTCAGTGTTCTACAATCACTACCATATAGCTTAGATTTTTTTCCCCTCCCTCCCCTCTTCCTCCCCCCCCCTCACTGTGACAGCATACGATTTTATGTATGTGTAGGTTCTACACATACATTCCTATTAAATACATTTTCACTATAGTTATGGTGAGTAGGAGAATTAAAATGAATGAGAGAAATCATATAACAAACCAAAATGTAATACACACACACTCACACACACACACACACACACACAAAATGATCTGCTACATTCTGCAATTGAGTTCCATGGTTCTTTCTCTGGATGTGATTTTAAAAATTACAAGCAATTTATCAGCATCAAAAATTATAAGAGTGACTGAAATATCAATGAAGATGAAATTAAAGAAATTATAAAGTTGTTTTATTAAATTGTATGTCAAGAAACTGATAATTTAAGTAAAGTAGATAATTATTTACAAACTGTAAACTGCCCTGATTAACAGAAAATAAAATAGAATATTCCAAAAATCTTATATTAGAAAAAGAGATTGAACAAGCCATAAATGAGCTCTTTAAGAAAAAAAAATCCCATAACTGTAAGAATTTTCAAATTCATTCTATCAAATATTTCAGGAACAATAAATTCCACTACTACCTAAAGTATATTAAAAAATACTTAAAGAAAAATTCCTGTGAGATGGGTTTTATGATTCAAATATGGTTTTGATAACTAAAGCATGGAAAGAGGAAAAAACAGAGAAAGGAAACTATAAAACAACTTTCTCAAAGAATATTTATGCAAAAAATTTTAATTAAAATTCTGGCCAGGAGATTATAGCAATATATCACAAAGATCATATACTATTACTGGGCTGGATTTATACCAGGAACGTAAAGCTAGTTCAGTATTAGGAAAACTATCAGAATTGAGCATATCAGTGATAAAAACAGCAAAATATACATCTGTATCAATTGATGTATAAAAAACTTTTGATAAAATAAAGCACTCATTCCTATTAAAAATACTATAAAGTCCTGGAATCAATGGAGTCTTTCTTGAAATGTTCATCACTATAAATTTAAAACCAAGAGCAAGCATTATTTCTAATAGAGATGTAACAGGGATGAAGCCTTTCCAATAAAATCAGAGGTGAAGCAAGTATGTCCATGTATCAGGAAGCACCTCAACAAACACATGGAGGCCTGCTATCACAGATTCTGAGATCTGCATTCATAAAAGGAAAACAACTTTCAAGAGATTAACAATCACTCTAATCAAGCACAAGTATCATTCCTTTAATCAAGTACATATCTCATTCACCTAGTTCAGGAGTGTCAGCACTCTGAACTTCAAAGAAAATACTGAGAAATCAAAGATCAACAGACATGGCTTCCTTTGACTGACCATGATTCAACAAACAGGTCCAACTGTCTGACCACGGTTACCAGAGAGGGAAGCACAGAAATCTGGGTTTTCAAAGCTGGGCAGCTCCTTTAGTGGCTTCCCAGAGTCTTCATCTGGCCAAACAAACACTTTCAGTCAGTAAGTCCCCAAGCAAAACCTCAACTCAGAGTATTTAAACCTTTTTTAGAGTCAGAGGGCATCCCCACACTTGAGAATCAATGTCTCATTAACAAAAGACTTGAACCTTCCTACAAATCTTCCCTGATCAAACTCCCCTTAATGGGCAGGCCCATTGATGGGTGGGAAAGATCTTTAATCACATTAAAATAATTAGCTATATAAATACCTATACTGTTTCTAGTTAAAGAAATTCTTGTTTCTGTACTTTACTCCTAGTAAAGACTTTTGATTGATAATGGCAAGATTCACTCAGAGGCACTTGATTATACTAAAACAAAAACAGCAAAAGATCCTATTTTGCTTGCCATCACAGTGCATCATCAGTACTATTATTCAATATTGTAGTAAAAATGGTAAAATTATAGTGGTAAAACAAAAACTCTCAATAACCACCACAAAAGGACTCCTGGAGAGAAAAGACCAACTTAGAGCAGTAACTAATTTGGAAGCTCCCTGTGCCAAATAATGAAGGCAAATAAGACCCAGTCCTTCATGAAACACTGGTTTGGGCATGTAATTAAATATGAAGTCTTATCAATATTAACATTGAAAGGGAAAATATATTAAAATGCAAAAAATGTAGATATTACCTTTTTGATAGATCAATTCAGGAAATATTCAGGAAAAGTCCTAAAGTTGCCTATAGTTTTTTATCTAATAAATGATCTTATACCATACAAGGAAGTAAAAAAAGGAAACAAAGTTTTAATGTATGCCAAATATTTATAATTTTATTTTTTACAGTAGCAAAAAGAAGTAAAGTTGATACATATAAATTAGGGGATGGCTGAAATAATTATGAATCTCACTGTAAATTATGATGGACTATTATGTAGAATATTAACATATAAATTTGAATATAATGGTTTATATTATATATTATTATATTTGTTATTTATCCCTATTGTTATTCATATATATATACACACATATATATGACTGTTATCCTTATCCTTTAAAAATTAACATATATGAGAAATTCAGAGAAACTTGGCATATTCAAATGATATAACTGGCTAAAAATAAAAAAAAAGCAGAATCAAGAAAACAATATTCACAAAGAATTGAACAATGATGACTAAAAGGAAGTTGAACTCTGAATAAATGAAAAATCATTGAAGATCCTGCAGAACCAGTAATGAAATACAATTCCTGATTCATGATAAAAAGACAAGGAACTACTTTGATAAAATATTGTATACTTCTTAAATGAGGTCATTTTGTCAGGTTTTTTTGTTGTTGTTGCTGTTGTTAAATTGTTTTCTTTTACTCCAGCCATGTGCTAAATGAAAATGAAAAAAAAAACAAAACTATAAAACAATACCCATTCTCAAGGAGCTTAAAATCTGCTCAGAGAGATAGCAAAGAGATATACAAGGGAAGCTATTTATATGCTAATTTGGAAGTAGTTAACGTACTGAAAGCACTAGAATTAAGAGGGATTGGGAAAGACTTATAGAAAAGAGTGAAAAAATAGGACTTGAAAGAGACTGGGCAGCTAGAGGACTCAGTAGATGCAGTGCTGGCCCTGCAGTCAGGAAGAGTCATCTTGCCAAGCTTGAAGGAAGAGCAACAGCTAAGTGGCAGGCTGTACTGAGTCCCTACCCTAGAGTCAGAAAGACCTGAATTCAAATCCAGCTGCAGACACTTAATAGCTGTGTAACATTGGACAAGTCACTAAAATCTGTCTAAATGCGGTTACTAGAATGCACTGTCTGGGTCACTACCCAAAAGTCATTTAACCTCTCAATTTGAGCAGGTCTCCAATGTTATAAATTCGAAACAAGATGCTAATTTGTCATGGATCTATTAGAGCAAATTTCAGGATTAGTTCTGATGAGATAAACAGATAGAAGTACTCCAGGCAAATGGAGCAAGCAAGAAGCAAGAAGAAGAATGTGGGATATGAGATAAGATGCAGGTTGTGACTAGAAAGAAAAGTGATCAAAGAAGACTAAGCAGTGAAGACCCCCTCACTGTGGAATTACCTGTATCCATTCACACATCACCTCCTTAGAACTTTCCATAAAATAATAAGCAGTATCTACCTAAAACCTTCAGCAAGCATTATGTGCAATGAAAGTAAGATAGATGCATTTCCAATAAGATCAGGAGTGAAACAAGAATGTCCATTATCACCACTAATATTCAATATGATAATAGAAATGTTAGCTGTAGCAATTAGACAAGATAAAGAAATTGAAGGAATTAGAATAGGCAAAGAAGAAACTAAGTTATCACTCTTTTCAGATGATATGATGATATACTTAGAGAATCCGAGAGATTCAAGTAAAAAGCTATTTGAAATAATAAACAACTTTGGCAAAGTGGCAGGTTACAAAATAAACCTACACAAACCTTCCGCATTTCTATATATTAGTAACAAAGCTCAACAGCAAGAGATAGATAGAGAAATACCATTTAAAATTAGGGTATATAAAATATTTGGTAGTTTACCTGCCAAACAAATCCAGGGACTATATGAACACAATTACAAGACATTTTTCACACAAATAAAGTCAGATCTAATTAGGTGGAAAAACATCAGCTGCTCCTGGGTAGACTGAGTCAATATAATAAAAATGACAATTCTACCTAAATTAATTTTCTTGTTTAGTGCCATACCAATTAAACTATCAGATAATTATTTTCTAGAGCTGGAAAAAGTAATATCAAAATTCATCTGGAAGAACAAAAGGTCCAGACTATCAAAGGGACTACTGAAAAGAAATTCTAGGGAAGGTGGCCTAGTGCTACCAGATCTCAAATTGTATTATAAAGCAGCAATTCTCAAAACCACTTGGTACTGGCTAAGAAATAAAAGGGTAGGCAAGTGGAATAGGCTAGGTATTCAAGACACAGTAGGAAATGAATATAGCAGTCTACTGTTTGAAAATCCAAGGACCCCAGCTTCTGGGATAAGAACTCACTGTTTGACAAACATTGCTGGGAAAACTGGATAACAGTAAGATGGAAGCTAGGCACAGAACAATGCCTGACACTGTACACAAGAACAAAATGCAAATGGGTACATGATCTAGGTATAAAGATTGATACCATGGACAAACTGGAAGAGCAAGGAATAGTGTATTTATCAGGTTTCTGGAGAAGGGAAGAATTTTTGACTAAAGAAGAGACAGAAAGTATGAAGAAGTGCAAGATGGATAATTTTGATTTCATTAAAATGAAAAGTTTTTGCACAACCAAACCCAATGCCACCAAGATTAGGAGGGATGCAGAAAACTGGGAAAGAATTTTTGCAGATAGTGTCTGTGATGAAGGCCTCATTTCTAAAATGTATAGAGAACTGAGTCAAATGTACAAAAATACAAGTCATTCCCCCATTGATAAATGGTCAAAGGATATGTACAGGCAGTTTTCGGAGGAAGAAATTAAAGATATTTGTAGTCTTATGAAAAAATGCTCTAAATCACTACTGATTAGAGAGATGCAAATCAAAACAACTCTGAGGTACCACATCACACCTGTTAGATTGGCTAACATGACAGAACAGGAAGATGATAAATGTTGGAGAAGATATGGGAGAGCTGGAACACTAATTCACTGTTGTTCGAGCTGTGAGCTGATCCACAGGTTCTGGAGAGCAATTTGGAACTATGCCCAAAGGGTTACAAAAATGTGTATACCCTTTGACCCAGCAATATCATTTCTAGCACTGTATCTCCAAGAGATCATAAAAATGGGAAAGGGTTCCACATGTACAAAAATATTTATAGCAGCACTCTTTGTAGTGGCCAAAAACTGGAAATCAAAGGGATGCCCATCAATTAGGGAATGGCTGAATAAATTATGGTATACAAATGTAATGGAATACTATTGTGCTATAAGAAATGATCAACAGGAAGACTTTAGAGAGGCCTGGAAACACTTATATGATCTGATGCTGAGCTAAAGGAGCAGAACCAGGAGAACTTTGTGCACAGCAACGATCATAGTGCGCAAGAGTTTTTTCTGGTAGACTTGGAACTTCATTGCAATGCAATGACTTAAAAAAATTCCCAATGGTCTTTTAAAGCAAAATGTCTTCCACATATGGAAAAAGAACTATGGAATTCAATCACAGAATGTAGCGGATAATTTGTGTGTGTATACTATGTTTTGGTTTGTTATATGATTTCTCCCATTCATTTTAATTCTTCTATGCAGCATGACTATAGTGAAAATGTATTTAAAAGAAATGCATGTGTAGAACCTATATAAAATTGTTTGTCATCTTGAGGAGGGGGGGTTGAGGGAGCAGGGAGGGGAAAAAAATCTAAGTTATATGGTAGTGATTGTAAAACACTGAAAATAAATAAAATTAATAAAAAAAAAATCACCCTCTTACCTCCTATTCCAGAACCTCTCTCCCTCCTTCCCCATTTTCCTATTCTTTTAGCTTATCTATATGAAAAAGTCACTTACAGATTACCACATATCCCAGGCATTTCAGAGTCCCTCCTCACATTCTCTTTCTGCCCTCCCCCTATCCTCTGTCAAGCTATATTTAAATCCAACTCTTAACCTGACTAATTGCTGGACTTTTCCCACAGGGAAACAGGGCCTACCTAAGGTGCATAACTACCCAAAATGATTTTCTTTAACTTGGAGAACTACCCAAGTGAATATTTTTTCAGGAAAGTAAAGCTCACGCATCTATATTCCATCATTTCTGATGACATCCCAACATTCTTGGTTTGTAGCCTGTACTCATCAAATTCTAAAATATGAGAAAGAATAAAATGAGATAATACATACTATATAGTTAAACAGCTATTCTGACCTAGTAAAAGAAGTTATTTATGATGGAAAATGGAAGAATAGACAAAGATATGGACTCTGATAATTTTGTGTATAAATCTAACCAAGATGAATCATAGCAGGACAATACCTGTTACATCAGGCATTATCAATTCTCTGCTTTCATGGGAGTAATATTCCTAGAAAATGGCACAAAATTAAAAAATACAAATGTTGATATATATTGAACCTCTAAGACATAGAGATTTAGGTTCCTACAGCACCAAAAACTTTAACATTTTAATTGAGATAAATAGTGATTATGATAATATGTATTTTCCCTACCACTGTAATCATGCAATAACCCATAAAATGAAATACACAAAATAAAATTGATAACATGTAATATTTTTTCTTATTGGCAATTTCCTAGAATTATTTGAACTTGTTCTAACATCTCAGTTAAAGAAAATTCAAACAATATTCATTTTTTCATAATATATAAAATCAATAGTACAAGTATTTTAAAGCAAAAAAATTTTTTTTAAATTATTTAAGTTTTCAACATTCATTTCCACAAAATTTTTAGTTCCAAATTTTTTCCCCATGTCTCTCCTCTCCCAAATCAAAAAGTCAAGCATTCTGATTATCCCTTCCAACAATCTGCCCTCCCTTCTAACATTCCTCCCTTCCCTTATATCCATCTTCTTTTTTGTCCTGTAGGGCAAGATAAATATTTATACCCCATTACCTATATTTCTTATTTCTCAGTCGTATTCAGGAAAAATAATCAACATTAGTTCCTAAAACTTTGCGTTCCAACTTCTTTTTCTTCCCCTCTCCCCACCCATCCCCACCGAGAAAGCAAGCAATTCAATATAAGCTATATATGTGTAGTTTTGTAAATGACTTCCATAATAGTCATGTTGTATAATACTATATTTCCTGCCATCCTATCTGGTCCCCCATTTCTTCTATTCTTTATTTTGACCTTGTCCCTCCCCAAGAGTGTTTACATCTAATTGCTCCCTTCTCCCATTTGACTTCCCTTCCATCATGGCCCCCACCCTGCTTATCTCCTTCTCTCCTACTTTCCTGTATTGTAAGATAGGTTTTCATACCAAATTGAGATTGCATGTTATTCCTTCCTTGAGCCAAATGTAGTGAGAGTAAGCTTCAACTTTTCCCTTTCTCCTCCCCCCTTTTTCTGTCCACTGAAAAGGCTCATTCTTGCCTCTTTTATGAGATCATTTGCCCCATTCCATTTCTCCCTTTCTCGTCCCAATATATTCTACCCTCAACCCTTAATTTTATCCTTTTAGATATGGTCTTTTCCTATTCAACTCACCCTGTTCTCTCTCTCTGTCTCTCTGTCTCTGTCTCTGTCTCTGTCTCTGTCTCTGTCTCTGTCTCTCTCTCTCTCTGTCTCTCTCTCTCTCTCTCTCTCTCTCTCTCTTTCTCTCTCTCTCTCTTTCTCTCTTTCTCTCTGTCTCTTTCTCTGTACTACCCAGATACTGAGAAAAGTCTCAAGAGGTCCAAATATTATCTTTTCATATAGGAAAGTTCAACTTTAGTAAGTCCCTTGTGATTTCTCTTTCCTGTTTACCTTTTCATGCTTCTCTTGATTCTTATATTTGAAAGTCAAATTTTCTTTTCAGCTCTGGTCTTTTCATCAAGAATGCTTGAAAGTCCTCTATTTCATTGAAAGACTATTTTTCCCCTGATGTATTATACTCAGTTTTGCTGAGTAGGTGATTTTTGGTTTTAATTCTAGTTCTTTTGACTTCTGGAATATCATATTCCATGCCCTTTGATCCCTTAATGTAGAATATGCCAGATCTTGTGTTATCCTAACTGTACTTTCACAGTACTCGAATTGCTTCTTTCTAACTGCTTGCAATATTTTCTCCTTTACCTGGTAACTCTGGAATTTGGTTGCAGTGTTCCTAGCAGTTTCTCTTTGGATCTCTTTCAGGAGATGATTGGTGGATTCTTTCAACATTCATTTTGCCCTCTGGTTCTAGAATATCAGGGCAGTTTTCCTTGATAATTTCATGAAAGATGATGCCTCAGTTCTTTTTTTTGATCATGGCTTTCATGTAGTCCCAGAATTTTTAAATTGTCTCTCTTAAATCTATTTTCCAGGTCAGTTGTTTTTCCAAGGCGGTACTTCACATTATATTCAATTTTTTTCATTCTTTTGGTTTTGTTTTGTGATTTCTTGGTTTCTCATAAAGTCATTAGCTTCCATCTATTTCATTCTAGTTTTTAAAGAACTATTTCCTTCAGTGAGCTTTTGAGCCTCCTTTTCCATTTGGCTAATTCTGCTTTTTTTAAAGAGTTCTTCTCCTCATTGTTTTTTGAAGCTCTTTTGCCAATTGAGTTAACTTATTTTTAAAGGTGTTATTTTCTTCAGAATTTTTTTAGGTCTCCTTTAGCAAGCTGTTGACTCACTTTTCATGATTTTCTTGCATCTCTCTTATTTCTCTTCCTAATTTTTTCCTTCACCTCTCTTGCTTGATTTTCAAAATCCTTTTTGAGTTCTTCCATAGCCTGAGACCATTGAGTATTTATTGTGGATGTTTGGGATACAGAAACCTTGAATTTCATGTCTTTCCTTGGAGGTAAGCATTGTTCTTCCTCATACAAAAGTATGGAAGAAGATATGTATTCACCAAGAAAACAACCCTCTATAATTTTATTTTTTCTCTCTTTTTTGGGCATTTTTCCCAACCAGTTACTTGACTTGGCTTCTTTGTCAAGAGTAGAGTATATTCTATAAGATCTCAGTTCCTCCAAGGTGGCACAATGAAGCCTGCACACTGATCTGGGAGCAACCAGAAACTTTTGTGTCCAGAATCTGTGAGTAGTAGAATTTCTTCTCTACAGCAGCCTCACCTCCAATTCTGCTAGCCAGCACTCAGGATTGAGGTTCAGTTCAGCTGCTCAATTCTCCCAGGTGCTGTACGATGAGGCATCCAACAATGATTGTTGGCTGCTGCCTGTCCTGAGAGGTGGGAGCCACGTCCCACTGAGGCCTCTGCCACTGACTGCTGAAGTCTCTACTGCCACTGCCTGGGGCTGGAGCTGTGTGACCCTGCTCCCTTCTCACCCAGCTGAAAAACCCTTTCACGGACCTTTGGTGCCTTTGAGTTGAGGGATCTGTGAACCCCCACTGTTGCTGTTGGGGATTCTGCCCCAGAGGCCTGCTCCTGTCTTCCTCCCTACACTATACAGTCAAATCTGGACTGGGCTCTGCTCTGCATCCAGTGCTACAGACCTTTTCTGTAGGCCTTCCAGGTCACCCTAGGATGGAAGCCTTCTCCATTCCGTTATTCTGTGGCTTCTGCTACTCTAGAATTTGTTGAGAGTAATTCTTTACAAGTATTTTATTGACTGTGGCAGAAGAGCTAGAATATTTCTACACTGCCATCTTGGTGCCACCCCCACAAATAAAACTGTTGAAACTAAATTTTTTTTGATTACTATTTTTATTTATTTTCAGTGTTCTGCAATCACTACCATACAACTTAGATTTTTTCCCCCCAATCTCCCGTTTACCTTTCCCCTCCCTCCCAGAGATGGCATACAATTTTGAATTGGTTCTACACATACATTCCTACTAAATATATTTTCACTATAGTCATGTTCTGTAAAAGAATTAAAATGAATGGGAGAAATCATATAACAAAGAAAAATGTAATACACACAAAAAATTATCTGCTATATTCAGAGATTGAATTTCATAGTTCTTTCTCTGCATGTGGATGGCATTTTTTTCAGCTGTAGAAAATAATTATCTGACAGTTTATTTGGTATGGCACTAAATAAGTAATTTAATTTAGGTAGAAATGTCATTTTATTATATTGGCTTGGCTTACCCATGAGCAACTGATATTTTTCCACTTACTTAGGCCTGACTTTATTTGTGTGAAAAGTGTCTTGTACTTGTGTTCATATAGTTCGTGGGTTTGTTTAGGCAAGTGAACTCCCAAATATTTTATAATGTCTGTCCTAGTTTTAAATGGGATTTCTCTTTCTACCTCTTGCTGTTGGACTTTATTACTAATACATAGAAATGCAGAAGATTTGTGTGGATTTATTTTGTAACCTGAAACTTTGCCAAAGCTGTTTATTTTTTCAAGTAGTTTTTTACTTGAGTCTCTGGGATTCTCTAACTACATCATCATATCATCTGCAAAGAGTGATAACTTAGTTTCTTCTTTGCCTATTCTAATTCCTTCAGTTTCTTTATCTTGTTTAATTACTACAGCTAGCATTTATAGTACCACATTGAATATTAGTGATGATAATGGACATCCTTGTTACACCCCTGATCTTATTGGAAATGCTTCTAGCTTATCTCCATTGTATATAATGCTTGCTGAAGGTTTTAGGTAGATACTACTTATTATTTTATGGAAAGTTCCCTTTATTCCTATGCTCGCGAGTGTTTTTAACGAGAATGGGTGTTGTATTTTGTCATTTTTTGCATTTATTGAGATAATCATGTGGTGTCTGTTAGCTTTGTTGTTAATATAATAGATAATGCTCATAGTTTTCCTAATTGTGCAGCAGTCCTGAATTCCTGGTGTGAATACTACTTTATCATAATGTATTATTCTCATGATAAGTTGCTGTATCATTTTTGCTAAAATCTTATTTAAAATTTTTGCATCTATATTCATTAGAGAAATTGATTGATAGCTTTCTTTCTTGGTGTTGTCTCTTCCTGGTTTAGGTATCAAAACCATATTTGTATCACAGAAATAATTTTGGATGATTCCTTCTTCCCCAATTTTGGCAATTTGTCTATATAGTATTGGAATTAGCTATTCTTTAAATGTTTGATAGAATTCACCTATAAACCCATCCGACCCTGGAGATTTTTTCCTAGGAAATTCATTGATTTCTTGTTTAATTTCTTTTTTCTGAGATTGGGTTGCTTAAGTATTCAATTTCCTCTTCTGCTAATCTGGGCAATTTATATTTTTAAAATACTCATCCATCTCATTTAGATTGTCAAATTTATGGGCATAAAGTTGGGGAAAGTAATTTCTAATTATTATTTTAATTTCCTCCTCATTGGAAGTGAGTTCATTCCTTTCATTTTTGCTATTGGTAATTTGTTTTTTTTTTTCCTTTTTTTAAATCAAATTGACCAAACATTTATCAGTTTTATTGTTTTATTCATAAAACCAACTCTTAAATTTATTTATTAGTTCCATAGTTTTCTTAATTTCAATTTTATTAATCTCTCCTTTGGTTTTCAGTATTTCTAATTTGGTATTTATTTGGGGATTTTCAGTTTGTTCTTTTACTAGCTTTTTCAGTTGCTTGCCCAAGTCATTGATCTCTTCTTTCTCTATTTTATTCATGTAGCCATTTAGAGATATTAAACTTCCCCTAAGAACTGGTTTTGCAGTATCCCATAGGATTTGGTAGGTTGTCTCATTATTGTCATTCTCTTCAATAAAGTTGTTGATATTTTCTATGACTTGTTGCTTAACCCATTCCTTCTTTAGGATTAGATTATTTAGTTTCCAATTAATTTTTGTTTACCTTTCCATGGCTTTTCATCATATATAATTTTTATTGCATTATGATCTGAGAAGGATGTATTAACTATCTCTGCCTTTATGTACTGGATTGTGAGGTTTTATGCTCTGGAACATAGTCAATTTTTGTATATGTGCCATGTACCACTGAGAAAAAGCTCTATTCCTTTCTATCTTCCTTCCATTTTCTCCACAGATCTATCATATCTCCCTTATCCAGAGTTTTATTTGCCTCCTTAACTTCTTTCTTGTTTACTTTCAGGTTAGATTTATCAAGTTCAGAGGCTGGGAGGGGGGTTGAGGTCCCCCACTAGTATAGTTCTGCTATTTCTTCCTGCAGCTCCACCAACTTCTGCTCTAAGAATCTGGATGCTATGCCACTTGGAGCATACATGTTTTGTAATGATATTACTTCATTGTCCATGGTGCCTTTTAGCAGGATATAATTTCCTTCCTTATCTCTTTTGATTAGATCTTTTTTCTGTTTTTGCTTTGTCTGAGATTAGGATTGCTACCCCTGCTTTTCTTACATCTAACTCTTTACCTTTACCCTGTGTGTATGCCCCCATTTCAAATGTGTTTCTTGTTAACAACATATTGTTGGATTATGTCTTTTAATCCATTCTGCTATCTGTCTCCGTTTTATGGGAGAGTTCATTCCATTCACATTCACAGTTATGATTACAATCTTACAATTTGTGTCTTTCCTTCCATCTTCTTTCCCACCAATTGTACTTTAATTCTCCTGTCTCCCTTCCCCTCTTCAATAAAATTTTCACTTTTGACCACCAACTCCTGCAGTCTTTCCTTCCTTCTTTCAGCCTCCCTCCCTTTTATTCCTCTTTACCCTTACTAGTTCCTCCCTCCCTTTTTGGTTCCCCTCCCCTTTCTTCCCCCTTTCCCTCTTGCTGTCTATAGAGTTAGTTGGATTTATATACTTAATTATATATATATATATATAATTACTTAATTTTATATGTATATATATGTGTATATATATATATATATATATACACATATATATATATAATTACTCCTTGCACCAAATCAGATGAGAGTACCTCTCAAATAATTCTCATCCCCCTCCCCTCTTTCCCTCTACTCTATTTTAAGTTTGTACTTCTTCCTGTGATTTAATTTACCATTTTCTGCTTCTTCCTTTTTGCATCTCCTGTTACAATCCCTTAACATGCTTAAATCACATTTTTATCATCACATCATTTACTTTATACTTGTTCCCTCTATCTATGTAGAACCCTTTTATATTTTATACTAGATGTACAATTCTCAAGATTAACTACTACCGTTTTCCCTTATAGGGAGGTAAACAGTTTTCCCAAATTGAGTAGCAAGTTTTTCTTTTCCCCTGTTTACCTTTTTATTCCTCTCTTGCGACCTGCATTTGAAGATCGAATTTTCCACTGAATTCTGGCCTTTTTGCCAGGAAGGTCTAGAAATCCCTAACTTCATTGAATGTTCATCTCCTTGCCCAAAATGTTATGCTGAACTTTTATGGGTAATTGATCCTTGGTTGTTGTCCCAGCTCCTTTGCCTTATGGAATATTATATTTTAATTCCTTTGATCTTTTAATGCAGAAGCTGCAAAGTCCTGTGTGATCCTGACTGTAGCTCCTTGATATTTGAATGGTTTCTTTTTGGCTGCCTGTAATATTTTCTCCACTTCATAGTTCTGGAATTTGGCAACAATATTTCTTGGTGTTTTTAGTTTGGGATCCCTTTTGGGAGTTGAATGGTGGATTCTTTCGATGACTATTTTTAATCCTGAGTCTTCCAATCCTCTGTGTCACACAGCAGTGTGAGAGTGTGGTTCTATAACGAATCATTGATTTATTAGGACCAAACTCATGACTAACAGTGACTGCAGACTTTGTGGTAGAAAATGAATTTAACACCTCTGTTTTCTCACTGAGATGCATTACTGATTTTTCATGTTTGGGCTTAGAGCCCAAAAGACTTTCCCTATGATTGGAGGTATAAGTGAAGCATAAATTTTAAAAGCAAACAATGAAAATATACAACAAATACATTGGGAGTTTGTTACAATGGTAGGGTGATAAAGCACCTAGTAGGACACCAGCTACTCTTCTTTTCACTATACTTCTCATTTTCCCCCTATTCAGCATAGTCATAAATATGCAGGGTGTCAGACTTAAAGAGAAAGAAATGACTAATAAAATCACCTGAATGCTTGAAATCAAGAACATTAAATACATGAGCATTGAGAATTAATTTTATATGGAGGAGTAGATTATTTCAAAGTCATCTCAGACTTTAATGGTAAAGGGGGGAAAAGTGACCAAGAAAAAACAGTAACTACCCATCCAAGGCTACTCTCCTAACCACATAGGCTTTTTAGGATAGTCATTTATCCATGATTGGAAGGCATTCTCATTGCAAGTAGTAAGAAGAAATAAAATGCTTTTCAATTTATGATAGAAATAACCCCATTAAATGACATTCTGATAAAAAAAAATCAGGAGATATATGAAAATGGAAGACCTATGCTCATATAACAGGTGCATCATTAAGACAGAGAAGATACAGAAGTGATTCCAAGTTAATTAGGGAATTCTTCTGGATGGTGAAGTCTCTGAATGCTAGTATTGGTTGATTACATTGAGCTGGTTCTCCTGGGAAAATAACTTTAGTCACTCATAGGAGTTTGTCCTGACCATACACAGAGCAATGATTCGGTTGATACCATAGGCATGTCTTACCCATATTATAGCCTACATTTAGATAGGAAAACTGCAGAGCTTGTCCATTTTGTATGCAAGTTTGACACTGGCAATACAAATGGAAAATTTAGGCCTAGAGTTGTATAAGTAGAAGAGGTCAGACTGTATTGCTTTCAGGAAATTACAAAACTACTGTAATGACTCAATGCTTCCTCTGAAAAGAAAGCGTCATCTTGTTAATACTGACATTCTGTTGGGATTGCTCTTCCATAGTTATGATATCTGAAGAATCTGAAATGAATGTCACTTAGAAGGCAATGGAACAGTAAGTGGCAGCTGCAGTATATTGAAACAATAAATTCCCCTTCACCTTGGTAAGAAAGAAAATATAAAGGGAAATTTATGAAATTAAAATGATTAATTATTTTTTAAAATTTTAAATGATTTTAATATTTTATTATCTCCCCAATTACATTCAAAGAAAATTTTTAACATTCTTTTTTTAAATTTTGATTTCCAAATTATCTCCCTCCCTCCTCATTTCATTGAGAAGGCAAGCAATTTTGTGTAGGTTATACATTCACAGATATGCAAAATATATTTCCACATTAGTAATGTCGTGAATGAAAACAAAGAAAAAAACAAGAAAGATAAAGAAGGCAAATAAAGGAAAAACATGATTTGATCTGCATGTAAACTCCATCAATTCTTTTTTTTTTTCAGGAGACAGACAGCATTTTTCATCTTAAATTCATTGGAATCATCTTGGAACATTGTATAACTGGAAGAGCCCAATCTTTTCCTGTTTATCACCATACAATATTGCTTTTAGTTCATGTAAGTCTTTCCATTTTCTTTTCTGATGGTATCCTGATCATTATTTCTTATAGCACAATAGTTTTCCATCACAATTATATCCAGTAACTTGTTCAACCATTACCCAATTCATGGGCATCCTTTCAGTTTCTAATTCTTTTGGCACCATTAGAAGAACTAAATTATTTTGTACCTATGATTCCTTTTCTTTTAAAAAAAATATTTTTGGGATACATACTAGCAGTGGTATCAAGTGGTCAAATGATACACATGATCTTATAGTACTTTGGTCATAGTTACAAATTGTTCTACGAAATGAGTGAATCAGCACACAGTTTCCAAGTGCGTTAGGGTCTCAATTTTACATCTACTACAATATTCGTCATTTTCCTTTCCTGTCACATTAGCCAATTTGATAGATGTAAGGTGGTAGCTCAAAGTGGCTTAGTTTATATTTCTTTAATCAGTAGTTAAACATTTGTTAGACATCTAAAACATTTTGTTCATAAGACTACAGATAGCTTTCATTACTTTGAAAACTGCCTGTTCATATTGTTTGACCATTTATCAACTGAGGAATGACTCTTATTTTATAAATGTGACTAATTATATATTTGAGAGGAATTGAATCTTAAAAGACAAACAGATAGTTGTCATACTACCAGAGAAGTGGAATGCCAGAATTTACACAGGAAAATCCAGACTTTGGGATGTTTTCTATCACTAAAAAACAACAAACAAAAAGAGACAAACATTACCAATATTTGAGGACAGTACTGGTCTCCAGATTCCAGAGTCGGCAGGCTAGAACTCATCAAGATAACCAGTCTTAGACTTCTGCTATTAGATTAGTTGTTAGGATTGTTTCCCATAGCCAACCATGTACAAATATTCAGAAAGCCAAGAGGTTACAGCATCACAGATTATTTTCAGGTAATAGACCTTATTAAAAGAGATAAGAAATGAAGCTACATCTTGGTGAAACATACCATAGACAATGAAATAATGCCAGTACTAAACACACATGCACCATATGGTATAGTATCCAAATTCTTAAAGAAGTTAAGTGAATTACAGATTCATGCCCAAACAAGAAATAGAGAGCATTACAAAATGTAAAGAGATAATATTGATTATATTAAATTAAAAACTTTTGGACAAACACAACTATTGCGACCAAGATTAGAAGGAAAGCAGAAAATTGGGAAACAATCTTTTGTAATGTAAAAATTTTCCCTGAGTATTAATGGATCTCAGATTAAGGGAGGCTTGTTTTGTAGGAAAGCACACAGCTTTTGTTAATTACTAATGAGGCACTGGGTAATGAGGGTTGTGATGCCCTACAGCTCTGAAAAGTATTCATATATGTATATCGCATCCCCCAGTCTGCTTTCTCTTCTGTCATTCCCCCCCCTTTTATTTAATCTCTCCCCCTCCTATTTTCCTGTTGGGTTCTATATTCAACTGATTGTTTCTGTTATTCCCTCTTTTAGCCAATGCTGATAAGAGTGAGGTTCAACTGAGATTCATCACCCACTACCTCACTTTGAGGACTCACTCTTTGGAAGAAGGTGAATGTGCCAGATGAGACTTTGGATAGCTGTTAAGGAGCCCCACTGACTTTGAAAATTCAGGTGTTGGTGCTTCTCTTTCTGATAACCTTGTATGTATGTAATGGTTATGCAGTTGGATCTGTATGTTGACCTGTTATATATGTATTGTTTATGGACAGACAGTTAGAAGCCCTGTCTGTTTGTCTTTATTCTCTGCTTGTATTTTCTCTGTTTGTATATGTGATTAAGGAAGATATTGATCCCTCAAAAGTTTATTTCCTTTTTTAAAAAGCAGATCCAGTAGGCCATCCTGGGTGTGTCAGGGTGTTTACTGCTACAGCTTTACACTAAGTGTATCTGATATATGCATCATTTCTCAAATATATGGAGAACTGATTCAAATTTATAAGAATCCAAGCCATTCCCCAGTTGGTAAATGGTCAAAGCAGGCAGTTTTCAGAGGAATAAATCAAAGCTATCTATAGGCCCTGAAGAAGTGTTCTAAGTCACTTTTGATTAGAGAAATGTAAGTTAAAACAACTTTGAGCTTCCACCTCATACCCACCAGCTTAGCTAATATGAATAAAAAAGGAAGATGGTAAATGTTGGAGAGCATGTGGGAAAACTGGGATATTAATGAACTCTTGATGGAGTTGGGAATTGATACAAACATTATGGTAATCAATTTGGAACTATGTATCACTTTTGATCCAGCAATGTCAGTAATATGTCTCTACCCCAGAGAGATGAAAGAGAAAAGGATATACATGTGCAAAAAATATTTATTGCCACCCTTTCTGTAGTGGCAAAATATGGGAAATGAAGGGAATGACCATTAATTCGGGAATTACTGAACAAGCTGTGGTATATTAATGTAATGGAGTACTATTGTATAATAAGAAATGATTAGCAGTTAGATTTCAGAAAAACCTGGAAAGACAAATTGTTGCAAAGTGAAATGAAGAGAACCAGGAAAACATTGTATGTAGCATCAGTAATATTGTGTGATAATCAACTATGAATGACTCAGCTCTTCTCAACAACACAATGATCACAGGCAAGAACAAAGGACTCATGAAGAAAAATGATATCCACACCCAGATAAAAAATTGAGGGACTGTGAATGCAGATCAAAATATACTTTTTATCATTTACTTTATTCTTTTATCATTTTTCCCCTTTGCATATGTTTCTTCTTTAACAGTTCTGACTAACATGGAAATATGTTTTACATGATAGCACATGTATAACCTAATTCAATTTGCCTACTATTTTAGGAAGAGTGGAGGGAAGGAAAGAGAAAAATTTGGAACTCAATATCTTGTAAAAATAAATGCTAAAATTGTCTTGACATGTAATTGGGAAAAATAAAATATTATTAAAAATAAGTAGAATCTACATTTTAAAAATGATTTCTGGAAACATTATTCTATGTATGTTTGGCATATATAAGACAGGAAATTATACTGGAAATCCCTAAGATAAGGTTGTCTAACCAGGCTATAAAGATAGAATAAGTATCTTTATTTCAGATGTATTTTGGTATTTTTAATTTTGTCTTGGATAAAACTAGAAATTTATTTTATTCCTTTAATCTTTGTAAGTGGATAAGAATGGACATTTTTTTATTTTACTACATAGAATTTTCTCTACAATTAATGTGCATTTAAGTAGCACCTGCTATGTATTAGGCATTGTGCTAAGCTCTGGAGTTACAAAGAAGAAGGAAAACAAAACAAAACAAAAAATATCCCTGCTTTCAAGCTTAGTCTGGGGTGGGGATAGTCCCAAACAATTATAAGAAAGATATATATTGGATAAATTTAGGATAATCAACAAAGAAAAAGACAAAAATTTAAAGAGGACCTTGAAAGACTTATAATGGAACCAATAAGCAGTTTTGTGACTTTCTCCAGCTTTTTTCAACAGTATAAAAGCAACAGATTGTTAGAGCAATCAAAGGCTGAGGTTTTGAAGGGTAATATTGGTAGTAGAATAAGGAATCAAGGGACTGAGAACAAGAGGACATTATAGAACTGGTTCACCATAGTGTCAAGTTATTGAAAGGGAGAGTGTAGTCAGTACTGGGTTGATAGCTGTAAAGTTCATGCAAGGTTAATGGGGGGTGGGGGAAAGAGTTAAAATCGTCCCACCCATTAATAGACCCCAAAACTTTTAGTTAGCCTCTATTGAGGTAGTGGGTCAGAGGGTTGTTCTCTCTGGCTCTGAAAAGTGTATAAATGCTCTGAGTTGAGGTTTTACTTTGGGGCTTACTCATTGGAAGTGTTTGTTTGGCCAAATGAGATTCTGTGTAGCACCTAAGGACCCAGCTTTGAAAACCCATATGTTGGTGCTTCTCTCTCTGAAAACTATGTGTGAATGTCATGGTCAGAGAGTTGGATCTGTCTGTTGATTTTTGATGTCTGTATTGCTTGTCATCAGACAGTTGGAAGCCCTGTCTGTTGGTCTTTCTGTTTGTAATTTTTGCTTGTAATTTCTGTTTGCTTTTTCCCTGAAATTCAGGAAACTGCTTTTCCCCCCTGTATTACATGAATGATATATATGTTTGATTAAAGTAGGTTGCTGACCCCTCAAAAATTGCTTTCTTATTTTTGTTTTTCTAAAGAAAAGTAGATCTAAGAATCTGTACAACAGGCCCTTCTGCATATGTCAGAGACCTTGCTGTTACAATAGCCACAGAAAGAGCTAAGTAGTGGAGAGTTTGTAAATCACCATAAAAATGAAGACCAGTTAGAGGCAAGATAGAAGAACACATGAAATGACATTATATTGTTATCAGATAAGGGAATTTTACAGTTCATGAATATAGAAGTGGAACACCTATAGATGTCAATGGAGAGGAAGCAGTATTCCAAGACTAATCAGTGAGGGAGTAAGAATAAAAGAACACCAACTAGGGAAACTGTGATCAAGAAGGAATCAGGTTTCAGTGAGTTAAATAAGATGAAAAGAGTAAGAAAGGAAGTTTGAAGATGAAAGCAAGTTGTTGCCCATTGAACAAGCATTAAAGAGAGTACAATGAAAGGAATGAATAGCTTCAGAATGAGATATTGGAAGAGTGAGTTTGGGTTTAAGATAATTGGAATAATGTAGCAGAGTGTGTTGGGTAGCAGAGAACTAGGTTTAAATAATAGTAGCTGGATTTTGAGAATCACTGGGATGGGGAGGGTATGATGAGGTGGGAGTTTTTTAATCATTGAGGAATGAATTTAGGTAGGTTGTGAACACCCTTCAAGATTTGGTCTCAGGAAAGACTCCTCTTAGGGAAATAACTGGATATATTATCACTCCCTAAACCCAGGAAGGATAGTGAGCCCTATCACAGGGGTTGTCTAGTCAACCAGAGTGAAAGATAAAAGCTAGGCAGACAAGCAAAATTGAAAGTAGGTAGTATTTAAAGCAAAAGCAAATCTGGATCTCTTAATTCTCTTTTCAGCAATTATTTTGGTTCTGCTATTATCCATTCCATGCAGCTACATGTTGTCCTCTGGTTGCTCAAAAATGGATTTTGAAATACTTTAACCATCCTTCTTTCCTCCAAATACAAATTTATCTATAATTTTCCTACTAAGGACATAAATCTCTTCTAGTTACCAAATTCTTGGGAACCTCTAATGAGTTGACTGTCACTTGGACTCTGAGGTGAGAGGCAGTGTTCTATTTTCAGTTCCATTCATGAGAAATTGTCTCTTTGGGTTATTCACTTTGGATAAATGCTTGAAATCAATAATTATCTTCCTCTCCTTTCTCTTCCTTTCTTGTTTAACAGATGTAACTATCAAATCAAATCTCAAAATTTCAGTATTTGAAGAAACTTCAGGAATGGTAGGTACAGTGAAAAATAAAAATCAAATGCTGGATTTAGACTTAAAGGATATGGGTTCAAATTCTCACTACTATTTTCTACTTACATGACAATGAACAAGGCATTTAAATATACAGACTTTCATTTCTTTATCTTTAAAATTAGTTTACTGGCTTAGATATCATCTAAGGTTTCTTGGACTACTAGGTTTTATTATTTTAGAATAGCTGATATTTTCATATGTAAAAAAAAATCTAGGATAAATGGTGGTCTTTAAGACTCATGCAGGTGATTTTTAGATTGCACAAGATCGCATGTGGAAGTTATTTTTAAAGTCTTGTTCACTCTTTTGACAATTAAAAATGACTGAGCTGACTGTGGAGAAAAAAATGATCAACAATGCAAGATTGTCATCAGTCAGCAAATAGTTTTTAAGCATCAAGTTTCATCACGACCACTGGCTGTATAAAGCAATGACTTATTGGATTCCTAACTTTCTTCCATGGAGGTCAATTCATAGTAGTCAGGGAAGTCAAAAATGGATTTTGAAAGGCATTGAGGAGTATGTACCAAATAATCAAAACAAAACTAGGATACAAAAGACACCAGGGTTTCATGATAACTCCTATACATGGTATCCAACCGAGCTGGTAATAACTAATAGATTGTTTACCATTTAGCTCTGAGTCCTCTGTAATCTACTCTTTCTATATGAGGCCATGCTCTCCTAATGAGCCCCAGAACAACAGCTGGTGCAAACAATGGCTTCTTAATTATTTTCCTTTTTCTTTTAAAGGAAATGGCTTATTAATATTGCCTCCTAAGACTCAATTTTTATACTCTTACTTTATTGTGTGATTCTTCTGTGGTTTCCATTAATTTTTTTCCATATTTTTTTTCATGAAGAGACTGAAAGTGGACACAATAATCCTAGAAAGTTTTAACCAGAATCATGTACTGCAAAGGCTTTATTTCTTGGCTCATTCAGGGCATTGCCCTGGTAATAAACCCAAGGTCATCCTTTTTATAATTGCATAATCCTGGCCATGGGTCTTTGTCACAATCTGTCAGCATCCCAGAAAAAGGGGAGCAGGGAAGCCAGCCTTTAGAAGATGAATAGAACACAACCTGGCTTGCTCTCATTCATCCCACATGGCTTTAAACATGAAATATAGACTTCCAATTTCCTCTTCCTAGAAGCTTCCAAAACAAGTTTTAAAAGTAAGTAGTGAGCCAAACTGATAAACTCTGGGGTAGAGTCAATTCTCTACTATTGGACTTTAATAATACCCTAGCACCTCTCTCCAAATAAGCAGTGTTTTTTAGTGACATATATTCAAAATATGGTCTGTAGACCTCAAGTATTTTACTGCCATATATTTAGCAAATTGTTCTTTTGTGTTTGCATATGCCCAAAGATAATTTTGTTTTTCATTTATCCTCACTAAAACACTAATGAGGGATAAAGGAGGCTTTTCTGCAATTTATCATACTTGCTGCATGACAGAATTGTCTCTGTCTCACAGGAGTTACTGTTAGCTGAAAACTCGTGGTTTCCATTTTGGATTGGCTAGGTCTTATCTCTGTCTTCTCTTTTCAAATAAAAACATCCACGCTTTTTTTTAAGTTCAAATTTAGCATTATCTCCTTTGTCAAACAAATACCACACTTACTCTTTTATCTGAAAGAATCAATCCAAGATATTAAGTGTAGTGCCAATGTGATATTCATGGTCATGAATATGTTGGCACAATTCTGAATAGAGAAATACAACATACTATCCTCGTGGAAAACAGAACCAAAACGTATTCAGACACCAGAAAGTCAAATTCATCGCAGTAACAAAAATTTATACACAATAACAGTGCAGAGAACAGCACCCAAGCCTTCCCCCTGCTAGGCTTCCCACAAACAAGGTGCCTTAGACAAATCACAAACAGACTTCCCTTAAACAAAATACCTTTCTTACATTCACAGCCAGCTGTGGGCTTGCTTGCATCCTTCAGTTCCGACTATACTCTCACCAATTTCTTCTCAGCTCTACTCTAACTCTACCTCTTCCTGTTGCTCCCTTCCTATTCCACCCATTCAACAAACTTGTCCCAGTATAGGCTCCATGTGACTCAGACTCATGTGACTCAGGCTTCCATGTGACCAAAGTATGTCATATGGGTCTATTAATGAATATGAAATATCTCCCCATTTAAATTACCATTACACTAAGAGAAAATGGGTTACCATGAAATCAAATAGAAAAGAATGTAGCTACTGATAAGTTATTTTTACCACAAAATTCCATTTAAAATCAAAAGGCCTTATTTCATATATTGGCTTTCTAGAAAAGTTTAGATAGATTTCATTATGGTATGTTGGACTTGGACTTGGAGGACTTAGGTTCAACTCTTGCCTCTACCCTTGCTTAGGCAAGTCATTTATAATTTGCTATTTATATCACACTTTCCTCAATTATAAAACTGGAGGATGGAACTTAATTACCTTTAACATGATTACCAGCTCTAATTCTACAATCCTGTGTTTTTTCAATTTGTCCTTTCTGTTGTAAATCTATGATCCTGTGGACATGAGTTTTTACCTTTTAAAAGCTTTTTCTGGTGTCTGGCATGTAGTATGTGTTTAATTCTTATTGATTATGGCTTGAGTGATGTTATGAAGGTCTAAACATCATAGCTCTAGTTTATTTGAGAACAGGATGAATAAATTCATCACCCTCCATTATCTTCTTTCTGTAACTCACTTCACTTATCTCTAAGGGTGTTGTGAGGATAAATTTGGGGTAATGTGTGTAAATTTTTTGCAAACCATAAAATGTTATATGGATGCTATAAACTTTAGAAAACCATGGCCATTTCTAGTTATTTATTGTTCTGTAAACTGTCTTTGCCTTTCTGCCTAGTAAAACTATATGTGCACTTTTTAAAACTGAGAAATATCCAAATGTAATTAAGAGGATAAAAAGACATTTAGCAACCATTCAAAGTGAGTTATGTTTTATATGATCCACAGCATAATATCACCTTACAAAGTGAAAAGTTTGTAAAAACTTAACAATAACCCTGAAAACTGACAAGGAATGACAAACTTAGCCACCATGAGAAACCAGACTGTGAACAAATGGACTTTTAAAAGATGGAAAATTCAACACCCGGTATAGCTGAGTTGTATCATAGTGCTGAGCCTCGAGAATGCAGTGGAAGATTTAATAGGTAAAGGAACACTAATGATGAGAACAATTCAAATGAGATTCTAGTTATGAGAAGAGCAAATAAAATTCCTCCACTTAAGAGTGTTAGAGCAGAAAATAAATTTTTTATGGCACTACTGCAGATGAGAGAAGGTGTAAGAGCTTTCTTTTCCATTTTTTAGGTAAATTCATTTACTTTTCATTCAAGAAATATTTTTGACTAATGCCTACTCTATGAATATATTGTACTAGTTATTATGCTCAATTCAATATACAATTTATTGACTTCAAGAAGCATAAAATGTAACTGCAGAAATATGCTATGTATACACGCATGCATACATATACATGTGTATGTATGTTATATACACACATATGTATGTTTGTGTATGTATATGTGTGTGTATTACAAAAATCTACAGTGGCAACAGAGAAGCTCAAGACGTAAAATCAGAAGAAAATAACATACAAAACATGTACAAACAAAGCCTTAAAGTAAAAATGTATTGTACATAAAACCAGCAAAAATACTGAGAAGTGCTTAGAAAAGAAATTTAAAAAAGCAAAAAGTATAAATGAGAGGTAGAGGAAAATTGGGCAGAGGGAAATGAGAACAATGCAAGAAAATCATGAAAAGAAAATTAAAATCTTATTAAAGGGAATTCAAAACATTGAAGAAAATAACATTTGGTTTTTTTCCCCAAAAATTTATTTATTTTTTTTACAATTTTCAACAATCACTTCCATAAGTTTTAAATTTTCTCTCCCTTCCTCCCTTCTCCCTTCCCAAAATGGCATACAGTCTTATATGGCCTCTATACTTGCATTCATATTAAGTACCTTTTCACATTAGTCATGTTGCATAAGAGAATTAAAATGAATGGGAGAAAGCATGAGAAAAACAAAATGAAAGTAGCCACAACAAAAGAGAAAATAGTCTGCTTCATTTTTGCATTCTGACTCCATATTGCTTTCTCTGGATTTGGATGTCATTTTGTATCATGAGTCCTTTGGAAATGTTTTAGGCCCTTACATTGCTGTGAGGGGCTAAATCTATCAAAGCCAGTTCTTGCACATTGTGACTGTTACCATGTATAATGTTCTCATGGTTCTGCTCTCTTCACTCAGCATTAGTTCATATAAGTCTATCAAAGTTTTTCTGAAGTCTACCTGGTCATCATTTCTTACAGCATAACAGTATACCACATCTTGTTCAGCCATTCTCCAATTGATGGATATTCCCTCAATTTTCAGTTTTTGGCCACAAAAAAAAAAGAACTGCTATTAATATTTTTGTACATGTGGATCCTTTCCCATTTTTATGATCTCTTTGGGATACAACTCTAGAAATGGTATTGTTGGGTCAAAGGGTATGCACATTTTTATAGCCTTTTGAGAATAGTTCCAAATTGCTCTCCATAATGGTTGGATCAGCTAAAATAACTTCTTAGAAAAGAAGAATTGGACAAAGAGAAAAAGAAATACATAGTTTCATTGAGGAAAATATTTCCTTAAAAATTAGAATTGGTCAAGTGAATTCTCTATGATCAAGTTTTCATGAGATATTAAAAAAAATTAAAAACAACATCAAAAGAATGAAAAAAAAATAGAAGGAAATGGGGAATATCTCATTGGGTGACCTGACAAATAGATCAAGGAGAAACAATTTAAGAATTTATTAGACTACCTGAGAGCTAAGATAAAAAAATCCTGAGTACCACATTTCATGAAATTATAAAGTAAAACTGCATGATATTTTAGAATCAGAGGGCAAAATACAAATGAAAAGAATCCACTGATTATCTCGTTAAAGAGATACAGAATAAAAATTACCTGTAATATTATATTCAAAGTCTATAGCCCATAGGTCAAGGAGAAAATAAAACTACTAGAGAAAGAGATACCATGGGATTTTGGTCAATATCAAACAAGATTTAGTACCTACCACCTAAATGAGTGGAGGGCGTGCAATATGCTGCTCTGGAAGACAAATTCTTGCAATGGTATTTGTGAGCATTAAAGATCTTCCCCACCCATAAATGGGCCTGCTCATTAAGGGAAGTTTGATTAAGGGAGATTTGTTTCGTTAGAAGGACCTCACCTTTTGTTAATTTCTAATGAGGCACTAGTTCACAAAGATTGTGATGCCCTCTGGCTCTGAAAAGTATATAAATACTCTGAGGTGAGGTTTTGTTTTGGGTGACTCACTCATTGGAAGTGTTTGTTTGGCCAGATAAGACTCTGAGAAGCTGAAAAAGAGCTCTCTTTGTTAGTGATTCTCTCTCTGGTAACTATATATATATATAGTCAGACAGTGGGATCTGTCTATTGATCTGTCACATATATATATATATATATATATATATATATATATATATATATATATATATATATATATGTATGTATGTATGTATGTATGTATGTATGTATGTATGTATGTATGTATGTATGTATGTATATTTCAGACAGTTGGAAGCCCTGTCTGTTGGTTGAACTTTTTTTCTCTGTTTGTATGTTCTATGAAGTTCAGGATGCTGACTTTTCCCCCTGAACTAAGTGAATGGTATATGAACTTGATTAAACCGATTGTTTAACCCTCAAAGTTGTTTTTCTTTTAGGAAAACAGTTCTAAGAACCTGTACAACAGGCCCTCCTGTGTATGCCAGGGTCCTTGTTGTTACAATGACCTAGACTTACAACTAAGAATAACTTCTAGGAAAAAAAATGTGAGTAATTCTTCAGGGAGAAAAGTAGATATTTGATGAAATAGAGGAAATTCCCATCTTCCTGATGAAAACACCAGAGTTGAATACAGCATTGCAAATTTAAGCATTAAGACTTAAGAGAAGCAAAAAGGTATATTACAAAAAGACAAATAAAGATTGAAATCATAAGGGAATTAATAAGTTTAAACTGTTTATATTTCTATGTGGGAAAATGGTATTTGTTATTCTTAAGAACATCATCATTAGTGGAGTTAAAAGGATGGTATGGGTATAAAGAGATTATGATGGGATGATTTTTTTAAAATTAAATTATTTTGTTTGTTTTCTGTGTTCTACAATCACTTCTATATATCTTAGATTTTTTTCCCTTCCCTCCTCCTCCTTCCCCCTCTGTTCCCCACTCGGTCTGTGAAGCAGCGTAAAATCTTATATAGGTTCTACACATACATTCCTATTAAATACATTTTCACCTTAGTCATGTTGCACAGAAGATTTACAATGAATGGGAGAAACCATAAAATAAAACAAAAGAAAAGAAAAAATAATACCAAAGAAAATGGTCTACTTCGATCTGTGATCCAGTTCCATAGTTCTTTCTCTGGATGTGGAAGGCATTTTGCCTCAAGACTGCATTGGGAATATTTAAAGTCCTTGTACTGCATTGAAGTAGTAAGTCTACCAGAAAAATTCCTCACACACTTTGGTTGTTGCTGATTACAAAGTTCCCCTGGTTCTGATCCTTTCACTTAGCATCAGTTCATATAAGTCTTTTTAGCCCTCTCTGAAGTCTTCCTGTTCATCATTTCTTATAGCACAATACCACAGCTTGTTCAGCCATTCCCCAATTGATGGGCATCCCCTTGATTTCCAGTTTTTGACCACCACAGAAAGAGATGCTATAAATATTTTTGTCCATGTGGGACCCTTTCCTGTTTCCATGATCTCTTTGGGATACAGTTCCAGAAGTGATATTGCTGGGTCAAAGGGTATGCACAATTTTGTAGCCCTTTGGGCATAGTTCCAAATTGCTCTCACAGCTCCACCAACAATGAATTAATGTTCCATCTCTCCCACATCATCTACAACTTTTATCATTTTCCTGTTTTGTCATGTTAGTCAATCTGACAGGTGTGATGTGGTACCTCAGAGTTGTTTTGATTTGTATCTCTCTAATCAGTAGTGACTTAGAGCATTTTTTCATATGACAAGAGATACTTTAATTTCTTCCTCCGAAAATTTCTTGTTCATATCATTTGACCATTTATCAATTAGGGAATGGCATGTATTTTTTTACATTTGACTTAGTTCTCTCTACATTTTAGAAATGAGGCCTTTTTCACATACACTTGTTGCAAAATTTCTTTCCCAGTTTTCTACTTCCCTCCTAATCTTGGTTGCATTGGGTTTGTTTGTGCAAAAATTTTTCAATTTAATGTAATCAAAATTATCCATTTTGCAGTTCATAATGTTTTCTATCTCTTGTTTGACCAAATATTTTTCCATTCTCCACAAATCCAACAAACACATTATTCCCTATTCTCCCAATTTGTTTATAGTATCAACTTTCATACCTACATAATGTATCCATTTGGACTTTATTCTTATGTATGGTATCAGGCATTGGTATATGCCCAGTTTCTGCCACACTGTTATATAGTTTTCCCAGCAATTTTTGTCAAACATTGAGTTCTTAACCCATAAACTGAGGTCCTTGGGTTTATCTAGCAGTAGATTGCTATATTGTTTACTAACTGCTTGGTTTATCTCATAGTCATTCATTTCCCTGAACTCAATTCTCTTTTTCAATGAATTATTTTGCCCAGTGAGCTATTGAACCTTCTCCTTTATTTAACTAATTCTGCTTTTTTCCTCCTTCTCCTCATTGGCTTTTTGGACCTCTTTTTCCAATTGAGTTAGCCTCTTTTTAAAGCTATTATTTTCCTCTGCATTTTTTTGGTTCTCCTTTAGTAAGCTGCTGACTTGTTTTTTAAGTTATTCTATTGCCTGAACCCAGTTTAAGTTCCCTTTGGAGCCCCTGGAGGCAGAGGCCTTGACTTCCTCTGACACTATGCTTTGCTCTTCCTCATCCGAAAGGATGGGGGGAGACACCTGTTCCTCAAGAAATTAACCTTCTACAGTCTTATATTTTTCCTCTTTTTTGGGCATTTTCCCAGCCAGTTACTTGATTTCTGAGTTTCCTCTCCACAACCATCTTGCCTCCAGTTCTGCCAAGCCAGCACTGGGGGCTGAGATTCAGAGGAGCTGCTACAATCCCTCAGGGGCTTTAGGTGGGTGCAGGGACTCTATTCAGTGTAAACAGCTGCTCAGGTGGGGGCAGTGCCTCCACACAGGGCTCAGTTCCCTCAGGGTCTTTATGATGAAACCTGCCTTGGGAGCTTTGTCCACTGCTGCCTCTATTGCTGCCACCTGAGGAGGCCCAAGTTATGGGAACACCCTGTTCCCTTCTTGGCCATTTGAAAAGACCCTCTCATTGACCTTTAGCACCTGTGGGTTAAGGGATCAGTGCTGCCACGGGAGATTCTGTCCCTGAAGCCTGCTTGGATCTGCTCCTCTCAGTTCTGCATGGCCAAGGCTGGCCTGGACTCTGCTCCACGTCTGGTGCACAACAGACCTTTTCCATTGGTCTTTCAGGTCACTTTGGGCTAGAAATCTCCACTCCATTGTTCTGTGGCTTCTGCTGTTCTTGAATTATTGAGAGTTCTTCTATATAGATATTTTATGGGCTGTGGGGTAAGAGCTAGTGTATGTGCATCTTTCTACTCTGTCAAGTAGACTACTATATTCATTGTGATCTGGTAGTAGTAGGTCACCTTTCCCAGCATTTCTTTTCATTAGTTCCCTTGATATTCCAGACCTCTTGCTTTTCCAGATGAATTTTGATATTATTTTTTCTAACTCTAGAAAATAATTAGTATTTGGTAGTTTGATTGGTATGGCACTGAATAAGTAAATTAATTTAGGCAGAATTGTCATTTTTATTATATTAGCTTTGCTTACTCAGGAACAACTGATGTTTTCCCATTTACTTAGATCTGACTCTATTTGTGTGGAAAATGTTTTGTAATTATGTTCGTATAATCCCTGGGTTTGTTTTGCTAGATAGACTCTCAGATATTTTATAGTGTCTACTTCAGCTTTGAATGGGATTTCTCTTTCTATCTCTTACTGTTGAGCTTTGTTAGTAATATACAGAAATCAGATGATTTATCTAGGTTTATTTTGTAACCTGAAACTTTGCCCAAGTTTTTATTATTTCAAGTAGTTTTTTACTTAATTCTCTGGGATTCTCTAAGTATATCATCATACCATCTGCAAAGAGTGATGACTTAGTTTTGTCTTTGCCTATTCTAATTCCTTCAATTTATTTTTCTTCTCTTATTGCTACAACTAACATTTCTAGTACCATATTGAATAATAGTGTTGATAATGGACATCCTTATTTCACCCCTGATCTTATTGGAAATACATCTAACTTATTCCCATTGCATATAATGCTTGTTGATGGTTTTAGGTAGGTACTCATTGTTTTACAGAAATTTCCATTTATTCCTATGCTCTCCAGTTTTTTCAACAGGAATGGGTGTTGTATTTTGTCAAACACTTTTTCTGCATCTCGAGATGATCTTGTAGTTTCTGTTAGTTTTGTTGTTGATAGGATGAACAATGCTAATTGTTTTCCTAACATTGAACCAGTCCTGTATTTCTGGTATAAGTCCTATCTGATCATAATGTATTATTCTCATGATAAGTTGCTCTATTCTTTTTGCTAAAATCTTTAACATAATATTTTATAATTAATAAATAAATAATATTATTTTTTCTTGAAATCTTATAATATGCTTTAGGAGAGAGAAGAAAGGAAAGGGAGAATGGAGGAAAAGAGAACCCAAATGATTTTTTACTAGATGGAAAAATGGGGTTGGGGTTGGAAATGCTTAAATCTCACTGTCATCTGACCTCATTTAAAGAGTGTATAGACATCTGTCTTACCCAATAGGTTAAGTAGGAGGATGAAGGGATTAGAGAAAGCTCTGGTAATAGGAGGGAAGGAAGATTAAGTTAAGCCATGGTCAGATGTAAATCAGACTTTTGAGCAGCTACAGATTAAAAGAACTAGATAGATAGATAGATAGATAGATAGAGAGATAGAGAGATAGATAAGAGAAAGAGAGAGAGAAATAGCAAAATAGGATGGAGAAAAATACAAAGTTAGCTATCATAACTTTGAATGTGAATGAAATGAACCCACCCATAAAATATACTTGAAACAAACTGATACAGACACAGTTAAAATAAAAGGCTAGAGCATAATCTGATATGTGTCAACTTAAGTAAAGTTACTGGTGTAAAAATCATGATCTTAGACAAAGCTAAATAAAGACTAACTGAATTAAAAGAGATAAGGAAGGGAACTACTTACTGAGAAGTTTTGTAGACATAGCTTCTAAATTCTTTAAGGAAAAATTAAATAAGTTACTGGAGGAACTAGAAATCAATTTATTCCTGCCAAATTTGAATAAATCTAACCATAAGATAAATAAGAATGAAGCTAAGGAGATTAATAGAAATTTTAGCAAAGTTAAATACGATAGACATATGAAAAAAACTGAAGGGGCATACAAAGATTCAAAGGAGTATATATTTTTATCACCTGAATATAGCATATTCACAAAATCTGACTAAGTGTTAGGGCACAAATACCTCACAAATAATTGCAAAAATAAAAAGAAGAAGAAGTAATTTTAAATGTTTCTTTTTGGGATCCTAATATAAATGGCGTTCCTTAAGAGGTCTTGGAAACTTATAGAATAATTGGAAACTATCTAATCTAATGCTAATAAATGAGTCATTCATAAAAAGAAATTGTATAAAAAACCCTCAGAGTTACATTAAAAACAATGACAATGAGACAGAATATCAAAATTTGAGGTATGCAGCCAAAGCATTATTTGGGAAAAATTCATTCATCTAAATATTCAAAGCAATAAAAGAGGAAAAGATCAGATTAATGAATTGGGCATAAAACTAAAAAAATTATAAAGATCAAATTAAATATTCTCAATAAAAGACCAAAATATAAATGAATGAGTGAATAAATGCAGCTTTCCTCAAAATGATCAATGTCATCACCAGTAAGCATTATCTGTAATGGAAACAAACTAGAAGCCTCCCAATAAATTAAGGGAGAAAGCAAGGATGGAAATTATCATCATTATTTTTCAGTCATACTTGAAGTGTTAGCTATAGCCATAAGAAAAAGGAAGTAGAAGGAAAATGAACAGGGAACAAAGAAAAGAAATTATTAATCTTTGCAGGTTATGTGATGGTGTACTTAGAGAATCACTGAGAGTTGGTTAAATTAAAAAAAACAAACAAACCAAAAAACTAGTTGAACCAATGAATGACATTAGCAAAGCTGCAGGATTTAAGATAAATCCATGTAAATCATCATTATGTCTTTATATCACCAACAAAACTTAACAGGAAAAGAAAAAAAAGAGAACTCCTATTTAAAATAACTGCAGACAGCATAAAATACTTGGGAGTCTACCTAGGAAGAAAGCTAATGTTTTTCTAATTTATTCAACTCTGGTCAGAATAGATACAGATAGTATCCACAGTGGAAAGAACACAGGGTTTATAGTACGGTGACCTATGTTAGAAATCTCAGATCTGTGATTATAGGCAAAGAGCTTCATATTTTGTTTTTTACCTCAATTCATGCATCAGCAAGGTGAAACAGTGGGACCACTGCTTTTCCAAAATTCAAATAAAGTGTCTCCCATGAATATCTTAATATAATATATAATTCTATGATTGCTTCATCTGTAAAAATTCAACAGTTTAACTTTGGTAAATAATTCTGTGTGAATTAGTCAAAAAAATTGTTAATAACTTACTATGTTCCAATTTTAAAAAAATATAGTAATGGTTCACTTACATAATTGTTTTAATTGCACACACACATACATACATATGTATATATGCACGTATGTATGTATATGTTCTGTTTTAATAATTTATTTTCTTGGGCAACAATCCCCAAGTATTATAACTGTCCAAAACTGGAAAAGTAGATTCCCCTTCCTTGGAATCCATGAAAAGGGTCTATATGACCACAAGACAGGTGTGCTATAATATGAATTCTTTTCTTGTGTAAGTTAAGGACATGATTGCTTCATTGCCTTTCAAAGTTAAAATTCAATGATTTTGTGATTTTTGTTTTAGATTCAATATATTTATTTAATTTATATCATTATATTTATAGCTCTAATAAGAGTTAAATATGTGTTTAAATATACCAATTTATATACCTATAAATCTATAAAATATCATGTTTGAAATATCTATACATTAAATTATATTTAATAGATAAGCTACTATGTTATTGAATGTAATGATTTTAATTGTCTAATGGTATTTGGTATCAAATTATTATTTTAGATGTTTCTATTATCAATATCAGTATTTATGGGAATATACTCTCAAAAGATGAGAACTTCAAAAACATTTTGACAATTCAATGAGGATAAGGCCATGTGAAAATATAACGCATTACTAGTTTTTATATTCTAGCTCACAAAAATGTGAGGTTGAAATAAGAGATGTTTATATTATAGCTAATATGGATTATTAGGAAAAATCAAATGAATGCATACCTCCCATTGAGTAGCAGCTTAAATAAATAAGAGATCATTTTTGTTGGTGGTAGAGAGAAGCCTTTGACAACTGAAGAGCGTATTTGAGGAATATTTTTGCACAAAGCTGACTAATGGTTTAAGTGCTGAGGATAAGCCCCATGACTTATGTCAAGTTTTGGCTATTCTATTGCCAAGAAAGATTTAATCAAGGAATATAATCAGGAACTCTTGATAAAAATAATTAAATAACTAATAGTACCTTATACTTGAATAGTGTTTAGTACTTACACATATACTATCTCATTTTTGTCTTTGCAGTGCCTATCCTGTATGGGCATAACATTAATTTTTTTTCTATTTGACACCTGAAGAAACTGAAGTACAAGCTTATTCATTAATGAATGACTTGTTTAAGATAACAATGTGAAAGAAATGTTATTCAAACTCACCAACTGAGTTTCAATCCAACTTTTTAACTGTAATGCACTGCCTGTTTGTTATTAAATATTTGCGTTTCTTTGGTTCTTACCTTTTATTGTGTATCATATATCATATTTTATATTATAAGATTTACACTGTTATTTTATGCTTGTTCATGTTCTTTGAAGGCTTCTTTTAAGTATAGAAAAAAATAAATCAGTGGAAAGCATACTCCTCTCTTTTGTTCTTTTTTTTCTTCTTTTTTGTTCCCATTCTTTCTTAGGCACATATTCTATTAAACTTACAGACAAAAAAATTTCTATTTAAACCAAAAGGTCCTAATCAAGACGTCATATTTCACATAGAAGAAGCTAACCCTTATTTATGAGGAAACTATTATTCCAGAGGAGATAGTTTGATGAATGGAAAACAAACTGAATTTTGAATATAAGAATTTAGATTCAAAGCTGAACTCTGCTACTTATGTAACATGGCATTAGGCATGTCACTTTACCTCTCTATGATTCACTTTCCTCATCTCCTAAATAATGGTTGAACCCTTCATTTATATACATACCAAGGACATCCAAGAAGTTTTCTAACTCTAAATCTATAATCCCATAAGTAGATAGATGTTCACTGAATCTATGATGTGGCATCAAGCATCTTACTACCTAAATATATTTTTACTGGGTTAAATCTATATTTATTTTTAGCTGAAATCCTCTCCCTACTGCCTTTTTACCAGGAAAAACCCTTCCCGGGATACTAGACTCTTCATAACATGGCCCAAAGAATAATTGGAATTTATAAAACTCTCTATTCTTTACAAGGTCACAATTCAGTGAGAGAATTGACAACAAGTCCAATCTGATAACTAAGAGGCTGAAATCTGAGGTGGCTTTATGTGGGCTTTTTGATTTGTGCCATGATAAACTGGCTGACTCAGATAGGGAATGCTGAAGTTTTATTTTCACAGGACAGAGAGTACAGTGTGATTTAGACAATTCATCAGGCAGATTAGGATCCCTCAAATGACTCATGCAAACTCACAAGGGATGAACACAGAATGGCTTCTTGATAAGTTTATTCTAAGTTTTGAAAAGAATTTATAGTGCAGGCTACTTTTGATGCCTTTTACAATTTGGAATAGCTGTCTAAATATCTATATACAAATCAACCGTGACTGGATATTTATTTTCTTATTTCAATTGCACTCTTCAAGCAGAGTGAACACACTGGATTCATTTATATCATAAAGCATTCCTAGGCAATTTTTGTCATAAAATTTCACTACAACAATTAGAAGTGTAGAAAAATCATGAAGTTATGCAGTAATAGTATGAATGCATACCTCCCATTGATAGCAGCTTAAATAAACAAGAGATCACTTTCGTTGGTGGTAGAGAGAAGCCTTTGACAGCTGAAGAGTGTGCTTGAGGAATATTTTTGCACAAAACCGATTAATGGTCTAAGAGTTGAGGATAAGCCCCGTGACTTATGCCAAATTTTGGCTATATGCCAAGAAAGATTTACTCAAGGAGTATAATCAGGAATTCATGATAAAGATAATTAAATAACTAATAGTACCTTATGTTTGAATAGTTCAGTACTTACACATATACTATCTCATTTTTGTCTTTGCAATAGCTATCCTATGTAGGTGTTCTATTTGACACGTGAGGAAACTGAGGTGTCACTATGTGACCGATTCAAGTCCTGCTTTGCCTTTTACCTCCACTCTGATCGTTACATAGTTCTGTATTTTGTACTTCACCATGTAATATTTTGTTTTAGGGTGACTTTATATATGTATGTATACATGTATACATTCATTTGTGGGTATGTGTATACATGTATACATACACATGTATGCACACATATATACATGTGTATATATGTGTACTATACAATATTTTTTTCTTATTAGTCTATGAGCTCCACAAAAGCAGGGAACACATCTTATCTAAACTCAGTATTCTTTCCAATAATTAGCACAGTATCATCATAGTATTTAGAAAATGTATTTTAATGAGTGAATAAATAAATGAAGATCTTCTGGACTCATTTCAGCAGGGGTTAATTCACATAAAGTATCAAGTTAGTGCCTCTCTATTTCCCTCAAAATGCTTTGTACTTAATACACACATATTCATGTATGTGTATACTCACATACATTTTATATATGAGTGTGTGTATATGTATGTATGCACATATATGTGTGCACATGCACACACTGACACATACTTGTACATATACATGTACATATGTGCAAATGCTATTTCCCTTGAAAAAATGCGAGCTAACGTAGCACAATCACTACAACGTAATAGGCATTTAATAAATACTTAACTCATTTGAGTAATAATATAGATAGATTTTGCAAAGTACTGAAAGGTACATGTGCAAAATCGTTATCTCTTTTGAACCTGATCACAAAATACAAAATTCAATTCCATAGATATTTTAACAACCAGTTTATATATTTAAAAAACTGTAGCTGAGAGAGATTGTGACTGGTCTAACATATAGCTTTCAAATGTCAAAGACAAGATTCAGACCTAGGACTTCTTTACTCTGAGCTCAAGACTTGATGTGTTCTGTAACACTCTCATTCAACTTTAAGCCAAGATACCTACTTAAATCTTGAAATGAAGTGAGGCCACAAATGCCCAAAGCCCCAGAAAACTGCTCAGCTGTCATCTTCAGGAGTAACGTCATAAAACGTGTACTTCTATAGAAAGATAATGGGGGAAGAGTGGGTCTTGGTAAGTTATATGAATAGAAGTATTGAATGATTTCTTGTCTCTAGAAATCTTTCCCTCTGTATTAACACGCCTGTTTTATAGGTCCCAGGTGCTCTGTTATCACTGAAGCCAATGCTCACTCAAACTTTGTTTCATCAGTAAAGAATTATTAGAACCTGTTGAGGAAGAATAAAGCATGAAATGTAAGCCCTTTATCATTGATTTAACATTTAGCAAACATATTAAACACCTATTAAATTAGAGGCACTTTGGCTATGGAGTTTATGTAACACATGATCCATGTCATCATGATGTTCACCTTAGTTTAAGGGAATATAGCAAATACATAAATAAATAACCTCTCTCTGTGCAGTGTGTGTGTGTGTGTGTGGGTTGTCTGATTATATGTGTTCTCTAATTGTATATTGTCTTCCACCGACTGTGTGACAGTCTATGGGAAGAATACTCTATATATGGGCATGAGGGAAGGTGAGATTTTTTTTTTGGTTACTTAATTGGCTATGCCACTTTAAAAAAGTGCCTTTTGGTTTGTATTGTCCTCTAGTTGACTATTAAAAGTTGATACAGGAAACACGTTTGTGGGCCCATTAACTAAATTTTCTAGAGACTCATGTGTGAGGTAGAACCTAGGTACTATAAAAGCTGTAACTAATAAAGTCACAGAAGAACTAAAATATGCTTTCTCTTACCTCCATGTTCTCTTGCTTGAACAATGTTTTATCATTCTGGATTTGAGCTTTGATTTATCACTTTCAGTTTTTAATATTGTTTAAGTTCTATTTTTTCCCTAAGTTTCTATCTCCCTTTAATCTAATGCAAGAATTATCCCCCTTTTTTATTTTATCTCAAACATTTTAGGTCTGATATACTGATATAGTAGCTGCTACTATGTTAAAATATTAAGCAACTATATAAGATTTATATATTGTAATACTTTGAGAAAGTAATAGGTCCCGCAGACTACTCAACATTTTCATTTATAATAGAAAGAAAAGTAATGAATGTGGGTGGTAAAATATACACACACTTCTGGGTTTCTTTCTTATTCTGGTTTTTTGGCCTCTTTAAATGGGAAAACTGGATTGGGGTGATTTCAATTCAACCTCCCTAGAGAAATGAAGTGTTTGTACAGTCTACTTTGCTTTTTTTTTTTTTTCAGAATTACTCTTATTGGCAATTCTTAAGTAAAGAATGAAAGCCAAACTTTGACAGTCATTATTACTGGTTTTATATGAAATTAGAAAATAGCCTCAATGACAGAACTGTAGGGGGCCAGCTATTTTTGGAAGAATGTGGCTCACCATTGGGTTTCATTTTGGAAATGGAAAGAAAGACACTTTGTTAGTACTGGAAATAACATATCATTCACTCAAGAGAGAGGAATCAGGGACAAATTGCTGGAAATGCTTCATGATATAAAAAATAGACAGAAATTAATACCCTGGCATTCAATTAATATGTCAAGAGTTTGATATGGTAACACATAATCAATATGTAAAAACAAGAATTAGAGGATAACTGCCAAGATGTAATAACATTAGAAGGGAAGCTAAGAGTCTTAGAAGAGGGACTGAGTTAGTAAACATTTAAGAACCAATATAAAATGCCCTTTTGATACTGTAGTTTTCTGACAGCACATTTCCAATGAGTAGTATTAGACTTTCTGCTTTAGTTTCTGGACTGATCCCTGTCCCTGTTCATTATTTTAAACATGGCTTTATGAAATGTATTAATTCTATTTATCAATCATCCAACTATCCATTCACTTGTATATTCACATATTCATTTCTCTATAAATGTCTTGATCTTTATATGGAAAGTTAGATACATAGATAGTCAGAAGTCTTTAGTGTTCTGTAATGGGGAAAGCAGGTAATGATGAGTGTAGTTTGGCATCTCCTAAAGTAAAAATAACAACCTATGGTCCCTTAGATTGGCTAACTAATTTATAACAGTTGAATAAGAAGATATTATCCTCACAATGATAGGAATGGCATACACTTCCAACAAATCATATTTGAGATCAAAAATAAACATTTTTACATCTGTGAAGCATTTACGAGTTGGTAGGTATAGGTGACACCTCTGCCATCATATCATCACATGTCATCACCACATTACATAGAAGCAATAGATAAGCCTTTGTAAGTTTCTATGATTTAAGAAAAGCCAGAACATTGTGGCTAATCTATTGATGAGGGGTCTTTTCAAATTTTGCTAGGCTAATGCTTGGAAGAGAAATGTCAATAATCTGGGTCATAATGGAAACTTTCCTACTTAAGTAGGACACTAAAATAACCTTTAAGAACCCAGATTTATATCAAAGATAAGACAAACCACTGAAAAAAAGATTCTAGTAGGATATTTTGTATTAAGTTTATATAGAATATATACATAGATGTATGTATGTGTATACGTGCACATATGCATATTAATAAATAGCTTAAAGAAAAAATAATTCCTCTCTCATTTAAAAATCTGTTCTTTACTTATATCAATAATCTAATCAGCAACATGTTATTTATAAATCTCAAGTATAATAAGTAGGAAATTTGTTGTTTAAAAGTGTCAAGAGTACTCCATTTGGAGGTCAAAGATTTGGGTTCAAATCCAAGCTCTGCTTTTTGTCATCTTTGAGACCCTAAGCCAGCCATTGAAGCTTTTTGGGTCTCAGTACTCATTTCTGAAAAATGAGATGTTTGAACTAAACCACTTCAATTGATCTTTTCAGTTCTAACCCTATGATCATAGTGTCTCATGTTTAAAAGGGAAAAAAAATCTCGAATGAGACTCAATTTATATGTATATATATATATGTATGTCATATATATGTACAGTAGGTGGATTAGATACATGCATAAGTGTCATATCAGTGATGAGCAAGTTTAGAAGCAGAAAGGAGTAACATTGCTCAGATTTCAGGATCAGAACGGGAGCTCAGTCCTAGCTTTCTGCCCAGTTCAAAACTTTCAGAAAAATAATCAGGGCACGAGTCCAAGAAAAAAAGGGAGAATCTGTAGCTCTTCTACTCAAACAACAGAGTTTCTAAACTAGCTGATAGAGACTGAGTCCAACAGATGCTCAGAAACCAACCCAGATGAGAAACTTGCAAAACTCCAACAAAGGTCTAGCAATAACAATTTGTCCTGGATCAGACCACTTTGGACACATTGAAAACTTTCAAGTCCTGAATCTGAACTGTCTCTGAGATCCTGAAATAACATAATACTAAATACTCAAGAAAACAGAAATAAGATTGAAGTAGACTTTTCCTCCAAAAGTGTATAGAACCCAGACCTAATACCAAGTCCAAAGACAGGGAGGATGCTGGAAGAAAGAGCAAAAGAAAACAATAATAATAATATCTTCATGAAAAAGCTATTATGGTGACAGGAATGCTTAATACACAAATCTAGAGGAAGAGAATGACTTTAAAATATCTATAACCAAAGCCTTAAAAAAAAAAAAAAAACATACCTTGGCCACAAAATAAGCTATAATTCTTGGAAGAGATGAAGCAGGAGTTGAAAAGAGAAGTTAAAATGTTTTGTCATTAGTGAAATGAGAGTGCTAGATCAGGAAAATAGGAAGAGAAATGTGCTATGGAAGACTGAATTGGAAAGGGAATTAAGAACTAGACATCAGAGAAAAACAAAACAAAACAAATACAGCTCAAGCATAAATCCTAATGGATTAATATACCTAATGGATATACCCTCAGAATCAACTGACTTGGAAAGTAGACCAAGGAGAAAAAAAAATAAGACATTTTACTATCTGAAAACCATGACCAATAAAGAAGCTAAACTTATGCTTCTACAAAATCTTTAAGGATATTTTCCTAGAACTCTTAGAATCAGAGTGCAAAGTGAAAATAGAAATGATTTACTGTTAAACTTCTGAAAGAAAACTCAAAATGAAAATTCTCCAAGAATATTGTACCTAACATCCAGAGTTTTTAGGTCAAAGAAAAAAATGCAAGTAACTAAAAAGAAAGAATTCAGCTACAAAGAGCCACAGACAGAATCTGACATAATATAGGCTTACAGGCAAGAATAACTTACCAGACAAAACTGAATATAAATATATAGGAGAAAATTGCCTTTTACTGAAATGGAGGATCTACAGACATTAAAAAAAAGACTAGAATTGGAAAGAAACTGTGAATTTCAAAGTTTATTTAAGAGAAGTATGAAAAAGTAAATATGGATGAACCATGATTAACTGCTCCTATTGAGATATGGAGAGATGATACACATGTCCCTTTTGAACCATATAATTATCAAAAATCCAATCTAATTATATAAAGACACGAAAGGGTTTTACTAATGAGAATAGGAAGACACTTAAAGAGGAATGCACTGTGGGGAAGGGAAAGGAAAATTAGAGGAAATTATTTCACATAATCAGAACATGAAAGGAGGCATCAGGAAAAAGGATGAAGTTTGGGAACTGTGGCTGACTTGAACTTCATTCTCAACTGAACTGAGCAAAGGAAAAAAAATACACACACAACTGGGTACAGAAACACATACACACAGATACATATATACACACAGATACATACATATACATATATTTACTTGTATATGTATCTATATGTGTATATACATATATACATGTACACATATATACATATAAAATATATTATGTGTATACATGAATATACATATGCACATATACACACACATATAAATATATTATGTGTATACATATATTCATACACATACATACATATGTATGTATACATACATATATGTGTGGGTATGTGCACATATATATATATTTCCTTCAACATGGAAATAGGAGTAAAAAGGGAGGATGGGGAAATGAGAGGAAGAATAGATTTAAGAAGGAATTAATCCTAAGCAAAACAATCTCTTGGGTTGCACAAAAAACATTTATAGCTCTTTTTTGAGGTGGAAAAGAATGAGAAAGTAAAGGAAATGTCAAAAAATTGGGGCATGGCTGACCAAGTTATTTTATGTAAGTGTGATGGATTGTAGTTTGCTGATGGACTACTGAGCTGTAAAAAATTAATGGAGATGGTTTCTGAGAAACCTTAGAAAACCTATATGATTTGTGCCAGTGTAAAATAAATAGAAACAAGAGAACATTTTACACAATGACAATATTGTAACATAAACCATTTCAACAGAGTTAGAAACTCTGATAGATGTAATGACCAATTATGAATCCAGAGGACTAACGTTGAATGCGCTACTCATATTTTTATAGAGAAATCAAGGACTCAGAGTTCAGATTGAGACTTTTCTTTTATGAATATGCCCTGTGTGGAAATGTGTTTTGATTAATTACACATGTTTATAAGAGGATTTTTATTTTTGTTCTTGTTTAGGGAGCATTGGGATGCAGATAAAATAAGGTAGAATTTTGATGATTTTACATAGACACACATACACACATATTTAAAATGAAATAAAAATCATTCAAACCATTATCAGAGAAATGTCAATTAAAAACGACTTTGAAATTCCATCTCACAATAATGAGATTGGAAAAATCAACAAAAATTCAATTTGATAAAGGTTGGTTGATGCCATGGGAAAACAAGAATATTAACATGCTGTTGGTGGAGTTGTCAATTTTTCCAACTATTCTGAAAACAATTTGAAAATGTCTGCAAAATGTATAATTTTTGACGCTCTGATATCACTACTAAGTGTATGCAAAAAAGATATCTAAGAAAGAGAAAAAAAGGCCTGTACGTACCCAAAACATTGCCAAATCTCTTATAGTAACAAAAAATGGGAAACTAAGGGAATGATAATAAAACAGGGAATTACTGAACACATGGTATGTAAATATAATGGGTTACTGTAGTGTCATAAATACTGACAGCTTTAGAGAAAACTATGAAGACTTATATGGACTAAAATCAAATTAAATGTTTAACCCCAGGAGAAAAATTCATACAATAGCAACAATATTATAAAAACAAAGAAACTTTGGTTTACGATTTATGACCAACTCTATAACTACCCATTATTTGAGAGGACTGGTGGTGACACATGTCGCTTAATTCATTATGGAAAGGTAATCAATACAAAATGCAAAAAAAAAAATATACATATGTTTTCTGACAAGGCCAGTGAAGGAATTGTTTTGCCATGCCTATATATATTTGTCATGAGAGCTTCCTTTTCTTTTCTTTTTTTTTAATTTTTTTTTCAATGGAGTAGAAGTGGAATGGATAGAAAAAAATATTCAAACAGCAAAATTATATTAAAAGTTGTTTTTTTTTGGCAGAAATGAAAGATTATGGATCTGAAACACTATATATCCTATTAGAATTGTTGATGTATTGGTTACTTTTGCTTATTGTTTTCTCTTTCTGTTTTATTTTTTGTTACAATATAGCACAGGCAGTTGTAGCTAGAACTGTGGAAATTGGTGGGTCAGTAATCTATCCTTTCTTCTCTCTGATCCTAAGTGGATATGTACCGCACTAAATCTCCAGTCCTTTCTTATTTTCTGATTGGATTGTGTTTTGGGGTACGATATCTTACATGGAAATCACTTTCCTCCTATTTTCTTTCTCTATGGATTATACAATTAACTCCAACTGACACAGCATGCTTTTCTGAAAAAAAAATTGATGCCATTGTAGAGTTCCATCATTTTTTTGTCCTCTTCTCACATCACTCATGCACCACCCACTACTATCTCCTCCTTTGCTACTATCTGATATGAAGAGGTAGCCTTCCTTTTTACAAAGGAAAACCTTCCAATGTACACCATTGATCTGGAAGAACAAAAGGCAAAAATATCAAGGGAATCAATGAAAAAAGCTAAAGAAGCTTACCTAGCTATACCAGATATCAAATTGTATAATAAAATGGCAATTTTCAAAATAACCTGGTACTGGCTAAGAAATGGAGTGTTGAATCAATGAAATAGATTAGGTACACAATAAATTGTAGTAAATGGACAAAATAATTTGTTTGATAAACCCAAAGATCCAATCTTTTATAACAAAACTAATTATTTGACAAAAAATGCTAGGTAAACTGGAAAACAGTATATTGAATCTAGGTATAGCCCAACATCTTACACCATATACCAAGATAAGGTTAAAATGGGTACAGGATTTACATATAAAAAGTGATATGATAAGGAAATTAGGAGAGGATTGAATATTTTACCTGTCCAGTTTATGGATAAGGGAAGAATTTAGGACCAAATAAGATATAGAAAGCATTATAAAATGTGACATGGGTAATTTTGATTTTATACAATTTAAAAGTTTTTACACAAGCAAAATCAATGTAACTGAAATTAGTAGGAAAACCAAAAATGGGAGGGGGGGGGGGAGTTGCACTAAGTATCTGATAAAAGCCTAACTTCTCAAATAAAAGAGAACTGAGTCAAATTTATAGAAATACAATCTATTCCTCAATTGATATCTTAAAGGATATGAACAAGCAGTTTACAAATGAAGAAATAACAGTTGTCTATAATTATATGAAGAAGAGCTCTAAATCATGATTGCTTGAATAAATGCAAATTGAAACAGCTCTGAGGTACCTCCTCAAGCCTATTAGATTGCTTAATATGACAATATTAGAAAAGGAAAATTATAAATGTTGGAGGGGATGTGGGGAAGCTGAGACAAGTTCACAATTAGTGGAATTATGAACTGATCCAATCAGTTTGAAGAGCAGTTTGGAATTAAGACCAAAGGGCTATATAACTGTGCATAACCTTGATCCAGCAATACCACTGCTATGAGACAATAATTGCGAAATACTTAGCACAATGTGTTTAGATGTTTATACATACAAACATATGAATACAGACGGGGTGGGGGTGAGAGAGAGAGAGAGAGAGAGTGAGAGAGAGAGAGAGAGAGAGAGAGAGAGAGAGAGAGAGAGAGAGAGAGAGAGAGAGAAAGAGAGAACACTATGGTACCATTTGAGGCACTGTGACATGTATACAATTCTCTCAGTTGTCAAGGAGCAAATAGATTAATTAGGGACATATGATATATGTTATTCAAAAGAAAACAACAAATTCAACACAGTGCAGTTACTGAGTGACAGATACTAAGATATCTGGAGGATTAGAGGAGAAAGAAATCTTTAGGGAATGGAATAGTCAGGGAACATCTCCCGGCATATCTGGTCCTCTGTGACATCAGTCTAGTGACGTCTGGGTTAAGATTTTACAATGCATAATCCTTGCTCATTTGCTTCTGGTAGGACAAACTGTCCTTTAGACCTTGTTAGGTGGCAAACAGTGTGTACTAATCTTTTCCCATCACTTAACCAAATGTTCATTTTGTTGGTTTTTTTTACTCTCTGGAACTGTAGCAGGCTTGCGTCCTGCATATATTCAATAATACACACAGAGTTCTGGACAAAACCAAGCCAGGGGAGGGGAAAGTGCCCATTTCCAAGTGTTTATATGAAGCCAGTAATTGCCACCTGCTGTGCATGACCTTTTCATTTTTGTTATTTGGAGGCTTCAGTGATGTGTGAATTGCAGAATGAGGAAAGACCAACCAAGTTCTCTTTGTCTTCCCTGATCTTGACAAATATCCTCTGTATTCCCACAATTGTAAGAAGAGCAGACAAAGGAGAGGGAAAGAACAAACTTTTTTTTTTAAATAATATGAACCATTTCGTCGGCTATTTTTAGCTCTGCCTAGAGCTACCTATGTACTAGTCAGAGAACTGGATTTAAACTTTGAAAGACCTATCTTCAAATCCTACATGGTACATTTATTCAGTGGTATAATGGAAAAGTTACTTAACTTTTTCTGCCTCATTTTCTCCATCTGAAAATATAGATATGAGCAGCACCTATATCACAGGATTTTTGTGAGAATCAAATATTTTAATATGCATAAAATTCATTGTTAAACCCAAAGCACTATAAATAGTGCTATTATTATTTCCAGGTGAATGTGAACATTTTAAAAAATATTGTATTAATTCAAGGCAATTTATATATATAGATGTATACATAAATATGTAGACATAAATTTGCTTGAATTAATAAACTAATACGTGTAGTATATATATGTTTTGTAATATAGATATGTACTTACATGAAGGTGTGTGTGCATGTATATGTTTACATATACATACATGCCTATACACATATGTATATGGAAATGCAAATATATCTACCTAGAAATTCTTATCATCTATACATTTTCCCCTTAAAAGTCCCCATACCATGAACAAATATGCATATGCATGCACTTGGATACACATAACATTAAATACATACATATGTTAACACATTACATGCAAATATGTACATGTGCCAAGAAGCTTAGGTGGCACCGTGGATTGAATGCCAGGTCTAGAGTCAGTCAGGATCCTCTTCCTGAGTTCAAGTCTGACCTGAGCCATTTACTAGATGTGTTATCCTGGGCAAGTCATTTAATCTTGTTTGGCTCAGCTTACTCATCTGAAAGATAAACAAAAATATACAGCTATATGCCTATACATTATATAGGAAACTTCTACAGAGGAAATGACTTCTTTTTTTAAAAACAACTCTATTCATTTTTAGTTTTCAACATTCACTTCCACAAGCTTTTGGGTTTTAAATTTTCTTAACCTCCCTCTCCTCTCCCCATCCCCAGATACCATGCAATCTGATATAGGCTCTACATATACATTCATATTAAACATATTTTCATATTAGTCATGTTGCCAAGAAGAATTAGAACCAATGGGATGAACCACAAGAAAGAAGAAACGAGAGAGAGAGAGAGAGAGAGAGAGAGAGAGAGAGAGAGAGAGAGAGAGAGAGAGAGAGAGAGAGAACAAATAGAATGGTGTTTGATCTGCATTCAAACTCCATAGTTCTTTCTCTGGATATGGATAGTATCTTTCATCATGATCCTTTTGGATCTTAGAACTTTGCATCACTGAGAAGAGCTAAGTCTACCAAAGTTAGTCATAGCGCAATGTCGTTGTAGCTGTGTATGATATTCTCCTCACACAGCATTAGCTCATAGAAGTTTTCCCAAGTTTTTTTTTTTCCCCTGAGGTCCACCTGATCATCATTTCTTATACCACAATATTATTAACTTCATATAGCATAATTTGTTCAGCCATTCCCCAACTAATAGGCATCCCCTTAATTTCCATTTCTTGACTGCTACAGAAAGAGGTTCTTTTCCAATTTTTATGATCTCTTTGAGATACAGTCTTATAAGTGGTATTGCTGGGTCAAAGGGTAAGCGCATTTTTGTAGTCCTTTGGTTATAGTTACAAATTGCTCTCCAGAATTGTTGGAGCAGTTCACAACTCCACCAACAATGCATTAGTGTTCCAATTTTTCCACATCTCCTCCAGCATTTCATTTCCCTGTTTTGTCATCTTAGCCAATCTGATAGATGCGATGTGGTGCCTATGAGCACCAATCAATAGTGATTTAGACCATTTTTTTATATGACTATAGACAGCTTTAATTTTGCCCTCTGAAAGTTGCCTGTTCATATCTTTTGACCATTTATCAATTGGGGAATGACTTGTATTCTTATAAATTTGTCTCACTTCTCTACATATTTTAGAAATGAAGGCTTAATCAGAGAAACTGATTGTAAAAATTCTTTCCCAGTTTTTTGCTTCTCTCCTAATCTTGGTGGCATTACCTTTGTTTGTGCAAAACCTTTTCAATTTAATGTAATTGAAATTATCCATTTTGCATTTCATGATGTTCTCTATCTCTTGTTTGGTCAGAAATGCTTTTATTCTCCATAACTCTGACGGGAAGTTGTTCCTTGTTCTCCCAGTTTGCTTATAGTGTGAGCCTTTATATCTAAATTTTATAGCCATTTGGACTTTATTTTGTTATAGGGTGTAGGATATTGGTCTATGCTCAGTTTCTGCCATGCTATTTTCCAGTTTTCCCAGAAGTTTTTGTCAAACAGGGAGTTATTGTCCCAGAAGCTGGGATCCTTGGGTTTATCAAACAATGGATTACTGTAGTCATTGACCTCTGTGTCTTCTGTACCAAACCTATTCCCCTGAGTCACCATTCTGTTGCTTAGTCAGTACCAAGTAGTTTTGATGACTGCTGCTTTATAATATAATTTAAGATCTGATATGGGTAGGCTACCTTCCCTAGCATTTCTTTTTCATTCATTCCCTTGATATTCTGGACCTTTTGTTCTTCCAGATGAATTTTAAAATTATTTTTCTAGTTGTATAAAGGTAATTTTTGGTGGTTTGGTATGGCATTGAATAAGCAAATTAATTTAGGCAAAATTGCCATTTTTATTTTATTAGCTGGGTCAACCCATGAACAATTGATGTTTTTTTTCCAATTATTTATATCTGGAATGTTTTCTATTAAGACACATTAACACCTGCTCTGAAATTTCTATTCTTAGAATCTTATTGGGACATGCTGAAAGGTTGAGTAACTTGCTTAGGATCACATAGCTAGTAAACATCCAAGGTGGGCTTCGTACCTTGACTTCAAGGTCAATTCTCTATTCAGTATACCATGCTGCCTACAACATAGCAGCTAGTTATACTTTAATTTACTTATATTCTAAATCAAATCATATGTTGAAAATACAAGACATATTATGCAATTCAGCCTTCTCATTGTAACATGAAAAGCCTACCTCAGGAATATTTCTTTCTCAATACCAGTTTCACAATAATGTACTATTGTACATGCATTTCTGAAATGATTGTAAAAATTGTGTAAAAATCTCCCTGAAATTTTTTATTTTCTTTAAACTAACTCTCTTTTCTAGAGTATGTGATAACAGCCCATCCATTTTGCTGATTTTGAAATTATCACTTGAATCATTGGATATGACTTTTCATTGAGTTTAGACAAATCTGTTGCCTCAGGACTATAGGTCTCACTGGTTATAAAACTGAGCTTTCCTCCACTCTATAAGGGACATCAAGTAAGCTGGATCTTTTCGTGTGTATTGTGAGGCATGAGAGAAATAATTTACATGTATTGTCTTGCAAGTCTTAAAATACCATGTAAATATATACTACTACTACGACTACTACTACTACTACTACTACTACTACTACTACTACTACTACTACTACTACTACAGCAAATATTAGTATGGCTAATGATAGGACCTAGAACTCTAATTTCACTGATATATGGAAGCTCCTACAGAAGCAAACTCCCTCTATCAATTCAGATCATCACATTCTCTGCAATTCATAATTTTAGACAGTTGCCAAGTGCACTGATAGGTTATATAAACTGTGTAGGTCCACATAACCAGCTATTAGATGTCTGATGAAGGACTGCAGTCTAGTTCTTTTTGAGGTCAGCTCTTTATCTGCAATGGTATAGTGTTCGTTTTTGTTATTGCTTTTGTTGTTAATATGAGTTTTATTATTAAGATGACAAGGAACTCAGGCTATTTCAAATATTTTCATTTTTGCCTCACTTTAAAGATATATATTCCTGTAATTTATATTTTCTATTCTAGAGAAATAAGTCCTGATGACACATTACTTCATTTCAATGATTTTAGTCTAAAGTATAGGGAAAATATAGTCATTTCCACAAGAAATTTTCATCACGGGGTATGTCTTTATATAATTAAGTCATCCTGAGTCATCTCCAGTTATCCTGATGGATATCTGGTCACTGTATTCAGATGGCTCTGAAGGAGAAGTGAGACTGGTGACCTGCACAGCCCTCCCTCACTCAAAAACAAAGTCAAGTGCAAGTCATGTCATTATTTCTCTGATGGCATGGTCTTCTTTGGCAATGTAGGACAAACACAAATAATTAAGTGATATCTTGGACAAAATAAGACTAAATACAAAACAATACCGGATATATGCATGGAGATTTTTGATCTTAAAGTTAGTATCTGTTTTAATATGGATGTTCCCAAAGTTTTTGTCCTGGGCCCTCTTCATTTCTCCCTCTATACTATTTACCAGGGCACCTCATCAGTTCTCATAGATTCAATTATTGTTTCAATGCTGAGAATTCTCAAACATGCTTATCTAGCAGTACCCTTTTGTTTAACCTCCAGTCTCAGCTCTCCAACTTCTTCTTAGGCATTTTGAACATAGATATCTTAAACTCACCATGTCCAAAATGAACTCACTGTCTTTCTCCTCAAACCCTTACTTTTTCCTAATTTCTCTACATCTTTTGGGGCACTATCATGTTCCCATTTACCCAGACTCACAAGCTACATGTCATTCTTAACTCTTCTCTCTTTCCCAACTGCCATATCCAACCTATTTTCAAGGCTTGTGGATTTTACCTTAGTAACAGCTTTCACATTTTTACTCTTGTCTCCTGCACCATTGTCACAATGCGACACCTGAACTATTGCTACTATCTGCTGTTTGTTCTGTCTCCCAGAAGTTTCTCCTCATTCTTGTAAATCTTTGCCTCCGTCATCAAGGTTATCTAAAACAGTCAGTGGTCTAACCATTTCACTCCTCTACTCAATAATTCCAGTTATTCCCCCTTATTTCCAGGATCAAATATAAAACTTTTCGTTGTTCAAAGCCTTTCGTGACTTCCAAACTAATTTTCTGGTCTTCTTATACTGTATATCCCATCTTCTCTTTTCCTCAACATACCCTTCAATTCAGTGACACCATCTTCTTTGCTGTTTCTTGAACAAGATATTCCATCTCCCAGTGTTAGTCATTTCCACTGCCTTTCCCCCGTTCTTAGTATACTTCTCTTCCTCATTTCTGCCTCCTTGCTTCTCTGACTACCTTCAAATTCTAGGGAAAAAAATCTACTCTCTACAGGAAACCTTCCCTCTATTGATTATTTCCAATTTATCCTGTATATATCTTGTGTGGACACAGTTGCATGCTGCCTTTGCCCTTGAGAACTCCTTGAGGTCAGGGACTGTCTTTCACCTTTCTTTTTATCTCCAGTGCTTTGCACAGTGATATATAGCAGTACCTTAATAAGTGCTTAGTGACTGACCTGTTTTTTATTCTTTCTCCTCCAAATTAATATAAATTTAATTAAAATAATACTGATTTCATTAGTCTTTATGGTCTGGCAAGAACTCTGACCTTCCTTTTAAAATTGTTTCAATTTCCAAACAGCTGTTTTATCTCCCATACAGGTATTGTGCTTGCATACATACACAATGCATGCAGTTGTGTGTGTGTGCACATACACATATATATATATATACATATACATATACATATATGTATATGTTATCTAAAGTCTTTACAGAAAAGCCAATGCTACCATTACTGAGTTAGGATTGAATATTAAGGTTGCTTCCTTTACAAATATTGTGGGTTTGAACAGAACTTTTGTGTCTGGTGAAATTCTAGTTGATTATACCATTTGCTGTATTACTCAATATCCTTTTTACCCCTGCAATAAATACCTATATGATTTTGTTTCCAGGAAAATTATTTCTCTGAAGATTACTTTGTATGTCTTCTTTTGTCAGAAAATTAAAGCTATTTGACCCCATATGTTTTCTTTTCTGCCCCAATTGCTTAGAAACATGAGTCAAACTCAGGGAACCTTTGTAGCAAATCCTTCATCTCAAAGTCTTTATAGCATCTAGTTCTCTGTTTCATTTTGATTTCATCCCCAATGCTTTATTTTGCATTGTGTTTTAATTTGTAAGCAACCCCAATTTTTCTTGGAAGTAGGCAGGATATAAATTTTAATTGCATTTTTAAAGTAACTGAATACTGGTGGCATTCTTTTCAAATCAACTTAATCCAGCTGCCTTATTTGCCAGAATATTATGATGATCAAGCTTCATAAAATGAAAATAGTTTGTTTTGAGTCTCCTTGCTATTACTTTAGAGGGAAAATTCTATTAAAGAAAACTGGGGTTACACCTGTAAAATTGGACCTAAAATTACAAAGCTGATTTAAAGGAGCAAAAGGTGGGAAGTAAAAGTCTCCATGTCTATCATTTGTTTAAGTCTTCTAGATAAATTCAGTGCTACATGTTGCTAGGTTACCATTTCAAAAATTTTTGATTCGAGGACTAGAAATCCTTCCTCAGTGCTCTGAAAGACCTAATTTATTTATTTGAGGTCAGAATGTGTTTCAAGGACATTTTAATTGTACGCCATGTGGGCATAAGGAATGTATATTCTTCAGTATTGTAGTTCCGTATAATATTAACTATTATTGAAAACACTCAGCTAATTAGAAATGAATGAAAAACTGAAATTCACCAACTTCATCCAAAGTGTGTATGTGCGTGCGTGTGTGTGCGTGTGTGTGTGTGTGTGTGTGTGTGTGTGTGTGTGTGTGTGTGTGTGTGTGTGTGTGTATGGAAACCCAGAGCACCATCTGTGGGCTGACTTCAGAGGAGTCAGATTTACTTGTTGATTGCCATAGAAACAACGTGTGGATGCTTTTTCCACCAAACACACCTAGCAACTTTGTGGATGTCTGTATATTCAAATTTGTCCATGGTTACCCTGGGGATTGCTCAGAATGTTAATGTTCCTACCATTTCAACAGCATCTTGGTTTCAAAGTAGAATTATGGTGATTTGGTTTCCCAATCGACAAGGTATTTTCTATTCCAGGTGTCAGTAAGGTGCTTTCCATGGACACATTCTGTTCAATTCTAATATATACTTCTGACTAAATCTATAATACAAATGATAGGGCTCAGAATTCTTTATAGAGTTTTTTTGGGGGTGGGAGAATTATCATTTAAGGGAAATTCTTTGAGTTTTAAAGAGTCCTAATATTGTAATGTAAACTTTCTAGGATGGATACTGTATATAAAATCATTTGTGTCAGATTAATTTGAGCAGTTTTTGTTGTAGTTTGTAATCTGAAAAAGAGGAAGCATTTTCAGAGCTCAATGGGCTGATATTCTTATTGTATGATTTATGTATGAATCCCTTTTTGCAAATATACCAAAGTTTCTTAACTCTCAAGGTTTAACAGAAACAAAAGTGTGCATTATTAAAATAATATTCCCTTGTCTACCTAGTCTCCCTCTGAGCTATTAATCCATGTACAATTAATTTAATCATAAATATATCAACTTAGAGGATATTTAACCACTTTTTAGAATAAATATACCATAGTACAGTAAAAAGAGGACTGAACTTGTAATCAGAGCACCTGAATTCAAATCCATCTCTGATATTTACTATCTTTCTCCTCTTGGGCAACTTTCTTAAGTTCTCTGGGACTCAGTTTCCTAAATAGCATAGTGAGAAAGTTTAATTAAGTGACCTCTAAGGTCCCTTTCAGCTCCCTAATGATCCCCATTCTGTGTTTAAGTTTTTGAAGGAAGAGAATGATTAAGCACTGTCTTTGTAAGCTCACTACTTAACACATAGTAGGCACTTGATAAAAAAAAGTTGTTGATTGATTGATTGATCTTATAAATGTGCTGAATGAGTGCCTTAAACTTTCTAAGTTCTCAATATCCCAGGAAAAGCCTAAGTGGCTTTAGCTGTCCGTGAAAGAGCAAAATGCCTTTCATTTACAGACGGAGGAATGACTAAAACCTTAGAGTTAAACCCTGAAATTAGTAAATCTAATTAACCTGGACCAGAAGCATTATGTCAGTCACAGTCCCTGTTTATAGATAGGGAAAAGAGAATTGCATAAATCTGAACATTTGATAAGAAACTGAAAAAAAGTAACTTTTAGCCAAGAGTTCATCTGCCTTCCTCCAACAGATATTAATTCGATCCTTTACTTAATTTATTGTTGCCAGTGTGTAATTACATTATTTATCTGCAAGTTGTTGCTCTCCAGAGATGGATACATGGTGGTTATTTCCTCTAGAATGTCTGCATTGCTTCTCCTCAAGTTCTTTGTACCTATTCTGAGACTTCTAGGGAAAGATTATATTGAGAAATGAAACTGAGTGTCCTAAGGACCTATCTGTTACAAATTGAGAATACTTAAGTCAATTAAATGACTCAGGTCAAGTCAGATATTCCTAGATATTTCTAGAACTGTTATAGCCTGGGCATAGGAAGTAGGACTTTGGAAAGCAAGAAATATGACTTTTGGAATGAGTCACTTATTGGTTATTACATTTTGGAGATAACTTACTCTCTTCAAGACACTTTATAAAGGTACTACTTCCCCTAAAGATGTCTACCAACTGTAAGACATCTTAAAAACATACACATCAGGATAAAAATGGGGCCAGTGGTCAATCACTTTTATCAAATGATAAATCAACATATATCAAGTAAATAATATGTTTTGGATATTTTTTGGTCTTTGATGGGATACAAAACATTCTGCTGATTTTAAATCCAGGGATTCTTTCTTGTTGCATGTCACCTCCTTTTAACCTTATGTTGTTTCTTGTAGGCCTCATGAAAGGGCTTTCCAAAGTTACTCCAATTACCAAGAAACATTCTTCTGCTTGGGTGCCATTCCTCAGAGGATACCTATGGAGTAAGAAGTAGTTTCAGACTAGGCTTTCCACCACATGATCCTTTTGGCATTCTCAAAAGCAACTGTTCTTTATTTTGTACATGCCATGGACTTTTGAAATATGCAGACTCCTTAGTGTTATTGGTAATTGAATAAAATAGAAATAAATAGTATTAAAAGGAAACCAATTAAAAACAAATTCATGCATCCTAACTTAAGGACCCTCGTAGGGCAGTATTTTAGGGCTAGAAATTTCAGGATATTAGAGTTTTATAAATATGATTAAAGGAGGAAACATAAATCAGAAGTCAAGGAAGTAGTAATAGGAATTCTTCATGGGCCTTTGAATAGAATTATGTCTAGGATCACAAGCATAGATACAGAGTTGGAACCAACTTTGCAGACTTTTGTCCCTTTTACAAATAACTAAAGTCTTGCCTAAGGTAGTTGATTAACCTCCTCAAGGCCACACAGGGAGAAGCAAATGCGATCGAACCAATATACTCTGGCTCCAAAGCAAGTGCTCTTTCTGCTTAAATGACAGACAAATGGATCTCTTAACATACGTTGATATTCATTCAAAGTTCAGAGGAAATTCTATGCTAGTTTGTGCTATTTCAAAGTCTCCTTAGTTCATACTGGAAAGTCATGTTAGTTTAAAAGCAGAAAAAAATTAAATTTGTGAGAGGGGGAAGGGAAATGGGGCAAAGATGATGCTGAGTACATTTAGAGAAATTAGGATTGTTTTCCTGTTTCAATACTGATTCAGCTAGCAAATGAAATGTCATTAGATTGGCAGATGAAGTTTGCACATTTGCATAACTTCTGTAATTTATCTGATAGCTTGTAATTCTGTGACACAAATGACTCACTTTCAACTAATTGTAATTACTCCCATTGTTGTAGTTTCCAGTTCATAGGAACAATGCAGGAAGTACTAAGCAATTTCATTTTGTTCATTTTTCTTTTGTTCATTTTGCTTTGTATAAGTACGGATAAGTCATTTAGCCTTTTCTGAGGCACTGTTTTCTCATAAGGAAAGTGATAATCCTAAGCCTTTAACGACTTCACTGTTGCAAGGTAACTCATATATATATATATGTGTGTGTGTGTGTGTGTGTGTGTGTGTGTGTGTGTGTGTATACACGTATATATGTATATATATACACATCTGTGTCTGAATATATGTGCATATATCCATGTATGTACACACATATATGTATGTACATATATATGTCTATATATGTATGCAAATATATATATATATATATATATATATATATACTGCAGAATACTTGGAAAATGTAAGTCCTGAAGAATTCCAATTTGGTATGTGAATTGAAATTTGAAGGTTTTGTTGGTTTTCATTGAAGATGTGAATTCATTTGATCTGAGTCATAGTGTTTATATGAGTTATATTTTGATTGACTAAATTCATGATACATAGAATAACTCAAAGGAGTGTGAAAAAATTCTCACTGGATCCAGTTCACCATTAAATGCTTCAGTCATTATTATCTATGAGCAGAAAATCTACTATTCAAGGACAGATACACTGATAGAATTAAGACGTTCTTCACTACTTAGAGGTTGATACAACGTTTGTCTTCTTCTTAAAGGTGGCAATGATGAAGATATCCACCAATAAAATCTACATACTTAATTTTGCACAGACTAAAATGGAATTACTGAAGATGGAACTTATCCAGGGCATGCAAATTAATAATGAGAATAAAGAGTTGAGTACTAATGGAAGGTACAATGGAATATTTTATTCACCACAAAGTCATGATATTTGCTTCATTCTTCACTCAAAATGCCACACCAGGATGTTCCTCTTCTCAAACTCGTTGCTATTGAAGTCAAATAAAAAGAAATGAGACTATATTTCACGACAATGGATTATTGTTTGGTTATTCTACACATTCAGGAATTTCAGCAGCAAGTTACTTAAAAGAAATGTATGGTTAGTATCAACATTACAGAAAATACTTGTAATATAAACTAATGGAATTTTTTTGTTCAATATAATATTTTTTCTTTCTCTTAGAATTTGTAAGCTTTCTGTCATGTGTCCTGAAAAGAGGAAAAAATGTTTTCAAGATCTACACACATTCAACAATGTTATCCCTTTTAAAAGTTTGTATTCTTTTGTGGAAAGACAGACAGTTTACAAATTTTTACACAGTGGTCTATTCCAGGCAATATTTTTTTGAGATCAATTTTATTAACAGATATGCTGTAGAAAAATCAAATGTCAAATCATAGTTTAATGAACAAACCAGCTTTTTAGCAGGAGTGATAAGAAACAAAATTAATTAATTCTTATTATGATTAAGCATTGAGGGCTCAAAGTAAGTAATTTTTTTCTTTTTAAGAAATCTATTTTTATTTACATTCATTTAAAATCTGCCCCTCTTATTATTTCACCTCCCATCTAGCAATACCCCCAAAATCTCAAAAACTAAAACTCTCATCATATACATATGTAGCCCAGAAAAACAATTGTCACACTGGCTGTGTCTAAAAATGTTTACAAACTCTATGGCAAAAAGTAACTAGCCTTGTAAGCTTCACTTCTCTGGACCCCTACATCCTCATTGCCTTGATCATGGATCTAAAGTCTTCAAAGATGTATAAATTATTCTTGAAAATCTGCTCATTTTATTCTGTATTAGTTCACTAAGTTCTTCCTAGTTTCTTGTAAAACTGGTTGCTTCAGCATTTCTTATGACACAGAATTTCATTCAATTAGTTTACTAAACCTCTCTTATATGCTAGATACTATGCTAAGCATTAGAAATACAAAATAATACAAAAAGTAATCCTGCTTCCAAAGTGCTCACAGTCTCATGGGAGAGGCAACATATCAACAATTAGATGCACACATTAGATATATAGGAAAAATGGGATGTGACTTCAAAGGGAAAACAGTAGCATTAAAAGTATGAAGCAAAGCTTTTTGTAGAAGATGGGATTTTAGCTGCAATTTAAACAAAGCAAGGAAAGCTAGGAAGCAGAAATTAGGAGTGAAAAGCTGCCCAAACAACATGGGAGATAATTCATGATGGACGGGTTGACAACCCATGGTAGATGAAACATCATGTCTGAGGAAAAACAGGGATATTATTTTGGCTGAATTGTGTACAGTCCTTGGATAGAACTAAGTTAGAAAAAGACTTGAAATGTAGGAAGGGCTTTAAAAGTCAAACATAACAGTCTATAATTAATTCTTAAAGCAATAAGGAGCCACTGGATTTCAATGAAGAGGGAAGTCAGATGGTCAGATCTTCACTGTAGGGTGCTCATTTTGATAACGGAGTTGAGGATGGGCTGTGGGGAGAGATTTGTGACAGGGAAACCAGGCGATGTTGATAGCCATTTTCTTTATGTTTACACCAATGTCCATACCAAACAAATCAAGTAAAGAAAAAATACTCCAGATGCCTTGTCAACATCACAGAAAGGGTAATCAAATATTATACACAATGTAGTCAGTTTTGTTTTAGTTATTCTTTTCTAGAGAAAATAGAGGGCCAGAGTTCCAGAAAGGTAGCCACTCAAATTAGGTATTATGCTCAATAGTACCATCCTTGAGAAGTAAGACCTGAGACTTAAGATCTATGCATAAAATCATTTTCTCTCTAGTCTTTCCTTATTTCTTCTTTTCCATGCTTTGGCCTTGCATGTTTTAAATCAGATATAATGCCTTATTTTACATGAGTTGAAATGTGCCCAGAATAAAGACCTAGTGATATTATTGTCACTGGTTGCTTCATTTGTGAAAGCCTCTAAGTCATAAAGAAACCACATTAGGCTAGAAAAATTCACTTTCCAAAAAACCAAACAAAAACAACAATAAAAAATTGTTCTATAATTCCCTAGAAAAGAATCCTATCACTGAAAATCTTTGGATTTGTCCAAAGTTTGGAGCCTGGGTAACTTTGGGACTGGATCATTCTTAAATAGCTTCCTCTTTTTGTTGGACACACCATCTTTTGAACTTCCTGGACAGAGATTTATTCTTTTATGGATTGTTCAACAATTCAGAGTTTATTAGAATTCTATAAACCATTTTTCCCCAGAAGAACCCTTAGACATAGGATATTTTCTTGCAGCCACATTAGAAAGGAGACCCTCCTCACAGTATCAGGGAAGAAAAGAATGCTCACAGAACAAAGCAAAGGCCAGGAGAGAAGTAAACTCTCCTTAGATCAGACTACCTTGGAAGAATTGAAAGCATACAGGTACCTAGAAGTAACTTGGAAAAAAGTTGCACAAGACCCCTGAAACTTGGGATATTATGCCTTCCACCCTGGAAGCAGAGCCCAACTTTAAGAAACAGTTAAAAGTCAAGTAACAGGTTAGGAAAATGAGCAAACAGTGAAGGAGGAAAAAAAACCCCTCTGCCTACAGAAAGTGACAAAGAAGATCAAAACGTACACTTAGAAGAAGATAGGGAGGCAGAGCCAAAATGGCAGAGTAGAAGCAGGAACCTACCTGAGCTCTCCCTCCAAATCCTTCTAAATAACTGTTGAAATTACTCTAGGGGTAGAGCCAAGATGGCAGAGTGAGAGCTCATACTCACCTAGGCTTTAAGACAAACTTCTTCAAATACCTCTAAAAAGAGATTCTGAACAAATTTTAGAGTGACACAATACATTAGGAGATAGACTGTAGCAGATTTACAGCCCAGGACAGCCTGGAAGGTCTACAGGAAGGATCTGCTGCATGGGACTGGAAGAGCACATAGTGCAGAGCACACAGGCTGTACCAGCAAGGACTTCGTCATAGCAAAGCCCAGAAGGAAGCTCTGGGTGGTCTGAATCAGCAGCAGCACTGCAGATTTTCAAACATATCAGCCCAGGATGGGAGTCCATGGAACCGAAAGGGAGAGAAGCGCAGCACACCAGGTAGCAGCAGCAGTGCTCCTGAGATTATCAGGACACAGATTAAATGTCTGTAAGTCATCTACTTGAACATCTGGGAGCAAATATGGTGGAGTGCTCTGTAAATGCTCTTCCCCTCCACTTGTTGACCTTGAAAAACCCAGAGAATGTTTCCCCAGGAAAAATCCTGGAACAGTGGGATCAGCCAAAGGGGTAAACAAACTTTTAGCCAGAAAGACTAGGCAAATCATAAAGGGAGATCCCTGTTGCTATGACTGACAGGGGCCATTGCAGGATTGGACCTGTCTCAGGCAGCCACACAGCAGCAAACCTGGAGAAGATCCCAAACCCCAAGGGAATGGAGCCACTAAACACCAATACCAGGACCCCGGGCATGCCTTAGCACAGCCAGGGGAATTCAGAAGACACTAACACAGACAGAATTCACCAACTGCTGATCCTGCCTGTGCAGTAACTCAAGAGATGAGACCTCCTGTGGCCAGACCACCCTTCCCCCTACAACTCCTACAGTGAGCTCCAGGGTTAAACCAGGGAAACTCAGAAAGACTACACCTGGCCTCTGCTTTGGCACACCAATTAGCTCAGCATCAGGTAACCTGCAGCACTCTAACTTCTAGCTGAAAGAACATGAGGCCACAATGCACAAAGCCTCAAGTTCTAAGCACAAGAATTGTGGGAATGAACCCCCACATCCCAGAAGCAGAGATCCACTCTAAAAGCCCAGAAAAGGGTGATCATCATGAGCAAGAAGCAAACCAGAAAAGACCACAGAAGCTTACTGTGGGGACAAGGATCAAAACACACATACTGAAGAGATCAGCATTGAGACTGTACTCCCATCTGAAACCTCAGCAGGGAATATGAATTGGTCTCAAGCCCAAAGAGCATTCTTGGAAGAGTTCAGGAAGGATTTTAAAAGCCAAATTAGAAAAATTGAAGAAAAATTGACTAATCATTTTAAAAATATGAAAAAAGAATTCATGAAAAAATTTAAAAAGAAAATAGGACAAAGGGATAAAGAGATACAAAACCTAATTGGAACAATTGGACAAAAGAAAAGGAGATGAAAAATTTAACTGAAAAAAACAATCTATTAATTGGGCAAGTAGAAGCTAATGACTCTTTGAGACAGCAAGAATCAGTCAAATAGAATCTAAAGAATGAAACATAGAAAAAAATGTAAAATATCTTGTTGGAAAAACAGCTGACCTGGAAAGTAGATCTAAGAGAGAAAATCCAAGAATTATTGATCTACCAAAAAGCCACGTTGGAAAAAAGAGCCTGGACAACATCTTCTAACAAATCATCAAGGAAAGCTGCCCTGAAGTCCTACTTCCCGAGGGCAAAAGTCATCAAAATAATCCAACAATCACCACCTGAAAGAGATCTCAAACTAAACACATCAAGGAATACTGTTACCAAATCAAAAACAAAAAACAAAAAAAATTATGAAGTAAAGGAGAAATTATTGCAAGCAGCCAGAAGAAAGCAATTCAAATATTGAGGAACTACAGTAAGGATTACATAGGATGCTGCAGCTTCTACATTAAAAATTAGGAGAGATTGGAATATGGCATTCTGTAAGGCAAAGAATCTGGGACTATAATCAAGGATCAACAACCCAGCAAAATTGAGCATAATACTTCAGGCAAGGAGATAGATATTCAATGAAATAAGGGATTTTCAGACCTTCATTATGAAAAGACCAGAGCTCAATAGAAAATTTGATCTTCAAATACAAGTCTCAAGAGAGGCACAGGTAAACAGGAAAAAAAAACAACAACTTGTTTTTCAATATGGGCAAAATGTTTACATCCTTATAAGGGAAGATGATACTTGTAAATCTTGAGAATTGTATATTTACTACTATATTTAAAAGGGATATACCTACAGGGAGTGGGTATAAAATAATGTGATGATAAAAATGTGATTTAAGGGTGCAGAGGGATTGTAATGGAAAATTGTAATGAAAAGGAGGAGGAATAGAAAAGGTAAATTACATCACAGGAAGAGGCACAAACACATATTACAATAGAGGGAAAGAGGGGAGGGAGATGAGCACTGTTTGAGATTTACTCTCATCTGATTTGATTCAAGGAGGGAACAACAAAATTAGTTAAGTATAGAAACCTGACTAGCTCTAAAGACAGTAGGAGAGGAAATGGGAAAGAAAAAGGGAGGGGAGGCTAAAAGGAAGGGATGAAGTTTTAAGGGAAAAGGGGAAATAAATGAAAGGGGGCTGATAGAAGGGAGGGAAGATTGAGGGAAGTGGTAGTCAAAAACTAAAACTATTGTGAAGGGCAAAGGAGAAGGGAGAGCACAAATAAAAGCATAAATGGGGGGGAAATAGGATGGAGGGAAAGATACAGGGAGTAATCATAGCTGTGAACATGAATGGAATGAACTCTCCCATAAAACAGAGGCAGATAGCAGAATGGATTAAAAGCCATAATCCAATAATATGTTGTTTACAACAAATATATTTGAAAAAGGGGGATGCACGTAGGGTAAAGTTCAAATGTTAGAGCAGAATATGTTATGCTTCAGCTGATGTAAAAAAAAGAAGGGGTAGCAAAGCTAATCTCAGATAAAACAAAAGCAGAAGTAGATCTAATCAAAAGGGGTAAAGAAGAAAACTATATGCTGCTAAAAGGCACCATAGACAATGAAGCAATATCATTACTAACCACATATACACCTAGTGGTTTAGCATTCAGATTCTTAGATGAGAACTTAAGGGATTTACAGGAAGAAATAAACAGCAAAACTATAATAATGGGGGACCTCTACATTGCCCTCTGAACTTGATAAATCTAACTTCAAAATAAATAAGAAAAAGTAAAGTAGATGAACGGAGCTCTGAATTAGGTAGATATGACAAATTTTGGAGAAAATTGAATGAAGATAGAAAGGAATATACCTTTTTCTCAGGGGTACCTGGCACATATACAAAATTTGACCATGTATTAGGGCACAAAAACCTCACAATCTAGTGCAGAAAGATAGAGAGAGTCAATGCATCCTTCTCAGATCATAATGCAATAAAAATTGCATAAAATAAAAGGCCATGGAAAAATAGAGCAAATTAATTGGAAACTAAATAATCTAATCCTAAAGAATGACTGAGTTAAACAACAAATCATAGAAGCAATCAATAACTTCATTCAAGAAAATGACAATAATGAGATAACCTACCAAAACTTATGGGATGCTGCAAAAGAAGTTCTTAGGGGAAGTTTTATATCATTGAATGCCTACATGAGTAAAAAGAGGAAGAGGAAATCAGTGAATTGGGCATGCAGCTGAAAAAACTAGAAAAAGAACAAATTTAAAACCACCAAGTAATTATCAAATTAGAAATACTTTCCTTTGGAAAGGAAAGGAAAGATTAATAAAATTGAAATTAAGAAAACTATTGAACAAATAAATAAAACTAAGAGTTGGTTTTATGAAAAAAAGCAATAAAATTGATAAACTTTTGGTCAATTTGATTAAAAAAGAAAGAAGAAAACCAAATTAACAATATAAAAAATGAAAAGGGTCAACTCACCTCCAATGAGAAGGAAATCAAAACAATACTTAGAAAATACTTTCCTCAACTGTATGTCCATAAATTTGACAATGTAAGGGAGTTGGAAGAATATTTTAATATATGTATATGTATATGTATGTATGTACATATGTATATTTTATATATACATATATGTGTATGTAAATTGCTCAGATTGATAGAAGAGGAAGTTGAATACTTGAAAAACCCCATCCCAGAAAAAGAAATTGAGCAAGTCCTAGGAAAAATATCTCCTGGGCCAAATGGAATCACAAGTGAATTCTATCAAACATTTAAAGAACAGCCAATTCCAATACTATACAATTTGAGAAAATTAGTGAAGGAGCCCTCCCAAATTTTTTTATGATATAAATATGGTTCTGATGCCTAAACCAGGTAGAACCAAAGCAGAGAAAGAAAATTACAGACCAATTACTCTGATGAATATACATGCAAAAATTTTAGATAAGATATTAACAAAAAGAGTACCGCAAGTTTTCATGAGGATAATACATTACGACCAGGTAGGATTCATACCAGGAATGCAGAGCTTATCCAGTATTAGGATAACTATCAGCTTTATTGATCATGTCTACAACAAAACTAACAGAAACCATATGATTGTCTCAATAGATGCAGAAAAAACTTTCAACAAAATACAACATGCATTCATATTGAAAATTCTAGAGAACATAAGAATGAATGGAACTTTCCATAAAATAATAAGCAGTATATCTACCTAAAACCATCAGTGAACATTGTATGCAAAGGGAATAAGGAAGATGCATTTCCAATAAGATCGGCGTGCAAAAAGGATGTCCATTATCACCTTTGTTGTTCAATATAGTGCGCAACAATTAGAGAAGAAAAAGAAATTGAACGAATTAGAATCAGCAAAGAAGAAATGAAGTTATCACTCTTTACAGATGATATGATGATATACTTAGAGAATCCTAGAGAATCAAATAAAAAAAAACTAATTGAAATAATAAACAACTTTGGCAAAGTTGAAGTTTACAAAATAATCTCACATAAATTACCTATATTTCCATATATTAATAACAAAGCCCATCGGTAAGAGGTAGAAAGAGAAATCTTATTTAAAACTGTAGTAGACACTATAAAATATCTGGGAGTCTACCTGACAAAATGAACCCAGGGACTATATAAACACAATTACAAAACCCTTTTCTCACAAATAAAATAAGACCTAAGTAAGTGGAAAAACATCAATTGCTCTTGGTTAGGCTTAGCTAATATAATAAAGATGACAATTCTGACTAAATTAATTGAGTTATTCAGTGCCATTCCAAACTATCACAAAATATTTCCAGAGCTAGAAAATATAGTATCAAAATTCACCTGGAAGAACCAAAAGTCCAGAATATCAAGGGAATTAATGAAAAGAGATGCTATGGAAGGTGGTCTATCACTACCATATCTTACATTGCATTATAATGCAGCAATCATCAAAACCATTTGGTACTGGCTAACAAATAGAAGGGTAAATCAGTGGAATAGGCTAGGTACTCAAGACACCGTAGTCAATGAATACAGCATTCTACTGTTTGATAAACCCAAGAACTCCAGATTCTGGAATAAGAACACACCGTTTGACAAAAATTGCTGGGAGAACTGGATAACAGTATGGTGTAAACTGGACATGGACCAATGCCTGACACCATACACAAGAATAAAGTCTAAATGAATACATGATCTACAAATAAAAACTAATACTATAAACAAATTTGGGGAGCAAGGAATAGTGTATTTATCAGATTTATGGAGAAAGTAGATATTTTTGACCAAACAAGAGATAGAGAACATTATGAAGTGCAAAACGAATAATTTGATTACATAAAATTGAAAATGTTTAGCACAAACAAACTCAATAAGAGGGAAGTAGAAAACTGGGAAATAATTTTTTCAACTAGGGTCTGTGATAAAGGCTTCATTTCTAAAATATATAGAGAACTGAGTCAAATTTATAAGAATATACATCATTCCTCAAATGGTGAATTATCAAAGGATGTAAACAGGGAGTTTTCACAGGAAGAAATTAAAGCTATCTATAGTCATATAAAAAATGCTCTAAATCACTATTGATTAGAGAAATGAAAATCAAAACAACTCTGAACACCTCACACCCACCACACTGGCTAACATGAAAAACGGGAAAATGATAAATGTTGAAGATGTGGGACAATTGGAACACTGATTCATTGTTGGTGGAGCTTAGAATTAATCCAGCCAGTCGGGAGAGCAATTTGGAACTATGCACAAGAATGTTCATACCCTTTGATCCAGCAATATTGCTTTTAGGACTTTATCCCAAAGAAATCATCAAAGTGGTAAAGGGTCCCACGAGTACAAAAATTTTTATAGCAATTCTCTTTGTAGTGTCCAAGAACTGGAAATCAAGGGGATGCCCATCAATTGAGGAATGGCTGAATAAGTTGTAGAATACAAATTTAATAGAATCCTATTGTGCTATAATAAGACTGCCAAGTATTCAAACTATGCTTCAGAGAGTGCAACTCCAATGGGCTGACCACGTTGCTCAAATGCAAAATGTATGCTTGCCAAAAAGACTATTTTATGGAGGACTCACGTGGGGTAGATAATCACATGGTGGCCAGAAGAAACTATACAAGGACACTCTGAAGGTCTCTCTCAAGAATTTTGGATTTGACTGTGCAACATGGGAGACACTGGTACAGGACTGCTCAGCACGGTGTGCCCTCATCAGAAAGGGTGTTATTCTCTTTGAGCAAAACAGAACTGAGAGAGCACAAAGTAAATGCCAGATGCACAAGTTTGGGATATCCACCCCAAATGTTAACACAGACTTTCTGTGCCCAACCTGGAGCAGAGCATTCTGAGCTCCTGTTGGTCTGATCAGCCACAGATGGACACATTAAAATTTCACTTTTTCATGGTTATGTCATTTTCGTAATCTTTGAAGACGAAGGACAGCAACCAACCATCTATCTATTATCCATCTATCCATCTATACCTATATCATCTACATAATCTCTATCTCTATCTATCTATTTATCTCTCTCTATATATATATCTATATACACATATATAGATAACCATACATACATATATACACACACGTGTATGTACACATGTAGTATATACTATATGCAAACACAAATACATGTACACACATTTATACATGTGTGAATGTATAGGTATGTTTATGTGTATATGCATGTGTGTCTCTATATAGAGTATGCATATATGCATATTTATATGTGTATGTATGCATGTATGTATGTATGAATGTATTATGTATTTCCTCCCAACAACTCTAAAGTAAGACCTCAACTAGAATTCTAGAGCAATGGAACCAAGAAAAGTTTGAGTGAAAGAATATTCCTGACCAAGGATCCCAGACCACAGTTAAAGGTGGCTGCATTGGCCACAACAGCAGCTTACAGAATTCTCATCCCAAAGTCCATGAAAGTTGGGCAACTAGTCTGAAGGGGATTGTAAGAGATACTTTTCAGGTGCTAGGTTCAGGACTCTTTTGTATTGGACATCCTCTGTTTCACATCCAGTCTCAGGGCCAAAAGTAACAATAACATTAGTGGCTATACGGGTTCAAGGGCCAGGATCTAGGGAGGAGAGAAATATTTGTGGTCACTCATGTGGGAGTATATATGCTGGTCTCAATTTCAAGGCAGAGGGGAATACTAGCAATTGTGACTGCAGGAGAACAAGAGAGCTGGTCATAGCCCGAGGGCAGAAGGTATGCTTGTGCTGGTAGTTACAAGAACATGGATAAAGACAAAAACGGAAGTCAGGAAAACAGTGACCCCCACCTCTTCTTAGATCATATCACTTTTGAGGCAGCGTAAAAAAAAAATGAGGATCCCCAGACCTAGCTCTGAAAAGAACATCAAGAAAGTCCTGAAGCTTGGGACAGTGATCACTCCATCCTGGGAGCAGAATCCAACTTTAAAATAAGGTTAATAGTCAATAAACATACTGGAGAAAAATGAGCAATCAACAATAAAAGAATCTGAATGTAAAAATTACTATGGTGACAGAGAAGATGAAGAAACAAACATAGAAGAAGATAATGATGTCAATCTAGCTACAAGTAAAACCTGAAAGAAAAATGCAAATTGAAAATGAGTACAACAAGAAAATAAGAAAGGTAAAGTAAAAATTGGGAAAATAATATAATGATACAAGAAAATTATGAAAGAGAATCTACAGTTTAAAAAATAATGAAGAAAATAATACCTTAAAACCAGCATTGGTCAAATATTAAAAGAATTGTGCATGATGAAAAATCCAGCTGGAGAGAAGAATGCCTTAAAATCAAATTCTGACCCCCCCCCCCAAAAAAAAATGTGGTACAAATATTCATTGAATAAAAGATTCTTTTAAATTAGAATTGGACATTTGGAAGCTAATAACTACATTGGGCATCAAGAAATGATAAAACAAAAATGACAAGTGAAAGAAAATGGAAGAAAATGTAAAATATCTTATTGAAAAAAACAATTGGCCTGGAAAATAGATTGAAGAGAGGTAATTTAAAAATAGTTGTGCCACCTGAAATCTATGATTAAAAAAAAAGAGCTCAGAATTTGTATTTCAAAAAAAATTATTAAGGAAATCTCCCCTCATATCCTAGAAACAGAGGGTAGAATAAACTTTGAAAGAATCCAATAACCTCCTGAAAGAGAACCTAAAATGAATATTGGGAATGTAATATTACCTAGAATATTATAGTCAAACTCCTAATTTCTCAGGTCAAGGAGAAAATGTTGCAAGCAACTGGAGAGAAACAATTAAAATGTCATAGAGTCACAGTCAGGATAATATAAGATTTAGTAGTTTCTATATTAAGTGAACAGAAGTATTAGAATATGATATTCTGGAAGGCAAAGAAGCTAGAATTATAACCAGCAAAACTGAGTATAATCCTTTAGGGAGAAAATGGATATTTAATGAAATAAATGACATTCAAGCATCCCTGATGAAAAGACAGAAGAAGCTGAATAGAAAATTTGATTTTCAAATATAATTCATGAGAAATTTTACAAAAAAAGAGAATAAGAAAGAAAAATCATGTGAATCAGTAAGGTTAAAATATTTGTATTCCTCTGTCAGTAAATGAATATCAAAAGTTTTGGTTTATATGGAATCAAAGAAAAAAGTTAAATGTAAGAGAAAATGAATTAGTACAGGAAGACATTTCAAGGTGAGAACTTAATTCAGGTAAGACATGATATAAGCCTAAATTAGGGTGAGTGGAGAACAGAAAACAGATTGAGTGATTTTGTTAGTAGAGAAATAGCAAAAATTTGATATTAATTTGATTTGTGAAATAAGTGAGAGAGAAGAGGCAAAGATGAGAATGGAGTTGTAAGTATAGTTGGCTCGAAGGAGAGGGAGGACCTCATAAAAGAAAAAAAAATAACTGGAGAAATTTAGGATAATGTTTTAAATAGCTTTGTTTGAATAAAGTCAGAGAAAGTGTCATAAGAAAAGTTTTACACTGTAAAATGTTTACTATAGACTAGATTATATCTCAAGTTCCCTCCAGTTTCACATCTATGATCCTATAATGAATAGCAATAGTGACAATACATATATATATACATACACACACAGAAATTTATAATGTGATATATGCATATGTGTGTGATTATGTACTTATATATAATTTAGAAAATATTTAATACCAAGAGCCATTTTCCAATAGAGCAGAATATAAGTAGAACATAAGGATGTGAATAATTTTCAAAAATTTTACAAAATGATGCATAATAAAATAAGTAGAAACAAAAGTATCACATATAAATAGAAAAGGCAATGTAAATAAAGGCATCACTAAAAAGCCATTAAACTTATCCATCTTCATTAAAAAGGGGTGGGGGATTCCTAGAATATAATGTATATATTGTCAATTTTTTTTCTATCCATTGCTATTATTTAAGGCTTGTTATGAAGCTGGAAGAAGAAGAGAGATTTTCCTTCAAGGAACTGATTGTCGTATAAAGAAATCAAGTTGATGGGCATTTATTAACACTTACTTTGTTCAAGGTAATATGTTATACACTGGGGAAAGAAAGAAAAAAAAATAAAAACAACTTACACTCCAGACTCATATAGCCTACTGAGTGTAGACGAAACATGACATATAAGTGGATGAGTAAATTTTAAAAATATATAAACTGATGAAGTAAATTTAAAAGAAATCATAAAGTGGGAAGAACACTGATGACTAGAAAGGATTCAGAAGGGCCTTGTGTAAAAGGTGCTGAACTGAACCCTCTGAGGAGATAGGGATGACAAGATCACGTTGTGAGGAGAAAGAACATAACCAGGGCCAACCCCAATAGTCTAGTCTAGTCCTTTTGCTCACTATGCACTCAATTTTAGACCACCTATTCTTAATCTGTCACCCAATCTTACCTGACAGGTCACAAATTTTCCTACTCTCATACAAGGAAGAACCCAGAGTTGAACAGGAGCAGGTTGGGTCTGGATAAAAGGTTACCTCTGCTATATCATTGAGGTACTTTAAAAAGTCAATCCTTTTACCCTACAAGGTCAGTTTTTTTGGATACCAGCCAATATTCCTTTCATGTCCCAGGAAAACTAAGGCATTGAAATGGTAGACATAATTTGATGTTAAATGAAGTTCACTTTTCCTGAAAGCTTTTTTCTTCGGTGCTGTCTGCAACATCCTTTGCAGTTTCATAAAGGAATTTGCTCCAAAAATAAGAAATTATTCATTATGTTGCCTACCTGTTTCTGCTTTTGTAGGGACCTCTCAGTTCTTGATTATAATTATAGATGGTGGCGTTTTGGTAGGAATAGAAAGGGAACAGGCTAGTTCTAAGCAATTTATTTACATTGCAACTTTGCCAAATTTTATGTTTATCTTCCTTTCTTCAGAATTCAAGGGGGGCAGGAGAGCTTGCGTTTCATGGCTTTTAAAATTGGTGACATTTATCCAGGAAATTAATGAAGCAGTGGACACTTATTGATATTGTCCTCATTCCTACAGCATCCTTTCAACAGTGACATTTACCAAAAGAAACTGGTTCAGTGCGTGCCTAATCAGTTCAAGGTCTCATATGTTTTCACCTTGCACATCTGTATATTTGGCCAGGCTTTTGAAAACCTTCTCACCCTTGCTACTCCATAATGAAAGACTGAGCTGCTGGCTACTCTTTTGCCAAGACCACTAGAATGGGCTTACGGATGAATGGATAAATTATAGTTCCAAACTTTCTCATAAACAAGTCTGAGAAAATGAGAGATGACCCAGATTTTGGTGCTGAAACAGCTTTCAAAATGTCTGTGCCGATTCAAAATTAAAGCTTTGACATTCCACAGTCCAAACTCTATAGAAGAGGCCACATTTTCTGGCAAATTATTGGCTCATAGAGACAGTCATCCTCTTTAGAACCAAAACATAGAAGCTTCTCTGTTCTTTCCTGAGCCTGTGTCAAGAAGCAGAGACAACAATGAATGAAAGAATGATCATCTGTCTTGGCAGTCGTTAGCCCACAAATGTTTGAATATTTTAAATAAATATTATGATAGATAGCAGAACTTATGTCAGGTTGCATTGACTGAGTGTATTTCTAGGACAGGTAATGACAACTGTGCAAAGATAACTTGTGGAGAAAAAAGACACATTTAATACCATCCAAAATTAAGTTTCCTGTTTATTCAAGCCTCAATTATCCTCAGTCATGATGACAGATGTGGCATGATTATCTGGAGCCTAGAAATAATCTTGAAATCTAATTTAAACTTTAAATGTCAATCTCTTCTCAACCTTTTTTTCTAATCCTCTTCCTTCTCCTCATACCCCATTCCCCCTAACTTTTTTTTTTATTAAAGATTATACAGAGAAAAGTGACTGATTTATGGTTCCCTCTTATCATATCAATCTTGTTCAAAGTTTCAAAGAGCAAAAACCCAGAAGTGTTTGTGTGTGTGTGTGTGTGTGTGTGTGTGTGTGTAGAACAAAGAGAAAGAGACAGTCAGAGAGCTACTGAATTTGGATAATCATATCCTGCAGCAAGAGATAAATGACCTCTAGTTGAAGCCCACAAAGCTTACTTTTTTAAAAATTAAAAAATAGATAATTATTGTAAATGTTAAAAGACAATCTTCAGCATCTGAACTGTTGCTATCTTTGAATAACCTTCTAAAAGATATTTCTGAGAATTCACAGGGACTTGCTTACAACTTAATAAAGTTAGACAAATCTATATTATCTCTCTTCTTTCAAATGTGTCCACCTGTGATCAAATATGAGTATAGACCTAATCAAAGATGTTGTGAAAGAATAAAGCAACATAATGAACTGATATTTGTAAATAGCTAGTGTGTGCAAAACTTTCTCTTAAGATATGGGAAGGTGCAACCTCTGGATAAAATTGGCCTCATTGCTCAAAGACATTATAGTCTGAGGAAGGAGAATGAGAATGCAAGACTTGTAAGCAGAATACATGATATGATAATATAATTGTGCTAAATATACAAAGAAAAGTATGATACATGGTCAAGGAAAAAGGATGAAGAAGATTGATAACAACAGGTTGGAAGAAAGAGTAATTGAAAGCTTTACGGAGAATGAGACATTTGAATTGGGCTTTAAAGGAAGGCTGGGAATTCAATAAGATGAAAAGGAAATAGAGGATATGCTATCTGCTGGGAATACCTTGAGCAAAGATATATGAGAGTATAGATGGTTCTCAAAGGATCAGAGAAGTGTCAAGTTTGACTAAAGTATGAAATATCTACAGGAGAATAAAATATGATGCATTTGGAAAACAAGGATGATTCAAATGAAATACCTGGAATGCTGGATAAAGAGGTTTTAACTTTACTTGGAAAGCAGGAAGAATCTACTGAAGATTTTTGAGTGGAAGTGTGAGATGACCATACCTTTGCATACAGAAATTAATTATGCCTCTCTGAAGAAATTGATGGGAAGGGGAAGAGTTTGGTGAGGCAGATCTACTAGGAAGCAACTGAGAAGTTTAAGTAGGTTACAATGAAGACCTGTAATAGAATAGTGACTGAGGGACTAGAGAGGAAAAGATAGATTAGACACGGAATTAGATGTATCTGATAGCTAGTTAGACATAATAAATGAAGGAGAAAGAAGAGCTAAAGAGAATATCCTACTTCCAAAAAATGAGAGACTAAGTGAATGGTGATATCACAGACAGGACTAATGAAACCAAGAAGGAGAAACAGAAGGGAGAAAATTAATGAGCTCAATTGGAGACATTTTAAGTGTGAGATGTCAGTGTAACATTCAGTTAGAGGTATTATGAAGGTAATTGTAAATATAGATCTGATGCTAAGAGATTGGGCCTGAAATTTTAATTGTTTGGCAAGAGTGTTCTTTACAAAAGTGTTAGTTAAAATTGTTGGAGTAAAGAGAATTCTGAAGGTGTAGCATGTAGTAAGATAAAAAGTACATGCCCTCAGGGAATACTGAAGGAAGTGAGGTGAAGCACTAAGGAAGTCATGAGTGATTAAGGGAATCGCAGTTTAACTAAGAGATTGTGGTATCTCTTTAGCCAGATTTGGGAAATAAATAATAATAAAAGGTATTCATCAATGTCAAAAATTGTAAAAGGCAATTGGAATAAAGCTAGAGATTAAAACATCAGGTTTGGTAATTGAGAGGTCTTTGACAGAATGGAGTGCTTAATTTATTGAATAAGATTGGATTGGATAGAGCAGTAGAGAAGGGAACCCAATTACAGCTAGTTAAGTTAAAAAGAGTGAAGTGAGAAAGTGAAGGTATCCGATCTAGACAAATTTTCAAGAAACTTAACAACCAAGAAAGGAGATGAATTGGAAACAACATTAAGAAGAAAAAAAAACATAAATAAATAGTTAAAAAGTAATGGAGGAATCAGGAGATTTTCTTTCTTGAACCTGTGGTAATGGGGAAGGATTTCTCTAACTTTATATATCTCCCTTAGTTAACTAAGAAACAAGTGAAAAAGTTATAAAAATCTCAGAACTCCTGTGCTGTGTTTGCACCTTCCGTAATCCAGAACTAGCCCTATGAGGCAGCAGGAATAGAGTGGGGAGATAGCAGGATAGTCACTTCTATAGCACACTAAAATCTAGGCAAGTTCTGTTAAGCCTTTGCTTTTGGACTCTGGATTATGGGGGGTAGGAGAACAGGGTTTACATTGAGAAGGTGTAAAAAATTAAAGAGAGTCCAAAAATTCACTTGTACAAAAGACAAAATGTTAATTACATTTCAAAATGAATTGCTTCTCTTAGGCTACTTTACAAGTAATTACCAAGCACTCTGAAAAAAAAATCTTAGAAATTGGCTTGCATTTCACCAATTCAAAAATGCTCAAGACTAAGATATATTCTATTTATAACGAAAGATATAATTCTATTAGGTTTTATAAAACCTACAAAAAGTCTGTATTAAATTCAATAAATTTTAGTTGTTTTATACACAAACAAGCAGACCTGCCTTAGGCTCTGAGTAGACAAAAAAAATGTTTCAAATTCCTTTTCCCAAGAATTTAAGGTTTCTAAAGACATATGGTCCACAAAGAGAGGCACAATAAAACATACTGTTATGTGATATTTGAGGTAGGAAAGTCCATTACTTAGAGAGAAATCAAGGGAAGTTTTAGAGAGGAGTTGGCATTGAATTTAGGTTTTAAAGGATGGGTACAATATCAACAAATGAAATGAAAGAAAGAGGAATTCCTTGGCATATTGAATAGTCTAAGCAAAACCAGAGATGAAAAGGACAGGAACTGTTCCTAGGACAGAGAGCAAATTGGTTAGCTGGAAAGATAAGAATGACTTGAACTGTCAGGCAACAGGATACTATTACAAAGAAATTTAAGATAGAATGCGATACCAAACACAGTATCTATTAAGATAAGCTATTAACTTACTGTTGTATATATTAGTATATTTTCAAAATGCTTCCTATGAATAATGCATAAATAAATGAACCGTGAGCTTCTTGAGAAAAATAACTTTGTTTTTGCCTTTTGTTATGTCTGCAGCACCTACCCCACTGCCTGGTTCATAGTAGGCAATCAAGAAATGCTAGTTGACTTACATTCATGCCTCTGCATTGATTGACAAATGGGACACAATTTGATCTTAATCTGGCATTGAAAGTCTGTTTTCAGGATTCCTTTCTTGTCTTATTTCATATTAATTCTCTTCACATATACTATTGTCCAACCAGAGAGAAAATAACAAGGTTCTCTGTTGGAGAAACAGGAATAAAATTGTTCCAGGAAAATAAAGGAAGTACTATTGCCCTAATTATCATCTCTCCTCATACCCTGATGGAGATAGCCCAGAACTCTGAATCCCAAAGAATTGGGAAAAACAGTGTCTCTGAAATCACCAGAACTATTTCCAGTCCAAATACCACAGTAATTTTTGAAAGGAAAAAAGAAATTATGGTAGAGAAGAGATCTACCTCCTTCAGGACCACCACCATCAACTACTAACATAATGCTAACAACAGGCAGAGAGGAATGTAGGAGGCCTGAAAATGTAAACATTGTCTCCCCTACACTTCCAGACCATTAATCTTGTTTTCAAGCCATACCTCAAAAACATCATTCTATGGAGAAGGGAGTAGCCATATCGGGCAAGCAATTTAGGTTAGCTAAAACAGTAGAGGAGGGAGAGGGAGAGGGATAGGGAGAGAGAGACAGAGAGAGAGAGAGACAGAGACAGAGAGAGAGAGAGACAGAGACAGAGACAGAGACAGAGAGAGAGAGAGAGAGAGAGAGAGAGAGACAGAGAGAGAGAGAGAGAGACAGAGACAGAGAGAGAGAGAGAGAGAGAGAGAGAGAGAGAGAGAGAGAGAGAGAGAGAGAGAGACAAGTGTAGAGAATCTGGAGAACTGGCAGATCTGCCAGTTACTGGCAATTGGAACCCAAACAGGGACATGAAGCGAAAATGGAATGGCAGTGATAGAAGGGAGGGAGAGGGGAAGGAGGGAGAGGGAGGCAAAAAAAAAATCTGAGTTGTATGATACTGATTGTAGAACAATGAAAATTTAAAAAATATAATTATTTGAGAAATATTTAAATTAATAAAAATATATTTTAAAAAATAGCTGAAGGAGAAAGGAGAGGCAAAAGTCAAAGTTCTTAATTATCTTTCCAGAGGAGAGCTTAGAAAATGTCTTCATGACAAAACATTATTCCACCGATATCCTTTATTCAGTGATCTGCAGTTGGAGGAGTCATTTACATTCAAGCTCATATGTACATATTTACATATGAAGTATAAACTTAAGTGACTCATTATTAGTAAAGTATATGTCAAGTTTACAGGAGATGAATTTTATTTATAAATATTTCTTCTGAATCATTTCTAAGAAAGTGAGATCTTTAGAAATAACTCATAAAAAATAGAATCCTTGATAAGAATTGTAAGCACTAAAAAAAAAAAAAAAGCACAATTATTCAATAACCACAATGGGTTCTTTGAAAACTGCCTAGAAATAAAGATATGCAGAATTTCCAATATTTATATATATAAAGAAATTATCAAAGACAAAATAGTTGCATCTGATTGTTAGAAAGAAAGAATGAGATTTTACAAAGTAACATTCAGTGTTAGATTCAGGGAAAAAATATTCAACATAACTAGTTTGTATAAATATGTGATTATAAAAATATATACATAAGTGACATAAAATTATGAGTAGGGCTTATTCATCAATGTACATAAACTTGAAGAATATGACTAAAAGTTCATAAGGAATATTTTGTTAAAATTTATTATAATCAGAGTAATGAAAAATTTATGAATTTTTAATATTTTAAAAAATAATCTACACTAGGTGTAGGTAGAAAGAAGTTTATTTTAAACTGTTTATGGAAATGTGAATGACTACAATCCATTTTCAAATGTAATATACAGCTAGATCATATACAATGAATTACAAAGTTGTACAATTAGATGCAATTATCATAATGCTAAAGATGTTATTAATGAAGTAAAATACTTTCAAAAGATAACTTCAACAGTTTTACTATTTATGGAACATTCTTTTTATTAATGTCTTTTTATATCATTCATTTCTGAATTCTCTATTCCTTCCCCTGCTCTCCAACTGGACATTGTTGTATTCAAGATGAAAATTAAAGAGAAAAAATAGTAGATTAAAAATACCGACCAACATGCACATCGACCACATCTGACAATATGTACAATAGCACATGACTATAGCCCCCTGACTTTTCCATGAGAAAAGGGAGTATATTTTCTCAACTCCTTTCTACAACCAACCTTAGTCATTGTAGTTACATAGCAATTAGTTTCATTTTATTTTGGCTTTATATTTACATTGAAAATAGTGAATCAAAAAGTCATTGTAGCCTATTTCCTAGATATGTTTATTTCATCCTGTATGTATTATGTCTTTTCATGTTCTATGATTTTTTTCTGTCAGTTCTAAAAAGAGTGCAATATGTCATAAAATCGATGTAATCCAATTTATGTATCCCTTACCTAATATATTACTATATATTCTTTTCTACTTTTTAAAATTAATTATTTTTAGTTTTCAACATTCACTTCCATAAGGTTTTGAGTTTCAAACTTTCTCCCCTTCCCTGTCTTCCCCCCTCCCCAAGATAGTGTGTATTCTGATATAGGTTCAATTTATGCATTCATATTACACATTTTCACATTATTCATGTTGTAAAGAAGAATGAGAAATAATGGAATGAACTGCGGGGTGGAGCCAAGATGGCAGAGTAGAAAGACACACATATGAAGGGTCTCCCCACACAACCCGTAAAATACCTGTAGAGAGGAACTCTCAACAAATTTTGGAGCAGCAGAAGTGGAGAACAATAGAGCGGAGGAGATTTCCAGCCCAAGGTGACCTGAAAGACCCACGGGAAACGTAGGTTGCACTGGAAGTAGAGCAGAGAGCAGAGCCTAGCTCAGCCTTGGCCACACGAGGCTCATGAACAGCCCTTGGAGATGGAATCTCCAGTTGTGGATTCCCCAGTCCCAGCAGCAGCAGGTTTGTAGATCCCTCAGCCCACAGGTGCCAAAGGTCAGTGACGGGGTTTATTCAGCTGGCCAGGAAGGGAGAAGGGCCTTCCATAGCTCCAGCCTTAGGCAGCTGCCACAGAGGCTACATAGTCAGATGGCCACATGGGCAGGCAGGCGCAGCAGCCAGACCATTTTTAGATCGTAAAAACCCCTGAGAGGACATCAAAGATCTGAGCCTTGCCTCAGCCTTGTGTGGAGGCCCTAGGGGAGTTCGTCTTTGTCTCACCATGAATGGCAGCCCTGCCCATCCAGCTTATCTGAAAATCAGCCCCCAGCGCTGACTTGGAGGAATTGGAGGCCAAGTGGCTGTGGAGAGGTAACTGCTAAGATTCTAGGCACAAAAATCCCTCTCTGCATCCAGACTAGTATGCGCTTGATTGGGCCACCTTGGAGGAGCTGAGATCTTACAGATTCCCAGAGTATACGCTGCTCTTGACAAAGGACACAAAAGTCAAGTAACTGGTTGGAAAAATGCACCAAAAAAGGGAAAAAAAATTAAGAACGTAAAAAGTTAGTTTCTTGATGAACAGATATCTTCTCCCATCCTTTCAGATGAGGAATAACAATGCTTACCATCAGGAAAAGACATAAAAGTGAAGGCTTCTGTGTCCCAAATATCAAAAATAAATATTCAATGGGCTCAGGCCATGGAAGAGCTCAAAAAGAATTTTGAAAATCAAGTAAGAGAGGTGGAGGAAAAATTGGGAAGAGAAATAGGAGAGATGCAAGAAAAGCATGAAAAGCAGGTCAACAGCTTGCTAAATGAGACCCCAAAAAATGCTGAAGAAAATAACAGCTTTAAAAATAGGCTAACTCAATTGGCAAAAGAGGTTCAAAAAGCCAATGAGGAGAAGAATGCTTTCAAAAGCAAAATTAGCCAAATAGAAAAGGAGGTTCAAAAGTTCACTGAAGAAAATAGTGCTTTCAGAATTCGAATGGAACAGATGGAGGCTAATGATTTTATGAGAAAGCAAGAAATCACAAAACAAGACCAAAACAATGAAAAAATGGAAGACAATGTGAAATATCTCATTGGAAAAACAACTGACCTGGAAAATAGATCCAGGAGAGACAATTTAAAAATTATGGGACTACCTGAAACCCTTGATCAAAAGAAGAGCCTAGACATCATCTTTCATGAAATTATCAAGGATAACTGCCCTGATATTCTAGAACCAGAGGGCAAAATAAATATTGAAAGAATCCACCAATCACCTCCTGAAAGAGATCCAAAAAAGAGAAACTCCAAGGAACATTGTACCCGAATTCCAGAGTTCCCGGGTCAAGGAGAAAATATTGCAAGCACTAGAAAGAAACAATTCAACTATTACGGAAATAGAATCAGGACAACACAAGATCTAGCAGCTTTTACATTAAGGAATTGAAGGGTGTGGAATATGATATTACAGAAGTCAAAGGAACTAGGACTGAAACCAAGAATCACCTACCCAGCAAAATTGAATATAACACTTCAGGGGAAAAAATGGTCTTTCAATGAAATAGAGGACTTTCAAGCATTTTTGATGAAAGGACTAGAGCTGAAAAGAAAATTTGACTCTCAAACACAAGAATCAAGAGAAGCATGAAAAGGTAAACAGCAAAGAGAAGTCATACGGGACTTCTTAAAGTTGAACTATTTACATTCCTACATGGAAAGACAATATTTGTAACTCTTGAAACTTTTTTCAGTAACTGCGGTAGTTGGTGGGATTAAACACACACACACAGAGAGAGAGAGAGAGAGAGAGAGAGAGAGAGAGAGAGAGAGAGAGAGAGAGAGAAACAGAGAGCACAGGGTGAATTGAATAGGATGGGATCATACCTTAAAATAATGAAATTAAGCAGTGAGAGAGAAATATATAGGGAGGAGAAAGGGAGAAATGGAATGGGGCAAATTGTCTCTCATAGAAAAGGCAAGTAAAAGACTTTTCAGTGGAAGGAAAAAGGGGGGAGGTGAGAGTAAAAACATGAAACTCACTCTCATCACATTCAACTAAAGGAAGGAATAAAATGCACACTCATTTTGCTATGAAAACCTATCTTACAATACAGGAAAGTGGGGGAGAAGGGGATAAGCAGGGTGGGGGGGATGCTGGAAGGGAGGGCAGTGGGAGGAGGGAGCAATTTGAAGCCAACATTCTTGGGGAGGGACAGGATCAAAAAAGAGAATAGAAGAAATGGGGAGCAGGATAGGATGGAGGGAAATTTAGTTAGTCTTACACAACATGACTATTATAGAAGTCATTTGCAAAACTGCACAGATATGGACTATATTGAATTGCTTGCCTTCCCAAAGGGAATGGGTGGGGAGAGAGGGATGAAGAGAATCTGGAACTCAAAGTTCTAGAAACAACTGTTGAGTATTGTTCTTGCAACTAGGAAATAAGAAATATAGGTAATGAGGCATAGAAATTTATCTTGCCCTTCAGGAAAAAAGAGAAGATGGGGATAAGGGAAGGAAGAGATGTTAGAAAGAAGGGCAGATTGGTGATAGGGGCAATTAGAATACTAGGCGTTGTGGGATGGGGGAGGAAAGAAATGGGGACAAAATTTGCAACTCAAGATTTATTGTGGAAATGAATGTTGAAAACTTAAATAAATAAATTTAAATAAAAAGAAATAATGGAGGGAACCACAAGAAAGAAGAAACAAAACAAAAGAAAAAGAGGGTAAATAGTATGCTTCCATCTGCATTCAGACTCCAAAGTTTTTTTTCTGGGTGCATTTTGCATCATGAGTCTTTTGGAGTTATCAGATTTTTGCATTGCTGAGAAGACCTAATTCTATCAAAGTCAGTCATCACACAATGTGATGTTATTGTGGACAATGTCCTCCTGGTTCTACTCACTTCACAGAGCCTGAATTCATGTAAGGCTTTCTAGATGTTATTGAAATCTGCCTGCTCATCATTTCTTATAGCAAAATAGTATTCCATTACATTCTTATACCAGAAGTTGTTTAGCTATTCCCCAACTGATGGGCATCCTCTCAATTTCTAATTCTTTGCCACCACAAATGGAGATGCTATAAATATGTTTTGTACATGTGGGTACTTTTCCCATTTTATGGTCTCTTTGGGATACAGATCGAGAAGCAGTACTGCTGGGTCAAAGGGTATGCACAGTTTTGTAGCTCTTTGGGCGTAGTTCTAAATTACTCTCCAGAATGGTTTAATCAGTTCACAATGAATCAATGTTCCAGTTTTCCTGCATTTATCATTATCTTATTTTGTCATCTTAGCCAATCTGATAGGTGTTGTTTGGATCTGTTGTTCTGATTTGCATTTCTCTAATCAATAGCGACTTATAGAATTTTTTCATATCACTATGGATAACTTTAATTCTTTTAATCCGAAAGCTGCCTGTTCATATTCTTTGACCATTTATAAATTGGGGTGTGACATATATTCTCATAAGTTTGATTCAGTTCTCTATGTATTTTAGAAATGAGGCCTTTATCACAGACATTGACTGTAAAATTCTTTCCGAATTTTCTGCTTTCCTCCTAATCTTCATTGTATTGACTTTATGCAAAACTTTTTCAATTTAATGTAATCAAAACTATCTATTTTGCATTTCATAATGCCCTCTAACTCTTGTTTTGCCAGAAATGCTTCTATTCTCCATAAATCCAACAGGGAAACTGTTCCTTGTTTTCCCAGTTTACTTATAGTATGAGCCTTTATATCTAAATTGTGTACCCATTTTGAATTTATTTTACTATAGAATGCAAGATATTGGTCTATGGCCAGTTGCTGCAGTACTATTTTTCAGTTTTTCCCGGCAGTTTTTGTCAAATAGTGATTTTTTATCCCACAAGCTAGGACATTTGGGTTTTTTAAATAATAGATTACTACAGTCATTGACTACTGTATCTTCTGTACCTAACATATTCCACTGATTCACCACTCTATTTCTCAGCCAGTACCAAGTAGTTTTGATGATTGCAGCTTTATGATACAATTTAAGATTTGGTAAGGCTAGGCCGTTGCCCTGCATTTCTTTTCATTCATTCACTTGATATTCTAGACCATTTGTTCTTCCAGATGAATTTTGATATTTTTTTCTGACTCTATAAAGTAATTTTTGATAGTTTGATTGATATGCCAGTGAATAAGTAAATTAATTTAAGTAGAATTGTCATTTTATTATATTGGCTCAGTCCACCCATGAGCAAGTGATGATTTTACAATTATTTAAATCTGACTTTATTTGTGCAACAAGTGTTTTGTAACTGGGTTTATTTTGTCAGGTAGACTTCAAAATATTTTATAATGTCCACAGTAACTTTAAATGGAATTCCTCTTTCCATCTCTTGCTCTTATGCTTTTTTGTAATGTATAGAAATGTGTGTGTTTATGTGGATTTATTTTATATCATACAACTTTGCTAGAGTTTATTATTTCAAGTAGTTTTTCACTTTATTCTTTAGGATTCTCTAATTATATCATCATATCATCTGAAAAGCACAATAGTTTTTTCTTCTTTTCTTATTCTAACTCTTTCAATGTCTTTTTCTTCTCTTATGCCTAAGCTAACATTTCTAGTATGACATAGAATAACAGTGATAATGGACATCCTTGTTTCATCCTAGATCTTATTGGAATTACTTCTAGCTTATCTGTGTTACATATAATGTCTGTTGATGATTTTAGGTAGATATTGCCTATCATTCTGAGGAAGATTCCATTTATTCCTATGATTGCTAGTGTTTTTAATAGGAATGGTATTATATTTTGCCAAAAACATTTTTGGCATATGTTATGATAATCATATGGTTTCTCTTAGTTTTGTTGTTGCTGTGATCAATTATACTAATAGTTTTCTTAATATTGAAAAACCCCTGAATTCCTGGTATAAATCCTATCTGGTCATAATGTGTTATTCTGATGATAAGTTGCTGTAAACTGTTTTGCTAATATTTAAGATTTTTTCATCTATATTCATTAGGGAAATTGGTCTGTAATTTTTCTTTCTCTGTTTTGACTCTGACCAGTTTAGGTATCAATATTTATTATATATTTATATATAATATAGATTTATATCATAAAAAGAATTTGATAGAGCTGTTTCTTTGATTCTTTGCCCAAATAATCTATATTATATTGGAATTAATTTTTCTTTAGCTGTTTGATAGAATTCATTTGTAAATCTGTCTGACCCTGGAGATTTTTTCTAGAGATTTCACTGATGGCTTCTTCAATTTCTTTTTTTCTGAAATGAGATTAAGTCTTTTATTTCCCCTTCTATTTATTGAGTCTCTCTCTTTCTCTCTCTCTCTCTCTCTCTCTCTCTCTCTCTATATATATATATATATATATATATTAATTTATATAATAATTAATATATATTGTATATATTAAGTATTCATCCATTTCACTAACACGGTCAGATTTATTGGTATACACTTTAGTAAAACAATTCCTACTTATAATTGTAACTCTCTTTTCATTGGCAGCAAATTCACTTTTTTGATTTTTGATACTAGTAATTTGGTTTTCTTATTTCTTTTTTAAAAAATAAAATTAAATAAAAGGTTTTTTATCTTACTGATTTTTTTCATAAAAGTAACTCTTAGTTTTATTTATTGGTTCAATATTTGTTTTGACTTCATTTTTTTTAAAATTTGTCCTTTGGCAGAGCACAGCCAAGATAGTGGAGTAGAAAGACACGCTTACACATGGTCTCCCCACACAGCCCATAAAATAGCTGTAGAGAGGGACTCTCAACAAATTTTGGAGTAGCAGAAGTAGAGAACAACAAAGTGGAGGATATTTCCAGCCCAGGGTGACCTGAAAGGCCCACAAGAAACATCGGTTTCACTGGGCATACAGCAAAGAATGGAGCCCAGCCCAGCTTTGGCCATGGGGCGCAGCACGATGAGACTCTGGGAGGAGGACACCTCGGGGGCAGAATCTCCAGTCACAGCAGCGGGTACTCAGATCCCTCAACCCATAGGCACCAAATGTCAGTGACAGGGTTTTACCAGGTGGCCAAGAAGGAAGAAGGGCCTTCCCATAGCTCCAGCAGCAGGCAGCAGCCACAGAGGCTGCATGGCAGCCAGTACAGACAGCTCCATTGGAGTGTAAAAACCCCAGGGGGTGCTGAAGAGTTGAGTCTTACCTCAGCCCTGTGTAGATGCCCTGAGGCAGCTGGTCTTTGTCTTGCACTGAGTGGTGGCCCTGCCCCCATAGCTTGACTGAATCCCAACCCCCAGTGCTAGCTTGGTGGAACTGGAGGTCAGGTGCCTGTGGAGAGGAACCTCTGCTAAGATTCTGGGCACAATCTTCCCTGCACCCAGACCAGTACATGTTTGATTGTGCCACCTTAGAGGAACTGATATCTCACAGGTCCCCAGAGTATTCCCTACTCTTGACAAAGGACCCTAAACTCAAGTAACTGGTTAGGAAAATGCCCAAAAAAGGGAAAAAAAAATAAGACCATAGAAGGTTACTTTCTTGGTGAACAGGTATCTCCTCCCTTCCTCTCAGATGAGGAAGAACAATGCTTACCATCAGGAAAAGACATAAAAGTCAAGGCTTCCATATCCCAAACATCCAAAATAAATATTCAGTGGGCTCAGGCTGTGGAAGAGTTCAAAAAGGATTTTGAAAATCAAGTTAGAGAGGTGGAGGAAAAACTGGGAGGAGAAATGAGAGAGATGGAAGAAAACTATGAAAAGCAGGTCAACACCTTGCCAAAGGAGACCGAAAAAAATGCTGAAGAAAATAACATCTTGAAAAATAGGCTAACTCAATTGGCAAAAGAGGTTCAAAAAGCCAATGAGGAGAATAATGCTTTAAAAAGAAGAATTAGTCAAATGGAAAAGGAGGTCCAAAAGCTCACTGAAGAAAATAGTTCTTTAAAAATTAGAATGGAACAGATGGAGGCTAATGACTTTATGAGAAACCAGGAAATCACAAAAGAAAACCAAAAGAATGAAAAAATGGAAGACAATGTGAAATATCTCATTGGAAAAACAATTGACCTGGAAAATAGATCTAGGAGAGACAACTGAAAAATTACAGGACTACCTGAAAGCCATGACCAAAAAAGGAGCCTAGACATCATCTTTCATGAAATTATCAAGGAAAACTGCCCTGATATTCTAGAACAAGAGGGCAAAATAAGTATTGAAAGAATCTACCAATCACTTCATGAAAGAGATCCAAAAAGAGAAAATCCTAGGAACATTGTGGCCAAATTCCACAGTTCCCGGGTCAAAGAGAAAATATTGCAAGCACCTAGAAAGAAACAATTCAAGTATTATGGAAATACAATCAGGACAACACAAGATCTAGCAGCTTCTACATTAAGGAATCGAAGGGTGTGGAATATGGTATTCCAGAAGGCAAAGGAACTAGGACTAAAACCAAGAACACCTACCCAGCAAAACTGAGTATACTTCAGGGGGGAAAATTGTCTTTAAATGAAATAGAGGACTTTCAAGCATTTTTGATGAAAAGACCAGAGCTGAATAGAAAATTTGACCTTCAAACACAAGAATCAAGAGAAGCATGAAAGGGCAAAGAGCAAAGAGAAATCATAAGGGACTTACTAAAGTTGAACTGCTTACATTCCTACATGGAAAGACAATATTTGTAACTCTTGAAACTTTTTTCAGTATCTGGGCAGTTGGTGGGATTATACACACACACACACACACACACACACACACACACACACAGAGAGAGAGAGAGAGAGAGAGAGAGAGACAGAGAGAGAGAAAGAGAGAGAGAGCACAGGGTGAATTGAATATGATGAGATCATACCTCAAAAAAATGGAATTAAAAGGTGAGAGAGAAATAAATTGGGAGGAAAAAGGGAGAAATGGAATGGGGCAAATTATCTCTCATAAAAGAGGCAAGCAAAAGACTTTTCAGTGGAGGGAAAAAGAGGGGAGGAGAGAGAAAAACATGAAGCTTACTCTCATCACATTCGACTAAAGGAAGAAATAAAATGCACACTCATTTTGCTATGAAAACCTATCTTACAATACAGTAAAGTGGGGAAGAAGGGGATAAGCACGGTGGGGGGGGGATGATGGAAGGGAGGGCAGTGGGAGGAGGGAGCAATTTGAAGTCAACACTCTTGGGGAGGGACAGGATCAAAAGAGAGAATAGAAGCAATGGGGGGCAGGATAGGATGGAGGGAATTATAGTTAGTCTTACACAATATGACTATTATGGAAGTCATTTGCAAAACTACATAGATATGGCCTATATTGAATTGCCTGCCTTCCCAAAGGGAATGTGTGGGGAGGGAAGGATGGGGAGAAGGTAGAACTCAAAGTTTTAGGAACAACTGTTGAGTATTGTTCTTGCAACTAAGAAATAGAAATACAACAATGGGGTAAAGAAAGCTATCTTGCCGTTCACACCAAAAGAGAAGATGGGGATAAGGGAAGGGAGGGATGTTAGAAGAGAGGACAGATTGGTGATAAGGGCAATTAGAATACTCAGCATTGTGGGATGGGGGAGGGGAGAAAAGGGGAGAAAATTTGGAATCCAAGATTTTGTGGAAATGAATGTTAAAAAGTTAAATTAATTAATTAATCAATTTAAAAAAGCTACAACAAAAAAAATTGTCCTTTGGTTTTTAATATTTCTAATTTGATATTTAATTGTGGATTTTCAATTTGTTCTTTTCTAGCTTTTTCAGTTTCATGGGCAATTCATTGTGCTCTTTTCTGCCTTCTCCTTAACTCTTCTCCCATTACAATTTCTTTTCACCATTTAATTATTTTTTTTATCATTACTTCAGTTATTTATATGCACACCTTCTGTATACATTCCTTTAAATGTCTTAATAAACATACAGTTCTCTGGGAGTACAAGTATCATCTTCCCATGTAAGTATATAAACAGTTTGCATTATTAAATAACATGCTACCTTTTTCTTTCCTGTTTACCTTTCTATGCCTCTGTTGAGTCTCATACTTGAAGATCAAATTTTCCATTGAGATCTGGTCTTTTCATCAGAAAAGTGTGAAGTCCTCTATTTCACTTATGTCCTTCTCCTCCCATGAAAGATTATTCTCAGTTTTGCTGGGTAGTTGATCCTTGTTTGTAATCCAAGCACCCTTGTTTTATGGAATTTCCTCTCCCAAAGCTTCTGATCATTTAATGCAGAAATTTCAGGGTCCTCCATGGTTCCACAATCTTAGAATTGTTTCTTTCTCGCTGTTTGGAGTATTTTCTCCTTGACCTGATAATTCTGGAGTTTGGCTAAAATATTCCTTGGAGTTTTCAATTTGAAATCTCTTTCAGGCGGTGATCAGTTGATTTTGTCGATGACTGTTTGTTCCTCTGGTTCTAGAACCTCAGGACAGTTTTCTTTGATGAATTCTTGAAAGATGCTTTGTAGCCTCTTTTTTCCTTCATGTCTTTTAGGTGGACCCATAATTCTTAAATTATCTATCCTTGATCTATTTCTGGGTCAAGTGCTTTTTCAATTGTTTATTTTTCATTTTGTTTGACTGACTCTCATAGAGTCATTAGCTTCCACTTGCCCAATTTTAATTTTTAATAAATTGGTTTCTTAGTTGGACTTGGTACATACTTTTCCATTTGACCAATTCTACTTTTAAGGAGGTGTTTTCTTCATTATATTTTTTTTCATTTTGTCAATTTTATTTATGTTTTTTATAATATATTCATTTTATTTCTTTTTAATGCTCTACAATCACTACCATAAAACTTAGATATTTTTCCCCTCTACCTACTCCCCACCATGGCCCTCCCTCCCTGTGACAGCACACAATTCTATATATGATGTACCTATATGTTCCTATTGAATACATTTTCATTATAGTCATGATGTGTAGAAGAACTAAAATAAATTGGAGAAATCATATAAGAACCCAATAAATAATACACACACGCACACACACACACACACACACACATACACAAAAACAAAATGATCTGCTACATGCTGTTATTGAATTCCATAGATCTTTCTCTGAATGTGGAAGGCATTTTGCCTTAGAAGACTAAAGGGAATTTTTTTTTTAATGTCCTTGCATTGTAATGAACATCTGAGTCTAGCAGAAAAAACTCTAGCACACTGTGGTCGTTGCTGTGCACAAAGTTCTCCTGGTTCTTCTCCTTTAGCTCAGCATCAGATCATGTAAGTCTTTTCAGGCCTTTCTGAAGTCTTCTTGTTCATTATTTCTTATGGCACAATAGTATTCCCTTACATTCATATACCATAATTTCTTCAGCTATTCTCCAATTGATGGGCATCCCCTTGATTTCCAGTTTTTGCCCACTACAAAGAGTGCTGCTATAAATGCTTTTGTACATATGGGATCCTTTCCTATTTTTATGATCTCTTGGGGATACAGCTCTAGAAGTGATATTGCTGAGTCAAACGGTATGCACATTTTTGTAGCCCTTTGGGCATAGTTCCAAACTGCTCTCCAGAATGCTTGGATGAGCTCACAGCTCCACCAACAATGAATTAGTGTTCCAACTCTCCCATATCCTCTCCAACACTTATTATTTTCCTGTTCTGCCATGTTTGCCAATCTAATTGGTATGATGTGGTACCTCAGAGTTGTTTTGATTTGCATCTCTCTAATCAAAAGTGATTTAGAGCATTTCTTCATATGATTATAGATATCTCTAATTTCTTCCTCTGATAATTGCCTGTTCATATCCTTTGACCATTTATTAATTGGGGAATGACTTGCATTATTGTACATTTGACTCAGTTCTCTATATATTTTAGAAATGAGGCCTTTATCACAGACACTATCTTCAAAAATTCTTTCCCAGTTTTCTGCCTCCCTCTGAATTTTGATTGCATTGGGTTTGGCTGTGCAAAAACTTTTCAGTTTAATGTAATCAAAATTATCCATCTTATACTTCATAATGCTTTCTATCTCTTCTATAGTCAAAAATTCTTCCCTTCTTCATAAATCTGATAAATACATTATCCCTTGCTCCTCCAGTTTGTCCATGACATCAATCTTTATACCTAGATTGTGTACGCATTTGGAATTTATTCTTATGTGCAGTGTCAGGCATGGGTCTATGTCTAGTTTCCACCACACTGTTATCCAGTTTTCCTTGCAATATTTGTTGAACAGTGAGTTCTCATCCCAGAAGCTGGGGTCCTTGGGTTTATAGAGTCATTGCCTATTATGTCTTGAGTACCTAGACTATTCCACTTTTCTACCCTTCTGTTTCTTAGCCTGTACCAAGTGGTTTTGATAATTGCTGCTTTAAAATGCAATTTGAAGTCTCATAGAGCTACGCCACATTCCCTAGCATTTCTTTTCATTAGTCCCTTTGATATTCTGGACCTTTTGTTCTTCCAGATGAATTTGGCATTATTTTATCCAGATCTAGAAAATAGCTATCTAATAGTTTAATTGGTATGGCACTAAATAAATAAATTAAATTAGGTAGAATTGTAATTTTGATTATATTGACTTGGCCTACCCTTGAGCAAATGAAGTTTTTCCACTTACTTAGATCTGACTTTATTTATGCAAAAAGTGTCTTGTAATTGTGTTCATACAGTCCCTGGGTTTGTTTTGGCAGGTAAACTCCCAAGCATTAAATGGGATTTGTCTTTCTATCTCTTGCTGTTGTACTTTGTTGCTAATATATAGGAATGCAGAAGATTTGTCCAGGTTTGTTTTGTAACCTGCAACTTTGCCAAAGTTGTTTATTATTTCAAGTAGTTTTTATTTGAATTTCTAGGATTCTCTAAGCATATCATCATATCATCTGCAAAGAGTGATAACTTAGTTTCTTCCTTGCCTGATCTCCCTTCAATTTCTTTATCTTGTCTAATTGCTACAGCTAACATTTCTAATACATATTGAATAATAGTGGTGATAATGGACATCCTTGTTTCACCTCCTGATCTTATTGGAAATGCATCTAGCTTATCTCCATTGCATATAATGTTTGCTGATGGTTTTAGGTAGGTACTGCTTATTACGTTATGGAATGTTCCCTTTATTCCTATGTTCTCCAGTGTTTCTAATACCAATGGGTGTTGTACTTTCTCGAAAGATTTTTCTGCATCTATTGAGATAATTATGTGGTTTTTGTTAGTTTTGTTGTTGATATGATCGATAATGCTATTAGTTTTCCTAATATTGAACCAGCCCTGAATTCCTGGAATGAATCCTACTTGATCATAATGTATTATTGTCATGATAAGATGTTGTATTAATTTTGCTAAAATCTTATTTAAAATTTTTGTATCTATATTCATCAGAGAAATTAGTCTATACTTTTGTTTCTCTGTATCCTCCTGGTTTAGGTATCAAAACCATATTTGTATCATAAAAAGAATTTGGGAGGACTCCTTCCTCAATTTTTAAAAATAGTCTATATAGTATTGGGATTAACTGTTTTTTAAATGTTTGATAGAATTCTCTTGTAAATCCATCTGGCACTGGAGATTTTTTCCTAGGAAGTTCGTTGATGACTTGATCAATTTCTTTTTCTGAGATGGGGTTGTTTAAGTATTCAACTTCTTCTTCTGTTAATCTGGGCAATTAGTATTTTTTAAAATACTCATTCCTCTCATTTTGATTGTCGAATTTGTGGGCATAAAGTTGGGCAAAATAATTTCTTATTATTGTTTTAATTTCCCCCTCATTGGCAGTGAGTTTACCCCTTTCATTTCTGATATTAGTAACTTGAGTTTCTTCTTTCTTTTTTTTAACCAAATTGACTGAAGATTTATCAATTTTATTAGTTTTTCATAAAACCAACTATTGGTTTTATTTTTAAATTCAATAGTTTTCTTAATTTCAATTTTATTTATCTCTTCTTTGGTTTCTGTATTTCTAATTTGGTATTTACTTGGGGATTATCAATTTGTTCTTTTTCTAGCTTTTTCAGCTGCATGCCCAGGTCATTGATCTCCTCTTTCTCTATTTTATTTACGTAGGCATTCAAAGATATAAAACTTCCCCTAAGAACTGCTTTTGCAGTATCCCATAAGATTTGGTACGTTGTCTCATTGTTGTCATTCTCTTGAATGAAGTTGTTGATTGTTCTATGATTTTTTCACACTCCTTCTTTAGGATTAGATTATTTAGTTTCCAATTGATTTTTGGTTTATCGTTCCATGGCCTTTTATTACATATAATTTTTATTGCATTATGATCTGAGAAGGATACATGGATTATCTCTGCCTTTCTGCACTGGACTGTGAGGTTTTTATGTCCTAGTATATGGTCAATTTTTGTATATGTGACCTGTGCTGTTATTCCCATTCAATTTTCTCCAGAGATCTATCATATTTAACTTATCCAAGTTTGATTTACCTCCTTAATCTCTTTCTTGCTTATTTTGAGGTTAGATTTATCAAGTTCAGAGAGGGTTAGGTTGAGGTCCCCCACTAGTATAGCTTTGCTGTCAATTTCTTCCTTCAACTCCCCCAACTTCTCCTCTAAGAATTTGGATGCTATACCACTTGGAGCATATATGTTTAGTAATGATAGTTCTTCATTGTCTATGGTGTCTTTTAGCAGGATATAGTTTCCTTTCTTATTTCTTTTGATTATGTCTATTTCTGCTTTTGCTTTGTCTGATCTGAAGCACAATATATTCTGCTCCAACCTTTGAACTTTACCCTGTGTGTATCCCCCCATTTCAAATGTGTTTCTTGCAAACAATATATTGTTGGATTATGGCTTTTAATCCATTCTGCTATCCATCTCCGTTTTATGGGAGAGTTCGTTCCATTCACATTCACAGTTATGGTTACAGTCTGTGTATTTCCCTCCATCCTCTTTCCCATCGTTTTTGCTTTTAGGTCTCCTGTCTCCCTTCCCCTCCTCAACAGTTTTCACTATTCACCACCACTTCTTGCAGCCTTCCCTTCCTTCTTTTAGCCCCCCTCACTTTTAGTCCCCTTTACCCTTACTGCTTCTTCTCTTCCTTTTAGTTTTCCCTTTCATTTCTTACCTCTCCCCCTCCTACTTCCTGTAGAGATAGCTAGAGTTATATACTTAAGTTTACTGTTCCCTCTTTGAACTAAATCAGATGAGAGTACCTCTCAAACAATGCTCATCTCCCTCCCCTCTTTCCCTCTACTATAATTTTGTACTTCTTCCTGTGATGTAATTTGCCATTTTCTGCTTCTTCCTTTTCACACATCCTATTACAATCCCTTTGCATGTTTAAATCGTATTTTTAACATGATATCATTTACTTTATACCCATTCCCTCTATGTATATCCCTTTTATATTTCATAATAGATGTATAATTCTCAAGATTAAAAGGTATCATCTTCCCTTACAGGGAGGTAAACAGCCCAAATTAAGTAACATGTTTTCCCCCACACCCCCATTTACCTTTTCATGCCACTCTTGAGACCTGCGTTTGAAAACTGAATTTTATATTGAGTTCTGGTCTTTTTGTCAGGAAGGTCTGGAAATGCCTTATTTCATTGAATGATCATGTCCTTGCCTGAAATATTATGCCGAACTTTTCTGGGTAGTTGATCCTTGGTTGTAGTCCCATCTCCTTTGCCTTACGAAATATTGGATTCCAATTCCTTCAGTCTTTTAATGTAGAAGCTGCAATCCTGACTGCAGCTCCTCCATATTTGAATGGTTTCTTTCTGACTGCCTGTAGTATTTTCTCCTTCACTTGATAGTTCTGGAGTTTGGCAACGATATTTCTTGGGGTTTTGAGTTTGGGATCCCTTTGGGGAGGATTCTTTCCATCCTTTTGGTGGATTCTTTTGATGACTATTTTACCCTTTGGATCTAGCACTTCTGGGCAGTTTTCCTTGATGATTTCCTAGAAGATATTGTCCAGACTCTTTTTTTCATTGTGGCTTTCTGGCAGTCCAATAATTCTCAAATTTTCTCTCCTGGATCTATTTTCCAGATCAGTTGTTTCTCCAATTAAATATTTTACATTTTCTTCTATCTTTTTATTCTTTAGATTTTGTTTGACTGATTCTTGCTGTCTCATAGATTCATTAGTTTCTACTTGCTTAATTTTAATTTTTGTCAAATTGTTTTCTTCACTTAACTTTTGCATCCCCTTTTCCATCTGTCCAATTGTTCCTTTTAAGGAATTATTTTCTCCAGTTAATTTTTGTACTTCCTTTTCCATTTGTTCAATTTTCCTTTTTAAAGAGATGCTCTCATCAGTGAATTTTTTTTTTAAACTTTTAAAATCATTTGCCAGTTTTTCTTCTATTTCCTTCCTCAGCTGTTCCAGGACAGTTGTTTGTACATGTGAACAGTTTATTGACCCTTCTGAAGTTTCAGATGGAAGTATAGTCTCACTACTGACCTCTTTGGTATTTGTGTTTTGGTCCTTATCCCCATAGAAAGATTCTATGGTTTTTTGTGCTTGTTTTGCTTTTTTTGATTCATGATGCTGATTGTGTGTTGTGGCTTCTGGTTCTTTCAGTTAGAAGCTGCAGAACTTGGTGTTGAGCTGACTTGTGTGAAAAACCTAAAAGCAGGTTTTTGTTTTGTGTTTTCCCGATCTGCCCTGGGATTAGCTTGTTAAGTGTGGGAGAGGAGTGGTCTGGTCATGAGAGATCTCTTCAGTTGAACTGAGGCAAAGGTAAACTCAGAGGATGGTGATCCCAGCTGCCCTATTGTCTTCCCATTTCCCCTGGAGTTCTGAGGCATGCCCAGATCCTAGTGTGAGTTTCCACACTTCCTGGGGATCCTCTCCTGGTGCTGAGACTTGCCTGGATCCCAGTGCAAGTTTTCAGCACCCCAGGGTGCCTCTCCTTCTGGTTCAACTCCGCCACAGAAGAAGGAGTCCCCCTTAGCTATTTTCTTAGCCTCTGGTGTTATGAGACTGTTTGCCCCCTCTGCTGCTCCCACTGATTCAGGATTTTTCTGGGGAAATATTTTATGGTTCTTTCAAGCTCATCAAGGCGGGAGGAGAGAGCATTTAGTGATCACTCCACCATCCTGGCTCCTGGAAGTTCAAATTCAAGTAAGTGACTTACAGATGTTTAATCTGTGGGTTGAAAGTCTCAGGAGCTGCTCCAGCTGATATCTGGTGCTCAGAGATTGTCATTTGCTGGGCTCTGCTGGTCTCTCACCCTGGGCTGCTGATCTGCAGATTCTGCTTGTTGATGTCTCAGGTTTCCCCAGGGCCTTCCCACTCTGCTTCACTGGACATGTTGCTCTGTGTGCTGTGAGCTCACACTTGTGGAACAGATCCTGGGCTGTGAATCTGCCACAATCTGTCTCCCATTGGATTCTGTACCTCCCAAATTTGGTCAGATTCTCTTTTTAGAAGTATCTGAAGGAGTTTTTCTAAGAGCTTAGGTGAGTCGTTGCTCTCACTCCACCATCTTGACTCCTCCCCCTGTTTCATCAATAGTATTTTTAAAGAAATTTTTAAATTATTCTTCAATCTCTTTAACTTGACTTTAAAAATCCTTCTTGAGATTCTCTATGAAGGCTTTTTGGGTTTGATATCAGTTCATATAACCCTTTCAGGTTTCAGATGTGGCATATTAACAATGCTCTACTCTTCTAAATTTGTATTTTGATCTTCTCTGTCTTTAGAGTAAGAATCTATGGTCCTTGTTTTTCTATATTGCTTTTGGCTCGTGGTGTTTGCCTTTTTCCTGGGTTTTAAAATTGATCTTTACTTCTGAGACACAGAGGTCACTGTCTCATGCTTCTTGTTTTGGGGTCTGGGTGCCTAGTTACTGACTTTGTGTGCTGGAACCTCAGCTGTTAGTACCTGGAAGCTTCAGAGGCTGTAGCTTACTTGTAAGGTGGGGTAATCTATCTGTTGGAGGTCACCTTCTCACTTGGGAGTTCACTAGAATATGAGTAGGCTCAGCTGCTGGTGGCCACCCATACTCCCCAGAAGTACTGGCTTGGCAGGATGCTCCCATCCTGCACTGGTCCCCTTCAACAACAGCAAGAGGGACCTTTCTTGTTAACCCCCTTACCCTCACAAGCTAAAAGATTATTGTACCCTGTCTTGCTGCTGGTTCCCCTGTTCCAGTATTTTTTCTGTGACAGTATTATCTGGGGTTTTCAAGGTCATTAAGGAAGGGTAAGAGCAACCTACTGCTTCCTCTGCCTTCATGACTAGTGGAAGCTCCTCTTCTTATTTTTTCTGACAAAAAAGTGAACACCTTTTATCTTATCAGCAAATGTAGAAATTTAAAAAAATCATGCAGGTGGCATTATATACCCATTGACTGACGAAATGTTTAATTTAAATGTGTTATGTGAACATAATAAAAATAGCATTATAACATAGTGAAGTGAAATAAAGGCTATAGGGAAATGGAAGTAAAGATATTTATGATGATTAAAGAAAGTACATCACACAGCAATATAGAGACAAAGGTCACCAACTACTGCTCTACAATTTTGAAGTTTGCAAAAATTACAAGAAAAGAGAAAGCGCATAGAAGAAAAACAAATATATTGTTTTTGTTATTGTTTTGTCAGAGTTATTACACCAATTTTAAGACAGATTGCCAAGAATTTGGAGTTCATTGTAATTTGCAAGATGATTTTTATCATTTGCTTATTTGAAGGCTTCTGATTATGGATATTAAATTAAGAATACTCTCGTTTTGTTTGGTCTTAGTACAAATGCCAGAATACCTACAATTACAATCTTTCTGACTGGTACCCCAGTATGATCTCCAGGGAGTGGTACTTGACTATGTTACATCTGCTTGTTCCATTAGATCCGCTATAAATTGGCCAATATGTGAATTAGCACTGTTTCAAGTGAGATGCATATCTTTTTTTTCCCTGAAGAGTTTTTTTAAGTGGATGGGTAAGAGGCAACAAAGAGTAATGGGTACAGCCTGCACTTATTAACTCTAAAATTCTTTAACACTATGATAAAAAGAGGTTCATAAATATTTTGCAGAATTCTTTTGAAAATCTCTCATTCATCCTTTTCATAAGACTTTTATTTCAGTAGTACTAGAAGCAAGGGAATTCAACTAAGGTCATATGTAAAACTGTTATCCAAGGGTTTTTTTTTTTTGGTAGTGGTGTTATCTGGAACATATATAAGAATTCTACTACCTGCTACCTTTTACCTGAGTTCATATTCTTTCAGGGAAAATGAAATTGAAAAAAAATCCTCTAAAAATTTAAGCAACAATTTTAAGCCTATGTCACTAAGGAGAGAGCTAGAAATAATTTTGAGGCACCCTATTCATCACTGAGAATTAAATGTACTATTCATTTTCTCCAAGGATTTTAATTTAACGTAACAGAGAAAATAAGAACTTTCAGTCTCAGTATGCTTCTTGAATTTGTCTTTTGTAATTTCCCAGGGTTTTTATGATATAAATAGCTTTTAATCTTTTTGTACAATCATTTAGCATAAAATGTGGTATAATATTTATTACTTGTATCCTTTCTAAAGGTACTGAAATACCAAAAAGACACTGATATTCTTGGAAGGCTTTAAGGGACAACTCAAATGTTATCTTTTCTATGAATTTTTCCCAGATTTATCCTGTTCAATAATGACATTCCTTCTATGTACCTTAAGAACTATCTCCATGAAACTTATCCTGTGCATTTAGTATGAATTATTTTGCAATCAAATTATTAATATATATCTTTTCCTCTCTATCAGATTGCAGGGTCTTAAGGACAATATGTTCTTTCTTAATTAATTAATTAATTTTTAGTTTTCAACCCTCACTGTTATAAGATTTTGACTTCCAAATTTTCTCTCCATCTCTGCTTTCCCCATCCCAAGAAGACATGGAGTTTGGCATATGCTCCTAATATACATTCATATTGAACTTATTTTCACATTAGTCATGTTGTAAAGAAGAATTAGAACTGATAGAAGAAATCATAGGAAAGAAGAAACAAAGAAAAAAGAGAGAGAGCAAATCATATGCTTCAATCTGCATTCAGACTCGACAGTTCTTTTTCTGGATGTGGAAAACATTTTCCATCATGAGTCTTTTGGAGGTGTCTTGGATCTTTGCATTGTTAGGAAGAGATAAGGCCATCAAAGTTAGTCATCACATATCATGGCTGCTAACGTGTAGAATGTTCTCTTGGTTCTGCTCATTTCACTCATAATTAGTTCATTCAAGTCTTTCCATGTTTTCCTACATCTGCTGCTCATCACTTCTTATAGCACAATAGTATTCTATTACATTCGCATACCACAACTTGTTCAACCATTCCTTAACTGATGGCCATTCCTTCAATTTCCTATTCTTTGACACCACAAAAAGAGTTGCTGCAAATATTTTTGAAAGAGAACGAGAAGGATCAGCTGGGTAGATAACTGTTGGATTATTTAGATCAATCAGAATTCAAGAAATAGATAGAGATGAACAAAATTGTTTGCCACTGTTATGGAAGGTATCCAACAAAGAGTCAAAGCAAAAGACTTATTTCTTGTCAATGGTAATGTCCTTCAGATGCTTCTATTTATACAAAACGTAAAATGTGTCTATATATGTAAACATATATACACATAAACCTATTTAATTGAGATATACCTGGTTTATATTATTAAATACCTCATGGATACATTTCACACTAATAACCAAACTCTATGTTGTCCATCCAGTTACATCTGGACAATTTGTATTTTTTACCTATTTAGTTTATTCAGTGTGAATATTTAGTCCAAACTCCTTTGAATCTCTCTTTTACTTGGACTTTTTGAGGGACCTCCTCCATGCCAGAAGTGAACATCTTTACTGATTACATTTCTTTGGATAGAGGATTAAACATGGACTCAGGAAGACCTGAGTTCAAATTCTATTTCATACACTTCCTGTCTGCATGACCCTGAGGAAGTCACTTTACCTCAGTTTCCTCTCCTGTAAAATGGGGAAGACAATAGCTCCTAACCTCTCAGTGTTGCTGAGAGGATAAAATAAGATTGATGTGATGTGTTTTATTAACTCTAACATGTTATAAAGTATTGATGACTTATTATTGATGCTGTGATTTTGATTTTAATAAATAATTTTAAAACTGTGTTATTACTCCTATATCATAAGCTGAAAATATAAACACATTTGTAAACATCCTTTGAAGAAGGAAGAGTGTACATTGTGAACATTATACTCTCATAAATCACTGAAAAGATATGGAAGACAAAAAATGTTTCAAAAAATCTTGTGCAGAGACCCAAGCAATGAAACTATCAAGTATATTTGAGAATGTCAAGCTGTTATCAAGATCAAATGAGTTGACATGTTTAAAGTACTCTGCAAACCTTTTAAATGCTAAATAAATTCTGAGTATAACCATGATCATAATGTAACATATCAACTGTAAAAGTATATGTGGCTAAAGGGTTATAAGTGAAAATTTTAATGTTTAAATGTTTAAAATGTTTAACGTTTAAATGTTTAAACATTTATCTCATGTCACTAACCATCAGTGGGACAACGTGATATCTTGAAAGGAATTTTGGAGATTAAGATTTTAGTCTATTTTTATTATTCTAAATATAGCTCTCCATTGCTTCCCTTTCCAATAATAAAGCTACCACACCACTGTCTGATGTATCCTCTCTCCCCAATTCCCCTTTACACACACACACACACACACACACACACACACACACACACACACACATAAATAGACAGATATAAATACGTATACATACATAGGCATATATAGATGTATAGATACAAAGATAGGTATATAGAAAGACAGACAGACAGATAGATAGATAGATAGATAGATAGATAGATAGATAGATAGATAGATAGATATTTCTATATCTATCTTCTCTTATCCCATTGGAATGTAAGATCCTTGAAAGTAGGCAGCATCATATTTGCCTCCATCTATCTATCTATCTATCTATCTATCTATCTATCTATCTATCTATCTATCTATCTATCTATCTGTCTGTCTGTCTGTCTGTCTGTCTGTCTGTCTGTCTGTCTGTCTGTCTGTCTACCTATCTACCTATCTACCTATCTATCTATCCATGAAAATGTAGTTGGCTTCTTATAATGATGAAACCTTTAATATATCTATAGTGTAGGATTATGTAGGTTCTTCCTAAAACATTACAGACATTTTAACATTAAAGTTTAAACCTATGCTGAGGTTTTTGGTAATTTCCATATGTAGTATAGGTGCAATAGTATATATGGAAATTAATGTAATACAAAACCAAAAAGAATCAAAAAGAATACATACATATATACACATGCACACACATATGCATATGTGTACACACATATGTATATATAGATATAACTACGATATCAAAGGAAATAATTTATATATGTCACCTAAGACTATTCTGGGTGAAACCTAAGGCTATTGTTTGAAATTCTTTGACTTTTTCTGTACAAAAATGTAATTTGGATTCATCGTCAAGATCCTTTTATATTTGGATTTAGTCACTATCAGGGGAGAGAAATGGGCTCTGCTCTACATAATCCTGGATACTCTTTCAGGTGATGAGTGAGTTGCTCTGAGCCAACACAATGTTAGTGAAACTTTTCTTGCTTCGTTGAGTAGTTGAAAATCAGATTAGATGGGGAAGAGATGCTGTGCAAAACTCAATTGATCTAAATTCCTTCACTCACCTAGTTAGTGGAATCTGAAGGACTGGATCCAATTCCTGATTACTAATGAGATAAATTATCATATTCTATTATATAAGTAAGAAATTATTAAATTATGGTTGAAATTTTCCCTTTTTCCTCATTCAGGAACTAACGCCTGTAGGTCACGCATCGAGTCTCTGAAGAAAAAACCTGATAGATATTAGCTTAATCCTCCCAGAATATAGCCTATCCTCAGAAAAGATCTGGGGAGAAATTCTTCTACTCTAAGGAATTCCTTGTCACAATGAGGATGTTATTAACTATTAGAAAACTATTTTCTGGTAATAGAAATTCTCCTGGGATGCTTTGATGACAACTAAAGGATTTGGCCTGGCATAATGGGGAAAAATGTAAATCTGGATTCTGGAGAGACTGAGTTTTATTGGGAAGTCAGTTAATCTCTTTAAGACTCAGTTTCCTTATCTATAAAACTGGAAAAAACAATAGGTATAATGTGTTCTAGAGTTATTTTGAAGATAGAATGAGATTACACATGCAAAATATTTTACAAACCTTAAAAACTTTCTTGCATTAATATCAGCAGTGCTGCCATGCTGCTGCTGGTAGTGATGATGACATACTAGGAGAGGCATTCATAGGTGTTTGGCAGCCTATCAAAAAAGCCAGGAGACTTTTAATAAATTGAAATGAATTGACTTTAATTGAACTGCAGCAAAGTGGATTAGATTGAATTGAATTAAAATCAAATGAATTTAATTGAGCAGAGCCCAAACAGCTTAATCTAGATACCCAGAAATGGGACTACAGGAACTAGAAGCAGGCCAGAGGTTCTAGAAAATTTCAATGCCAAGTACATTTATTTTGAGGTACCTTCTATATGGAAATTCTGAGCTAGGGACACTTTACCTTTCTGAGAATCCCAATAGACAAGCCATCCCTAACAGGAGAAAAAGGATTATTGGCTCTTCTTTGTCACAAACAAATATATATTTGTGTTTGGGGGCCATTGGTGTTGGCAAAGGCATAGAAAATGGATATATTGTACAAGCTAAAGAGAGGAATCATCTAAACCAGATTAGATTGTAGAGACTCTAGAAAAGGGTTGAAACTAGACAAAAACTTACTTGATGCATTCAGATGTAGTATAAATCAAATTATGTCAATTATGAGTATAGTACTACACATTTTCAGGCAGCTAAGTAGTACAGTGGATGGAGTGATGGGTCTGGAGTCAGGACCTGAGTTCAAATGTAGTCATAGATACTTATTAACTGTGTGACTCTGGGCAAATCACTTAAGGCTGTTTGCATCAGTTTCCTCATCTGTGAAAGCTGGAGAAGAAAGTGACAAACCCTGCCAGTATATCTTCCAAGAAAATGACAAGTGAGGTCACAAACAGTTCGATATTACTGAAAATGACTGAATGATAAAGTTAAAATAATAAAACTGAATGAATTCATGAGGATAGGTAATGAGCATGCAATATTCTCATACCATTTATGAAAAGTGAACATTTATGTAAGATATTGTTACTTTCATGGAATATAATGAATCTATAAAATGATATCAGTGCTGTTGACCAAAAAGAAAACTTTAAAGGGATGCATTTGTATTTATTTTATCTAATTGTCCATATTTATTTCCAAATGAGCACAATTTATATATTTTCAAATGACATGAATTTTACCTAATGGGTCTTTTTAGGATGTATTACCCAGAGCAGAATGTGCAGTGTTAGGATTTATGCCTGTTCAGAAACTGGATTGTCTTGGTTCTTTATTTTACATCAAGAAAAATAAATCAACAACTAAGTAGAATGCTTGGGATTGATGACTGCAGTAATATAATGAAGTACTTCTTCAAGAAAATTCCTGAGAGGATAAAGAAAAAGAACATTTTTTTTTCTGGAGATGGTCAAATGCATAGGCATGGCAAAGTATGGCTCTTCCTTTTTTAATGGTACTGCGTAACTGTTTCACAGGAGTTACCCTTACACTAGGTGACAAAATACTTCCTTAGCAACAATACTATGAAGTAAGTATGATAGTGTTATTGCTCATATTTTTCAGTTGAAGAAACTGAAATTCAAAGGATCATAGAATGTTTTCAACATGTACTTTATTTCATTAAATATTTCCCAATTACATGTAAAAATGTTGCATTAATTTTTTTTTTTAATTTTGAGTTTCAAATTCTCTCCCTCCTTTCATATCCTACTTCCTCCTTAGGAAAGCAAGCAATTTGATATTGACTATACATGTGAAGTCATGCAAAACATATTTCCTTATTAGCTATATTGCAAAAGAAAAACAAACAAAAAAGAGGAGGTGGAAGTAAAATAAAAGCATCCTTCAACATACATTCAGAGTTCATGTGAGTGCAAACAAAGTAGGATCATTTTGTTGTTTTTGTTTATACCAAGAAGTATAATACCTCTGAATAATGTGTTAAGGAAGATCTTTCTCACCCATTGAGAAAAGTTTAATTAGGGGAATTGTTTTGTAGGAGAGCCTCAAGAAACTTTTGATTTTTTTTTCTATTAAGGCACTGGGTCAGAGGGTCACACCATCTGTCTCTGAAAAGTGTATAAATACTCTGAGTCTGCGGTTTTACTTTGGGGCTTAGTTTTTGGAAGAAGGTCTGAGTGCCAGATGAGACTCTGGGAAGCTGCTAAGCAGCCCCACATCGCTGAAAACCTAGATGTAGGTGTTTCCCTCTCTGGTAAAGATATGTGTATGTTAATGATCAGGCAGTTTGGAAGAAGTTTGTCTGTTGATTTTTGATTTCTCTGAAATTTTGATTGATTTTCTCTGATATCTGTGCTTGACTACAGTGATTGTTGACCCCTCAAAAGTTGCCTTTCCTTTTAGAGAAATCAATCAAAGAACCTGTGGTAGTAAGTCACCCTGTGTATGTTGGGATGTTTACTGTCACAGGTCATCAGTTCTGTCCCTGGAAGTGGATTAAATTTTTCAACACTGGTCCTTTGGAATTGTCCTGGGTCATCGTCTTGATGAGAAGAGCTAAGTCTTTCAGCTGATCACCCTTACAGCATTGCTGTTTTCTTATATAATGTTCTCATGGTTCTACTCACTTCACATTGCATGAGTCTCCATGTATCTTCACAAGTTTCTATGAAACCATTCTGCCCATCATTTCTTATGGCATAATGAATTTCCATGACAGTTATATAGCACAACTTGTTCAGTCATCCCCCCTTGATTTCTATCCACTTAACTTTTCTAAAATTCTATTTATCTTCATACCTTCCTTCTTGTTTATTTTATTCTATTTTTGGCTAGATTTATTTAGTTCTGACAGGGAGAAGTTGATGATCCCCAATAGAAAAGTTTTAATGTCTATTTCCTACTTTAATTAATTTATTTTTTCCTTTAAGAACTTGAAACCTATACTATTGGTTACAAGTATAGGTTTATTATTAATATCATTTTATTTTCACTGGTGCCTTTTAGGAAGATGTGTTTTTCCTGCTAATCACTTTTAATTAAGTCTATTTTTGCTTTTGTCTGAGATCATGATTGTGACTTCTGCCCTTTTCATATCAGCTACCTCATAATAGATTCTGCTGTAGCCAATTATTTTTATTTTGACTCTATATTTCTCTGTCTTAAGAGTAGTAATTTTTACAATGAGTTATTATACATTTTATTCTATTTCTTTCTTCCTTTGGCTTACTTTTTGTTTCTTGATATCTCATGCAATCATTAGCTTCCACTTGCTTAGATCTAATTTTTCAAGATTATTTTTCTTCAGTGACATCTTTTTCCCTATTTTCCATTTTGAATTTTATATTTTTTTAAGGATCTATTTTTTTTTTTATCAGTGAAGTTTGGCTTTTTTTCCACTTTTGACCTAGAATGTTTTTCACACTGTTCATTCCAAAGTATTTTGTGCCTTTTTATTTTTTTTACCAAGATATTGTCGTTTCATACCTTTCTTCCTTCACTTTCACTACTTTACTTGTTTTTTTATCCACTATTCCTATTGATCTTGAACACATTTTTTAACTTTTCCCATAACTATTGTTGAGTTTGTGTCCAATTCATAATTTTCTCTGAGGCTTTGCTTGAGGCTTTTTGACTTCACTGGTCTCTTCTGAGTTTGTGTCTGGCCCCAAAGCAGCTTTTTGTTGTCAGGTTCTTTTTGTTGTTGTAGTTAGAACATTATTCTCCCTATTTTTTGATATAGTGCTTTTTGTTAAACTCGGGCTCTGTTCTAGGCATGAATGGGAGAAAAGCATTTTTCCAAGCTTAACGTTTTATTTTTGTACTTCTATTTTCAGAGCTAGTTCTGGGCATTTGGAAGTTTTTGGTGCTTCCAGGGTGGTTTGATATGCAAAGAGATGGGGAGAAAATAACCTAGCTGTAATTCTGAAAGAAGAAATAGCATTAAGTGAAATAAATGAATGATTGTTCAAGAATGTAGGATTTTGGCTGGTATTTCAAATAAGCCAGGGATGCCAGGAGGCATAGACAAGAAGGAACAGTGTTCCAAGCATGGAAGAAAACCAATAAAGGATAGATATTAGAGGTTCAGTCTTTTGTAAGGACCAGAAGTTAGTCCAGGGCTATTTTACTAAATTTTAAGTCATCTTCCCAGTAATTTCTACTTATGTTTTCATAAGTCAGTCAGTGCTTTGGTATAATTCATGAGTGTTAATGGCAACAGCATTAGCATATATGATATAGTAATATGTCTCATTGTCATTGTTTTGAAGAAATAAAAAGGAATTCTTCTAAGTGATATGCTTTCTTCATATATTTAGTCTTATGACTGGGACTATAGTATTCACCTAGGCTGTGGATTTCCTAATACATGGAGGCACACAACTGCTTGACTGCTAAAACCTTGAGGAAGCTAATTATTTCTTTCAATACACCAAGTCAGGTCTTCTTTTACCTTTTTTTGTGTTAGACTCTACCTTCACATTGTGCCTACACAATCCTGTTAATATTTTTTAAAGGAGGCAAAATAAGATAAAATTATTGCTTTTAACAGTGGTTCTTAAACTTTTGGTCTCAGGACAAGATTACACTTTTAAAAATTACTGAGAACCCCAAAGAGTTGTATTTATGTAAGTGGTTATATCTTTCAATATATTTCATGTATAAATTAAACTGCAATTTAAATAATTTCATGCAATAAATTAAACTATAAATTTCATGTAATAAATTTTTAAAAACATTCAATAATTAATTTGAAATGATAAAATATAATTTAGCATAAATAATGTATTTTCATCAGAAGATTATTTTTAAAAGCACAAAAGTATGAAAAGAGTGACTGTTACATTTATACAAATATAAATGGCAAGTTGTTTTTGCACTATCAATATAAATATGGACACACTTTCTTCAGGATAAAATTATGAAATTCCCAAAAGTTACTGAATGCACTGAATATTTCAGCATCTCTTATGTGTGTCACCAATCATTCGCTTACATGAAAATCTCCCTTGATGGACTGCTGTGCTGACACTGGGTGAATATCTGCAAAATAAAAAAACCCCAGACTGTTTATATATTTCTTTTTTTTTTAATTTATTTATGTAACTTTTAACATTCATTTTCACAAAATTTTGGGCTCCAAATTTTCTCCCTCCTTGTCCCCTCCCCCCACCCCAAAACACCAAGCATTCCAATTGCCCCCATCACCAATCTGCTCTCTCCTCTATCATCCCTCTCTGCCCTTGTCTCCATCCTTTCCTCTGTCCTGTAGGGCCAAATAACTTTCTATACCCCTTTACCTGTATTTCTTATTTCCTAGTGGCAAAAGTAGTACTCGACACTTGTTCCTAAAACTTTGAGTTCCAACTTCTTTTCCTCTCTCCCTCCCCAGCCCCTCTTTTTGGAAGGCAAGCAATTCAATATAGGCCAAATCTGTGTAGTTTTGCAAATGACTTCCACAATAGTCGTGTTGTATAAGACTAACAATATATCCCTCCATCCTATCCTGCCCCCAATTACTTCTATTATCTCTTTTGATACTGTCCCTTCCCATGAGTGTCAACTTCAAATTGCTCCCTCCTCCCCTTGCCCTCCCTTCTTTCATCCCCCCCACCCTGCTTATTCCCTTAACCCCCACTTTCCTGTATTGTAAGATAGGTTTTCATAAAAAATGAGTGTGCATTTAATTCCTTCCTTTAGTGGAATGTGATGAGAGTAAACTTCATGTTTTTCTCTCACCTCCCCTCTTTATCCCTCCTCTAATAAGTCTTTTGCTTGCCTCTTTTATGAGAGATAATTTGCCCCATTCCATTTCTCCCTTTCTCCTCCCATATATTTCTCTCTCACTGCTTGATTTCATTTTTTTAAGATATGATCCCATCCTCTTTAATTCACTCTGTGCACTCTGTCTCCATGTGTGTGCGCATGTGCATGTGCGTGTGCATGTGCGTGTGCGTGTGTGTAATCCTACCCAGTACCCAGATACTGAAAAGTTTCAAGAGTTACAAATATTGTCTTTCCATTTAGGAATGTAAACAGTTCAACTTTAGTAAGTCCCTTATGACTTCTCTTTGCTGTTCACCTTTTCATGCTTCTCTTCATTCTTGTGTTTGAAAGTCACATTTTCTTTTCAGCTCTGGTCTTTTCATCAAGAATGCTTGAAAGTCCTCTATTTCATTGAAAGACCAATTTTTTCCCTGAAGTATTATACTCAGTTTTGCTGGGTAGGTGATTCTTGATTTTAGTCCTAGTTCCTTTGACTTCTGGAATATCCTATTCCAGGCCCTTCGATCCCTTAATGTAGAAGCTGCTAGATCTTGTGTTATCCTGATTGTATTTCCACAATACTTGAATTGTTTCTTTCTAGCTGCTTGCAATATTTTCTCCTTGATCTGGGAACTCTGGAATTTGGCCACAATGTTCCTAGGATTTTCTCTTTTTGGATCTCTTTCAGGCGGTGTTCTGTGGATTCCTTGAATACTTATTTTGCCCTCTGGTTCTAGAATCTCAGGGCAGTTTTCCTTGATAATTTCATGAAAGATGATGTCTAGGCTCTTTTTTTGATCATGGCTTTCAGGTAGTCCCATAATTTTTAAATTGTCTCTCCTAGATCTATTTTCCAGGTCAGTTGTTTTTCCAATGAGATATTTCACATTCTCTTCCATTTTTTCATTCTTTTGGTTTTGTTTTGTGATTTCCTGGTTTCTCATAAAGACTTTGGCCTCCATCTGTTCCATTCGAATTCTGAAAGAACTATTTTCTTCAGTGAGCTTTTGAACCTCCTTTTCCATTTGGCTAATTCTACTTTTGAAAGCATTCTTCTCCTCATTGGCTTTTTGAACCTCTTTTGCCAATTGAGTTAGCCTATTTTTCAAGGTGTTATTTTCTTCAGCATTTTTTTGGGTCTCCTTTAGCAGGGTGTTTACTTGTTTTTCATGCTTCACTTACATGTCTCTAATTTCTCTTCCTAGCTTTTCCTCCACCTCTCTAACTTGATTTTCAAAATCCTTTCTGGACTCTTCCACGGCCTGAACCCATTGAGTGGGCTGGGATATAGAAACCTTGGCTTCTGTGTCTTTCCCTGATGGTAAGCATTGTTCTTCCTCATCAGAAAGGAAAGGAGGAAATGCCTGTTCACCAAGAAAGTAACCTTCTATAGTCTTATTTTTTTTCCCTTTTCTGGGCATTTTCCCAGCCAGTGACTTGCCTTCTGAATATTCACTTCACACTCACTTGGCCTCCAGATCCTTCCAGCCAGCGCTTGTGGTCTGAGATTCAAATGCTGCTTCCCATCCTCAGGGCTTTGGGCGGGGGCAGGGCTGCTATTCAGTGTGAGATCAAGTTCAGGTGCTCAGGTCGGGGCAGGCCCGCCCCACGGGCTCAGTTCTCTCGGGGGGTTTATGCAGAGACCTTCAACAGTGGATCCGGGCTCCTGCCTGCTTGGGGAGCCCTGGTCTGCTCCTGCCTCCACTGCTGCCTCCCGAGGGGGCCTGAGTCATGGGGGCACCCCACTCCCCTCTTGACCCACCAAAGAGACCCTCTCACAGACTCTTGTCACCTGTGCGTGGAGGGACCCGTGTGGCTGCTGGAGACCCCATCCCTGAAGCCTGCTCGGATCTGCTCCCTGCTTGGATCAGCTCCTCTCGGGGCCTCATGGCCAAGGCAGGGCTGTGCTTGGCTGGCTCCGTGTCCGCAGTGCAAAGGACTCTTTGTGAGAGGTTTTCATGCTCTCTGGAACAGAAATCTCCTCAGCTCTGCTGTTCTGTGGCTTCTGCTGCTCCAGAATTCGTTGGCAGTTCTTTTTTACAGATATTTTATGGGCAGTGGGTTCGGAGCTAGTGTATGTGCATCTGTCTACTCCGCCATCTTGGCTCCGCCCCCCTGTTTATATATTTCTTTATTTGTAAGGCAGAAGTACAATTCTGAGATGCCATTTTATCTCATTATTCATATTTGAAGCCAAATTTTTATTTCAGAGATTATATAACATCTCTCATATCCCGTTATATGTTGTAAGAATGCATGTGGAAAAGGCAAATTATTATGTTTTTATTATAAAGATACTCTTGAACTCACTAAAATGTGTCTAGAGAACTCCTCGCAATCCACATTTTGAGTACCTCTTATCTATAAACTAATAAACAGTATTAAGTATATTTTTTCTTATTAATGGCATCATTTTGATAGAAGAATGATCCCAGACTATTTAATTTAGTGACATGAGGAGGAGTCAATATGTAGGAGTGAGAGGAAGCTGTTTTGACAAACTCTCCCAGGACACCTCCTTCACAATGACCTAGAAAATACACCAGACAGAATTCTGATTAGAAAAACCAAGAAAACACTGAGTCACTTTTTTCCAGCCTAGGAAAGCTTAGAAAGACAGACATAGAGGTCTACAGGCATTGGAGAATGGAGCTAGCCAGAAAGGCATGGCAAAAGCAATGAGCATTTAAGGACCCAAGGATAGAAATAGAGCTGTGACTTCACCAACACAGGAAATATAGAAGCAGAAAGAGATTTCAGGGGATCCCTGAACCAGAACTCTTTGGGTACAGAAATGGATGCCACCTAGCAACCCTTTAGCCCATCAACAAGTTTTGGATCATAGATCCAGGGCAGAGAGGAGAAATCATGAGCAAGCATTAGCTCTGCTAGTGTACTGAACAAATAACAAGCTCATGAAATGTAGGTGTGTGGCTCTGAGCCCAAGAGCAGAACAGTTTTAGCCTTTAGCCCAACATTTAAGCCTGTAATGGAATAACTAAGATAGGAGTTCCAAACCAAAGGAGTGTCAGGAGTTCAGTCACTCAGGAATTACAATTTTGCAGATATATTCAACCCAGTATTTATGTATGCAGCCAAATTTTTACTTCACAGATGATGTAACCTTCAAGTACTCTATTTTATGATTGCAAGAATGTAAGAAGGCAAATTATGTCTTATTATTGTTATTAATATAATCTTGAATTCATATTTTGGATTTAATTGCTTCTGATTTTCCAAAAGGGCTAGTACTAACTAAATCTAGCAGCAGTCTACTGAAAATTAACTACATACAAGTCAACAGACACTAAAGTTGAGTCAGGAATTTGTAGAATACAGATCAAAAAAATGATGAAGAGACTCTCCTTAGATCACCCTATTTTGGAAGCACTGAAAATTTACAGACCCACAGATTGAATTGTAAAAGAAGGTGTAAGACATAAAAGGATAGATATCCAAGGCAGATATCATCTGCACTTCTACATCCTTTAAGTAGGCAAAGCTTAACAGTAACATAAAGTCCAAAGTAAAGAAATAAGCTAAAATATATAAGGAAATAAAACAAACAAAAAATCTCTACCAAAAAGATCTAGTGTGGTAATAGAGAAGATCAAAAAATATAGTCAGCAAAAGACAACAGTTTAAGAATATCTATAAGTAAAAGATCAAAAAAGAATTCAGATTTGACTCAAACAAAACAATAATTCCTACAAGTGTTAATGAGATAAAAAGAGTAGGTTTTTTTTTAGATCAAAATAGAGTTATGGAAGGACATGAAAACACATTAACAATTGATAAAAGTATAAAACCTTACTGAAGAAAATAAGTCCTTGAGAAATGGAATTGCATAAATGTAAATTGATATCAGCCAAAAAAAAACAATAAAAGATTTTTAAAATGAAAATATTAAAAAAAAGTGACATCTCATAGAAAAAAAAAATAACTGACCTGGGAAACAAGCTGAACAGAGATAACTCAAGAATCATTGTATTATCTGAAAGACATGAAGAAAAAAAAAAGCCTAGGCATCTGATTTAAAAAAAAAAATCATAAGAAAAACCTTCTTAGTGCCACAAGTCAAAATATAAATTGAAACAATTTATGAGTTAACTCTTGAAAGAAACCTCAAAATGAAAACACTCAAGAAAATTAAAGTCATGGGATGGAGAACAATTAAACCTCAGTCACATATAAATTAGTTAAAGAGAGAAAAATATACATACTCAATAGAAAATAGAAATCTACATTGCTCAACAGTGAATTAGAAGGGGAAGATGGTAAGGAAATGAGGAAATGACAAAAGGGAAAGCAGACAAAAAAGGCAGTGTTCACAAGTAAAACAGACTTTGGAGGATGGAGAAAATAAGAATGAAGAGAGAAAGATAAACAAAAGAAAATAAGACGGAAGGAAATACCCAGTTAGTAATCATAACTATGAATATGAATCTGATTAACTTACTCATAAAACTTAAGGAGATAGTAGAATGGATTAGAAACCAGAGCTCAAGAATATATTACATAGAAGAAATAAAGAAGTAAAGAGACATAGAGTTAAAATATGAGACTAGAGCTGAATTTATTATGGTCCAGTTAAAGTTAAAAAAAAAAAAGACAGGCATAGCAGTCAGGATCTCAAAGCAAAAGGGAAAAAAATCCACCTGCTTTAAAAGTAAGAACAAAGAAACTACATCTTGCTAAAAGGAAGTATAGATAATGAAGTACTATCAATATTAAATATATTTGCCCCAAATGGCATAGTACTCAAATAATTAAAGGAAAACTTAATTATAGGAGGAAATAAGCAGTAAAGCTATAATTATGGAGACTTCAACTTTACCCTCTCTGAACTAGACAAATCTAACCATAAAGTAAATAAGAAAGAAGTCAAGAGACTGAATAGAATGTACAAAAGTTTAGATATAATGGATCTCAACCTGTGGATGGTGGAGGGCTCAAAATACTGTTCAGAACGTGATGCTAAGAGACCCTTTGATGTCATTGGGTTAGGGACCTTTTTGTATTGCCTAAACCAGTTCTGGATCACAGTCACAGGGCCAAAAGAGGTTACAGCACTTGTGGCGACAGGGAAGTATGGGGTCCTGGTCATGGTTCCAGGGAAGAGAGGAATACTTACGCTCACTTAAGGGGGCAAAGTCATTCTGATCTCAATTCCAAAATAGGGGAGAGTACTAGCAATTGTGGCTACAGGAGAGTGGGGCTCTAATTTCAGTCCCAGGACCACGAGGAGTGTCTGCACTTGTGCCTACAGGAAATACATTCTTTTCCTGGGTAAAGACAAAAACACAGGCCAAGAGATTAGTAACTACACCTCTCCCTAGATCAGGCCTACACAGCATATGACCCACAAGCCACTTGTGGGCCCAACAAAGAATTTTGTGCAGCTTGTGAAAATATGTGGAGAATGGAAAGAGAGTAAAGATGTAATGAGTGCTTTATCTATGCCTCACTTAATCCACCTACTAGTAGTCACTATTGTGCTCATCATATAACTTAGTGGATAGGTTACCACTGAGCAATCTCTTCTGTTTGTTATGTGATCTGGGGCAAGCAAACATCATCAATCTGTCTCTCCTCTGAGAGGAGTGAGAGTCATACCTTTTTTGCATTGTATTTTTGGTTGCTATTCATGTTGAACAAATGAGTACATCTATGCACCAACGCAGTTGATGCCCACCATGTGATGAAAGGCAGCAACTCTAGGGCTTCTTCTCCTGTCTCACTGCATAGCTGTTACATGAGTGTCTCCACTTCAAATTACATGAGTGTCTGGTGCTTGTGGAAAGTCAGAAACTAAGCTCAGTATTCCCTTGTTTGTGAGCAAATTCTATGGAGATTTTTTTGGTTATAACAAATCAAATGGGATGACTTTGTAAAATGGGTGATGAAAAGAAATGAAAGATCAAGTCAGAACATAGAGTGTTTAATCTAGAGTGAACAAATAAATATTTGTTTACTTACATGAGAGACAAAATGTTGTGCCTTGTTTGCCAAGAAATAATAGTCATTCTGAAGAAATACAATCTTCCTCATCATTTTGAATAAAAACATCCTAACAACTAAATTGGACCCCAATGAAAAACAAAATAAAGAGTCCAAAGAGTTGTAAAATCTCACTGGAGAACAATGGTTTTCCAAGAAAGTAAACTCAGGAAATGAAGTGAGTATGATTAGCTTTCTGATTTCTAAAGAAATCCCAGCTGCTGGGATATCTTTTACTGAAGGTGACTTCATAAAGAAGTGTTTGGTGATTGCAGTTTCTGGATTATATTCCAATTTTTTAAAAACAGCATTTTGAGAAACATTTTAATCATTAATTATATCTTTACTTGGAAAGTGAGCTGCAAAAACTTATCTGAGGCCCAAAGAAGTTTAACCTATTTTTATTTTGACCCCTACCTCCTTTCAAGTTGTGCAGGTCTGCCCTAGACCATACTACTTTGGGAATACCACAACCTAAATACCCTCAAACAAAGCTTTGAAAACATCAACAAGAAAGGCCTGGAACTTAGGACAGTGCTCCCTCCACACTGGGAGTAGAGTCCAACTTTAAAATAAAGTTTAAAATAAAAAAAAAATAGGCTGGAAAAATGAGTAAACAACAAAAAGGAATCTGACAATAAATAACTACTCTCTTGCCAGGGAAGATCAACACAAAAGTCAAAAAAAGACAATGCTGGTATAGTAGCTACTATCAAAATCACAAAGAAAATGTGAATTTGCATGTGATTCATACAAGAATTCCTGGAAGATGTCAAAAACAGATTTTTAATCAAATAAGAGAGTAGAGGAAAAATAGGGAAAGGAAATGAAAGTATTTTGTCAAATACTGAGTTCATATCCCAGAAGCTGGAGTCATTGGCTAGATGATTCTGTAGTCATTGACTCCTGTATCTTGTGTACCTAACCTATTCCATTAATTCACCACTCTATTTCTTAGCCAGTGCCAAGTAATTTTGATGATTGCTGCTTTATAATACCCTTAGAGATCTGATGGCTAGGTCACATTCTTTTGTGTGGGTATTATTATTATTATTATTATTATTAATGTCCTTGATATTCTTGACCTTTTGTTCTTCCAGATGAAATTTGTTGCTATTTTTTCCTAGCTGTATAAAATATTTTTTTGATCGTTGATTGGTATGGTGCTCAATAAGTAAATTATTTTAGGCAGAATTGGTGTTTTTATTATATTAATTCAGCCTACACATAAGTGATTTATATTTTTCCAGTTATTTAAATCTGACTTTATTTTTCTGAAATATAATTTGTTATTGTGTTTATATAGTTTCTGGGTTTGAATGGCAGGTAAACTCCTAAGTATTTTATATTGTCCACAGGTATGTTAAATTGAATTTCTCTTTCTATCTCTTATGCTGGGCTGTATTGTTAATATAAAGAAATATTGACAATTTACATGGTTTTATTTTATAACCTGCAGCTTTACTAAAGCTGTTAATTATTTCAAATAATTTTTAGTTGTTTCTGTAAGATTCTCTACATATGCCATCATATCATCTGCAAAGAATGATAGTTTTCTTTCCTCATTGCCTATTATAATTCTTTCAATTTCTTTTTCTTCTCTTATTGTTAAAAATAACATTTCTAATACAGTATTAAACAAGAGAGGTGATAATGGGCATCCTTGCTTCACCTTTAATCTTATCGGGAAAGTTTATAGTTTATATCATTATATACTATTGTTTGTTGATTGTTTTAGATAGATATTATTTTTCATTTTAAGGAAAACTCTGTTTATTTCTATGCTAGCTAGTGTGTTTAGCAGGAATGGCTGCTGTATTCCAACAAAAGCTACCTCTGCATTTATTGAGGTAATCATCTGATTTCTGCTAGTTTTGTTATTGATATGGTCAATAATGCTGATAGTTTACCTAATACTGAACCAGTCCTGCATTCCCAATATAAATCTCAACTGGTCATAGTATATTTTCCTGGTGATAAATTGCTGTAATTTCTGGCTTATATTTTATTAAGCAGCTTTGCCTTAATATTAATTTGAGAAGTTGTCTATAATACTGTTTCCTTGTTTTGATCCTCCTTGGTTTATGTGTCACCACCATATTTGCATAATAAAAAAATTTTATCTGACTATTTTTTCATCTATTTTTAAAAAATAGTTTATAAAGTATTGAAATTACTTTTTTATTTAAGTTTGGTAAAATTTAATTTTAAGTCCATCTGGCCCTTGAGATTTTTTCTTAGGGAGTTCTTTGATGATTTGTTCAATTTCTTTTTCACAAAATAATTTATTTAAGTATTTTATTTCCTCTTCTGTTAACCTGGACACTTCATATTTTTGTAAATATTCATCAATTCTATTTTGATTGTTAGATTTATTGACCTAGAGTTGGTCAAAATAGCTCCTAAATATTATTTTAATTTCCTCTTGACTGTTGGTGGATTCAGTTTTTCTTTTTGTTCCTGGTAATTTGATTTTTTTCTTCATTTTATAAAAAGTCAAATTAGCCAAAGGTTTATCTATTTTATTGGAGTTTTTAGAAAAATTGCTCTGAATTTTGTTATTGGCCCAATAGTTTTCTTACTCTTGATTTTATTAATCTGTCTTTTTTTTAGAATTTCTAATTTAGTATTTAATTGGTGATATTAAATTTGTTCCTTTTCTAACTTTTTAAATTACTTGTCTGATTTTATTTATCTCCTTTTTCTTTTATTCATGTAAACGTTTAGAAATATAAATTTCCTCTTAGAACTACTTTGTCTGCATCCCATAAGTTTTGTTGTGTTGTCTCTTTAATGCAATTATTAATGGGTGAGGTGTAGCCAAGATGGCAGAGTAAAGGCAGGGTGAAGATTTGCCACAGCTCTCCCCCAAATCCTTACAAATATCTTTAAGTGATGACTCTAAACAAATTCTACAGCAGCAGAATTCACAAAAACATGAAATGAAACAGTTTTAAAGCCTAAGACAACTTAGAAATTTTCAGCAAGGTTCTGTTGAACCAAGGTGAGAAAGGAGTACAATGCAGACCATGGCAGCACAGACCCAGACCCAGCAAATAAGTAGCAGGCCTCAGGGCAACTGAATCGTTGGCAACAGTGGCAGTTTCCAGACCTTTCACCCTACAGATGCCAAAGACAGCTTATGAGATCAGCAGGAAAGGTCTGCTCCTCCCAGGTAAGAGTGGATCAGAGCAGTGGAGGTTCAGAGATCCCTCAACCCACAGGCAATAAAGACACTTCAAACTTCAGTGAGAGGACTTTTCCAACTCAGGGAAAAAGGAGCAAGCTCCCCCCATCGCCCCAGCCCCAGGCAGTGGTGTGTGGTGGCAGCAGTAACAGTGGGCAGCAGCTGTGGTGGCCAACCACAGCAGGCTACAGCCAGCATCCATTGTTGGATAAAGGCTCTGTGGGAATTAAGCAGCTCATCTGAATCTCTGCCACCAGTCTGGTCAGGGAGTAAACTCCTCTCCCTAATTGTGCTACCTTGGAGGAACTAAGAACATACAAGTTACCACAGTATATCCTAATCTTAAGAAAGGACCCAAAAGCCAAGTAACTGGCTAGGAAAATGTCCAAAAAAGGGAAAAAAAAATGAAACTATAGAAGGCTACATTCTTGGTGAACAGGTATTTTCTCCCATCCTTTCAGATGAGGAAGAACAATGCTTACCATTAGGGGAAGACATAAAAATCAAGGGTTCTGCTTCCCAAGCATCCAAAATGAATATGCAAAGACTCAGGCCAAGGAAGAACCCAAAAAGGATTTTGAAAATCAAGTAAGAGAGGTGGAGGAAAAATTGGGAAGAGAAATGAGTGATGTAAGAAAATCATGAAAAGCAAGTCAACAGCTTGCTGAAGGAGACTCAAAAAAAATGCTGAAGAAAATAACACCTTCAAAAATAGGTTAACTCAATTGACAAAAGAAGTCTACAAAGCCAATGAGGAAAAAAATGTTTTAAAAAGCAGAATTACCCAAATGGAAAAATAGGTTCAAAAGCTCACTGAAGAAACTAGCTCTTCAAAAATTAGAATGGAAAAGATGGAAGTTAATGCCTTTATGAGAAATCAAGAAAGTGCAAAACAAAACAAAAAGATTGAAAAAATGGAAGATAATGTGAAATATCTTATTGGAAAAACAATTGACCTAGAAAATAGATCCAGAACTGACAATTTAAAAATTATGAAACTGCCTGAAAGCCATGACTGAAAAAAGAACCTAGACATCATCTTTCATTAAATTATCAAGGAAAACTGCCCTGATATTCTAGAACCAGAGGACAAAATAAATATTGAAAGAATCCACTGTTCACCTACTGAAAGAGATCCAAAAAGAGAAACTCCTAAGAATATTGTAGCCAAATTCCAGAGTTCCCAGGTCAAGGAGAAAATATTGCAAGCAGTTAGAAAGAAACATTTCCAGTATTGTGGAAATACAAACAGGATAACACAAGATCTAGCAGCTTCTACATTAAGGGATCAAAGGATTTGGATCAAAGTAACTAGGAATAAAACTAAGAATCACCCACCCAGCAAAACTGAGTATAATATTTCAGAGGAAAAAATGGTCATTCAATGAAATAGAGGACTTTCAAGCATCCTTAATGAAAAGACCAGAGCTGAAAAGAAAATTTGACTTTCAAGCACAAGAATCAAGAGAATCATGAAAAGGAAAACAGGAAAGAGAAATCACAAGAGACTTACTAAATTTGATCTGTTTGCATTCCTACATGGAAAGATAATATTTGTAACTCTTGAAACTTTTCTCAGTATCTGGATAGTTGGAGGGTTTGTACACACACTCACACTCACACTCAAACACACACACACACACATATATATGTATATGTATATGTATATGTACATATGGAGAGAGAGACAGAACTAGAGAGCATAGGGTGAGTTGAATAGGAAGAGATCATACCTAAAAAAAAAAATTAAGGAGTGAGAGAGGAATGTATTGGGAGGAGAAAGGGAGAAATAGAGTGGGGCAAATTATCTCTTGTAAAAGAGGCAAGAAAATGCTTTTTTTCTATGGAGGTGAAAAGGGGGGAGGTGAGAAGGGAAAAGTGAAGCTTACTCTCACCACATTTGGATTGAAGAAGGAATAACATGCACACTCAATTTGGTATGGAAACCAATCTTACACTATAGGAAAGTAGGGGAGAAGGGGATAAGAAAGTTGGGGGTGGGACAATGGAAGGGAGGGCAAATGGAAGAAGGGAGTAATTAGAAGTAATTGCTCTTGGGGAGGGACAAGTTCAAAAGAGAGAATAGAAGAAATGGAGGGCAAGATTGGATGGAGGGAAATATAGTTAGTTTTACACAAATGACTTCCAGTCCAGCAAAACTACTTATCTATAGCCTATATTGAATTACTTGCCTTCTCAGTGGGGATGGGTGGGGAGGGAGGAAGGAAGAGAAGTTGGAATTCAAAGTTTTAGCAACAAATATTGAGAACTGTTTACATATACAACTGGGAAATAAGAAATACAGATAATGGGGTATAGAAATCTATCTGACCCTATAGGGCAAGAGAGAAGATTTGGATAAGGGAAGGAAGGGGTATTAGAAAGAAGGGCAGATTGGTAAAGGGAGTAATCAGAATACAAGGTGTTTTGGTGTAGGGAGAGGAGAGAGATGGGGAGAATATTTGAAACTCAGACTTCTGTGGAAATGAATGTTGAAACCTTTAAATTAAAAAATATTAATCAATGATGGAAAAGTAGTGGAAGAAAGAGAATGTTAAACAACTTCTAGGGTATGAAAAATCATGTATAATGAAATAATCAACTGTTTTGCTCTTTGACTAGGCAGTGAATATGAGGAACTATGTTTATATACAAACCAAATTGTGATAGGGGCCAATGGTGTTTGATATCTCTCATGGTTTTAATTACTATCTCTAAACATATTATGTATGAGGAAATTACTCAGTCCTTTACTCTTTCCCAGGAGCCATTTATTCCTGTCTGTAGGAATCCTGTGGATGACTTATTTTCAACTGAAGTTTACTACAGTCTCATCCAAACTGTTTTTCATGTGCCTTACTTTTTGTTGCACTATTCTCTTACCTCTACTCAAACTTTGGAGTTGTCTAGTTCCTCATCATTATCTTTGTCATTCTCACAGCTAGAATATAACCTGCTCGTAAATCCTGCAACTTTATTCTGCATGTCTTTTGCTTCCCTAGAGCCTTTGTGTTCCTAACCTCTCACTGTCTCAGTTTACTTGTCTGTAAAATAAGGATAATTGTACCACCCACTTATCATTATTTTGAGGATAAAATTAAATAATACATGTAAAGTTCCTTGTAAACATTAATATTCTACTTAAATATTAGTTATTATTTTTATGAATTGTATACTTAGTTGGTAACATGTTTCCCTTCATCTGACTGTGTACTCATTGAGAACTAAGGTTCCATTTTGCCTTTCTGCCTATTCATAATGCTTAGCACACACTTCCTCGAACATAGTGACTTCATCATATCACTGATTATTCTCAGTCACACATCACTCTTATCTCATTCTCACTATTCACTTCTTTTGGTTTTACATATATGCTGCTGAACAAAGATGGAGAAGATCCTGCAACTACTACAACTAGGTTTACTACAAATTTATGTTGCACAACTTCAAGTGGACTCTCAGTGGTGCTAGATAAACTTGCTCAAAGCCTGACTTTGCACAGCAGATATTCTAAGTCTTTTCATTCCTCCTTAAATATCTCAATATCCCATTTACTCTTCCAGTTTATAAACTTGCCTTATATTTTATAGAAAAAGAAATTGAGACCATTTATTGTAAGTTCCCTCTTTTCACTTCTTCCTCACAGCCTATCACTCAGATATCTTCTGTCCTTATCTCTTTCTTTACCTCACCTCACATGATGAAGTGACCTTTCCCTTTACCAAGACTAACCCCTCTATTTGTTCAAGTGAAACCATTCCATCTTGTCTCTTCCAATAGATTTTCCCTTCTGTCATTCTCACCTTTTCAATTATTTTTCAGTCTCTCTCTTCTTCCTAGCTTAGATCCTACAGCTCACAAATATACCCATGTCTGTCACTTGATTCTTACATCCCTGCTAACTATCTTCTTATGTGTCTTTTGTAGATAAACTCAAACAAGAGGACTAAATAGATGCCTCCATGTTTTTTTTTTCCTTTCACTCTCTTCTTGACCCTCTACAATCCACCTTCTGATCCTGTCATTCCACTGAAAATGTTCTCTCCAAAGTAACTAAACATCGCTTACCAAATCCTGTGGCATTTTCTCAGTCCTCATTCTCTTTAACTTCTCTGCAGACTTTGAAATTATTGATCACTCTATCCTTCTCAACATTCTTTTTCTCTATGATTTTTGGAACACCACTCCCTCCTAGTTCTCATTTCTACATATCTGATCACTCCTGTTTTGTTTCCTTTGCTACATGGTCTTCCAGATCATTCCCTCTAATTGTAGGTGTCCATCTCCCTGTTAGGGCAAGGGAAGTAGGGTCTTTTGTTGTTTTTGTTTTAGACAATCAAGTGCCTCTGAATGAATCTTGTCTTTATCAACCAAGTATCTTCAAGTAAAGTACAGAAACAAGAGATTCATTAACTAGAAATAGTATGTGTATTTGTATTGTTAATGTGATTAAAGATCTTCCCCACCCATTAATGGGCCTGCCTATTAAAGGGAGTTTGATTAGGAAAGATTTGCAGGAAGACCTGTATCTTTTGTTAATAAGGCACTGTTTTTCAAGGGTTGGGATATTCTCTGGCTTTAAAAAAAGCTATAAATAATCTAGGGAGAAGTTTTACTTTGGGGCTTAGTTTTTGGAAGAAGCTTTGTGTGCCAGATGAGAAGCTGCTAAGACACCCCCTCCAGTTTTGAAAACCCATATATTGGGGGAGGGGCAGAAGCAAGATGGTAGAGAAGAAAGACAGACCCATAGAAGATCCCCCCCATAGCCCATAAAATACTTGTAAAAAATAACTCTGAACAAATTCTATAGCAGCAGAAGTCACAAAATGACAGAGTGAAAGCGATTTCTAGCCCAAGGCAGCCTGGAAGGTCAACAGGAAAGGTCTATCACACCAGGCTTAGAGCAGAGGGCAGCCCGGTCTTGGCCATATGACATGGCAGGGACAGGTCAGAGTAAGGCTCAGGGTGCCACCACCAGCAGCAGCAGTTCCCACATTGCTCAACCCACAAACCCCAAAGACAGCTTCAAAGGTCAGTGAGAGAGCTCTTTCACCTGAGTGAGAAGGGAAAGTGATCTGGACCAGCCAGCAGCAGCATCCATTTTTGGAGTCCTTGGCCTAAAGACCCTGGGGTAATTGAACAGCTCATCTGGGGCTCAGCACTGAGTGGCAGCCCTGGGTGAGGAGGAGCACTGGCTGGCCTGGTAGAGCTGGGGAGGCTCTAGAGAGGAATTCCTACTTGCAGATCCTGGGCAGAAGAGTGCTTGTGATTGCTCTCAGACCAGAGTGCAGACCAGGAAAAGAGTAAACTCCTCTCCCTTGATTGTGACACCTCGAAGAAACTGACAACTTACAACTCCTCAGAGCATACCCTCCTCTTGACAAAGGACTCAAAAGTCAAGTAACTGACTGAGAAAATGCCCAAAAAAGAGAAAAAAATAAGACGACAGAAGGCTACTTTTTTGGTGAACAGGTATTTTCTCCCATCCTTCTGGATGAGGAAGAACAATGCATGCCATCAGAGGAAGACCTAAAAGTCAAGGCTTCTGCATCCAAAACCTCCAAAATAAATATGGAATAGTCTCAGGCCATGGAAGAATTCAAAAAGGATCTTGAAAATCAAGTAAGAGAAGTGGAGGAAAAATTGGGAGAAGAAATGAGAGTGATGCAAGAAAGTCATGAAAACCCATATATTAGTGCTTCCTTCTCTGGCAACTATGGTCAGAGAATTGCAACTGCTTGTTGATTTGTGATATATGTATTCCTTATGTCAGACAGTTTGGAAATTCTGTCTATTGATTTCCTGAACTAAGTGAATGATATATGTGCTTGATTAAAGGAAATTGTTAACCCTTCAAAAGTTGTCTTTCCTTTTATGAATGCAGATCTAAGAACCTGAGATAACAGGTTTCCCTGTGCATGTTGGGGTGCTTACTGTCATATTCCCTCTATACTATTTCACTTAGTGATCTCATCAACTCATGTGGATTTAATTGCTATCTCTATGATTATAATTCTCAGATCTTCTTATCCTGTCCCAAACTCTTCCCTGATATTCAATCTTTTATCTCCAATTGCTTTTCAGATTTTTCAAGGTAGATTTCTAGTAGACATTAAACTTTATATGTCTAAAATGGAACTCATTATCTTTTCACCTAATTAGTACCCCTCCCCATCTTCCTTATTACGGTAGAGGGCAACATCCCCTTCCTACTACCTCAGGCTTGCATCCTGGATTCTCACTTCCCCTGTGCGATGTGTTGCTAAGCCCTATTGATTTCACCTCTGCATTATGTTTTGAATATTCCCTTTCTCTCCTCTGACACTCTCACTGCTCTAGTGCAGGCCTTCATCACTTCAAACCTGGACTACTCCAAGTTTGGACTACTCCAGGTTTGGACTACTCCTCTTGGTAGGTCTGATTGCCTCAAGTCTCTCTTTATCCATCTTCCATTCAGTCACTAAAGTGATATTTCTGAAGTGTATATCTCATCATGTCACATATATGCACATACTCCCATTCAATAAACTCTAATACTTCTCTATTGCCTTCAGAAACAAAACAAAAATGTTCTGACATTCAAAACCTTTTATAAGTTATCCTTCTCCTACCTTTCCAGTACTCCCACTCATCATCACTCTGATGAATTGACACTAGTCTCCTGATTGTTCAATTTGAACCAGACATTCTGTCTCTTGCCTCTAGGTATTTTTCTCTGCATTTTCACATAAGAAATTATTTTCCTCCCTTACTTGGACTACTAATCTCTCTGACTTCCTTTAAGTACCAATTAAGAGCCTCACCTTCTATAGGAAGACTTACACAACCCTTGTCAATTCTAGGGACTTCCCTGTTAATTACTTCCTATTTATCCTGCCTACAGGTTGCTTTGTATATGTTTGGCTTCATGTTGTCTTCCCAATTAGATTTCAATTTCTTTCAGAGCAGGAACTATCTTTTGCCTCTTTGGTATCCCAGTATTTAGCCAAGAGTCTGGCACACTGTATATGCTTAATAAATGTTTACTGATTTGTTGGGACAATGTTTATTGACTGAGTGATTAAAATCCTAATTCAGGTATTGCCTAATTCTTTTTTTCATTCTCTAACAAAGGGTCTGAATTACATGATCTCTAGGGTCCCTTGTTGCTCTGACTTTTGTTATTATTTCTACTTCTTGGAGCATTTTTTCCGACCTTCATCAAGTAATCCAGAAGGCCAGTGTAAATGCCATCATCCTCATCTGTTTCCTTCTCTAGGTCTTTGAATTCATCAAATGGCCCTAAGTTTTGAATAAAGCACAAACTGTTGGGAATTGAGTCTGTGTTCACAATAATATTCATTTAATATGACAGGAACTAGACTGAGACTCAAGATGAAGTAAATACGAGTGTTATCAAAGATGAAAAGAAGCTACTTACTCTAGACTCCCAATGCTCTCATTAATACTTTTTTATACCTTCAATTTTTAATTTTTAAAAAAATCTCAGAAAGTTTAAACTCCTTAAAATTTCTCACTGTCTTTAAATTTTTCTCCCTACCCATTCCAGGATAAATTAGATAAACATAATCTGTATGAATAATGTAAACATTGTTCAAATAACAAAAAGTATCACTAAAACACATATGTTTAAAAATAGTGCACAAATATCAAATTCTAGCTTTAAGATAAGTCTAGAAATCCTTTAATTCAACAGAAGTGGAGACACTGAAAGATTTTTGCATTTATACACTGAATCCTTTCTGTAACACCATTTTTAGAGTTGAGGATATAGGACCACTTTAGAGGCCTTGTTACAATGACCTCTAGCTCATTAGTAACAAAACCTCATTGTTTGACTCAAAGATCAATCCTTTTTATGCCAAATCCTATTTCTCAGTGAATTATAATGCTGTTGAAAGGTTCCAGAGGTTTGAGACAGTTTCTTCTCCAAAGATTCTGAATACTAAATGTCTGAAAATTTCCACCATATTAAAATCACAAATGAGACAATACTAATTGCAAATTACAAGTAAAAACCTGAGATCTATATGTATGGATTACACCTGAGTCAAATATTTTCATAAAAATAAAAAGGGAAAGATGATAATGTCTCATCAAATTACCAAGATAGCACCTGGTTTTATAAGTCATATTTGGTATGCGACTTGAGCTCAATATGTTAGAAATGACATTTTTAATGATTAAAACAAAAAAAAAACCCTTCAGATTAGCCTCAAGATTTAAGAAAGACACCATTGTTTATGGCAGATAAGGGTTTACCTTGTCAGTATTCATCTAAATGAATACTTATATCAGCTCTGAAAATAATTATAGACCTGACAGCATGAATTACTTTGCTTCTGAAATGATTCCAAACTGAATTCTTAAGATAACTCCCAATTTTAACAGTGAAACAAGGTATTTCTGTTGCAAAATAATAGTATGCACACTATCTAGTTAGATTCCATTGTCATTATAGATAAACTCTTAGTTCTTGGAAAGTATTTAGGAAGTCTTTGATTCTCATGAATCCATTCTGAATGCAGTGGCATGTCATTCAGAAATTCCACTAAATTCTGGTTTTGGTTTTTTATCATGAGTCATTGTGTGTCCTTGGAAGACACTGTTCCTTGGAGTTTCCATTTCTGCATCTGGAAAATGTTATTGAGCATCCTTATTAAAGGCCTTGGTATTCTAATTTTCACTCTCAAATGGTGGGTTAATTGCAAATAAAATATTTAAATATTTAAAAATTTTAAAAATGTTTAGTCCATGCAAACAAAATTAAAGGGAAAAACATGTTTTCTTCATGTATATGGAAAAAAGGAACATGAAATTGAAATAATGTTGCTTTTTTGACCTTTGTCTGGAGACATTTTAAAATATATTTGATGGTCTTTGTTATCATGTCAGCCTTTAACAGGTTACTGGCCCAAGGACTTTTTTAATCTGCCTCCCAATATTTCTCCCTGACTCACTTTTAAGAGGTAGCATCTGTGCACCTGAGTAAAAGCTAGTTTTCCAAGCAGCTGATCCTATTGTTTATGTACCCTTCTGGCTATAAAAAAGTGATCAGTATTTTCTTCTCCTGATGGTAACAATAATTGGAATAGATATATTTTGGATATTGTTTTGAGGGCAAAATTTTATTTTGTGGAGGACTGTGAGTTAGTATTTAGTTTGAGTGATACTGAATAAAGTCATATGAGTCAGAGAGTGAGACATTGCCTAATGCGAGTGCACCAGGATTTTGGGGGACAGATCACTGAAAATTGAGTTAATTTACAAGATAAGACTTGATTTGCAGAAGCATGGGAAGAGGGTAGAATAATACATTATTAAGAGTCAGTTGCCCTCCAGCCAGTGTGGAATGAGGTAAGATGGATATGCACTAAGTCCTTGTGCCCATTCCCAAAGAACTATTCAATATCTTTGTACAGAGATCACCAGACAAGACAGATATCATATCTGATTGGTAAAGTTACAGGTCCCCAGTACTTTCTGTAGAGGAATAAGATTGCAAATAGATCCAAAGCCAGAAAGTCAGAGTTTAGGTATGGTTGGGTCTGTGATAGCACAGGAAGAACATAAAATAAATATGAAATTTTGCAGTGTAAGTCATTTGTTGGTCATTATCCCTTCCAATGAATATGGTGTTCTTGCCTAAATAAAGCCACTATTGAATGCTAACATTGCTAAGCTAGATGAGGATGTATTTTTCTTAGACACTAAATTCTTATTTTAGATGAAATATGTATGATTCAGCTACTAACCAGTATGAACTAAGTATGTTGGAAAGGAGAGGATAGTCACTTTGACAAAAGATGAAATATAGAGTATTGGAAAGGTCATTGGATTGGGATTGAGAGAATTTATGATTGAGTCCTGAATATACTTACTATTTGTCTAGGCTTGAAAACGTTATTTACCCCCTTTACAACACTATTTATTTTCCTCAACTTCAAAGTGAAGAAATTACACTAGATACAACTTATGATTCCCTAAAACTGAAGAATCTATGGTCCATTCTTAGTCTGATTCATCATGATCTTATACAAAGGAAGGGAAATTACAACCCCACAAACATGTATCTAAAAAAATATTAAGTAATATCAACCATATTGAGAACTCACTAAAAACTTTATTCTACTGAATGAAAGTTATGTATTCTTCAGGAAACTTTACTAAAAAGGGTGCTCAACTGAGAATCAAAAGAGTCAAAAATTCAAATGATGATTTTTATATTTATTGCTTTTTTACCCAAAAGAAAGTTACTTAACCACTCTGGGCTTCCATTTCATCACCTGTAAAATAATTGTTTTATACTTATTGAGTGTATCATAAAAGATAGTGTGTGTATATATATACGTATATGTAAAGTTTTAAACAAATATCAATTGTTAGCCTTTGCTTCTGACGTTATTTTGACGAATATGTTAATTTTCTAATTTTTTGTGCCTTTGCTGCTCCTACCAAGTGGATGACCATAATGATTTTTAGTCCCATGGTCTAGAAAACAATGATGAGGGTATTTACATGATGATTACAATCAATGAAGCAGATGAATTGGTACCCCTCATGCTGGATATTTAAACAGCATGCTGAAAGCAAAGCTTGATTATGCAGAAAAGACAGAGTTAGTTTTTAGGTTGAGTGATCAATTTAATTCTAAGAGAAGGGATGTGAGTCAAAAGGAGGAAGAGAGTATTGTCTATTGTCTGTAAGAAGGAATGTTGTTTGCAGACCATTAAAGATCTTATGAATAGGCTACCAGATGATACAAGACTTGCTCTCAAGAGGAAGATGAACTGTATATATGGGAGGCAGGGATCATAGATCTAGAGATGGAAGTCATTGGTAGACAAAATAATTGAATCCATGGGAGGAGGACAATTGAGAGACATAGAGCAAATAAAGAGATAGAGGCAAAAACACAGAGAGAGGTAGAAGAAGAGAGAGAAGAGAGATAGATGGAGACAGATAGGCACACAGAGAGATAGAGAAAGAGAAACACTGAGACAAAGAAACAGAAAGTTTGACCCATAGAAAGGGAGAGACAAAAATAATAAGACTCAGAATAGAGACTTATGGTACTCAGAGATGAGACAAATAAAAATGTTCTCTCTCTGTCTCTCTGTCTGACTGTCTCTCTCACACACACACAGACACACACAACTGAGGGATGACAAGTATTCAAAAAGATGAAGTAAGCAATATTAAGTAATTCAGAGCATTATACAAGGATGAAAGCAGAGATAAAAAGAGGATATTGGAAATAAACATTAAGAGACCATTCATAACTTTAAAGAACGGCATTTCAAATGAGGGATGTGATCAGAAGCTATGAAAAGGATTTGAGAAATGATGGAGCATTGTGGAGTAAGATTATGAATATGGACAGCTTTTTCTAAGTGATTTGCTATGATGGGAGGAAAGATATAGGCCTGAAGTTTGAGGTAATGATATGATTAAATGAGGGTTTATGTGAGGAGGTTAGTAGGAAATAAAGGAGACAATAAAAATCATTAAATAGAGGGGAGCCATTATAATTTCAATCTGCATAAACTAATCAATGAAATGTCTATAAAATGCTTTATAATATATATTATTACTATTGTTTCAAAACATTTTCATCTTGTTGTATGTAGTTCAGATAGAAAAGTTGCAAAGATAAATCACTGGCCAACTTTTTAGGTGTCAAACTGAATTATTAACTATGGGATCCTGGGCAAGTTATTTGACCTTTCTTGGTCACAGTTCTTTACCTGTAAAATGAAGATATTGCATGAGATGACCTCCAAGGTTCTAATCCATTGAAATCTCAGGTCCCTAGTAAAATAAAAATTGATTATTATGCTAGTGATAACATATGTATACACCCATACATATGCATGTGCACACTTTTAGACCACCCAGTATGTTGGCATGTATGTATGTATGTGCATATACACATATAAGTATGTGTGTATTATGTGATATGTATCTAAGCATATGTATATATGTGTGTGTGTGTTTATATAATTGTATATGTTTGAAATACATGTGTGTGTGTACAGGTATAGATAATAAATGAAATTTTTTGAGGCTTAAAACTATACTCAGATTTTGAAACAATTTTCACATAAAAATATTTTAATTTTTAAAAAATTTTTGTACATTACTTCATTTTCTCTATGTAGCTGTATATAATATACATTTTTTTAGCCAGCCCCAACCTTCTATTTCCTTGCTAAATTTAAAGAACTCACCAGTGGTTCATTCTTGTATTTAGCCAAATTAGTCTACAATGTGATATTGACCTTGCTTACTTGAGCCTACATTACTATAGACTTGTGTAAATAGCAGGTTTTTTGTACAGTTAAATATTTTATAATATCTTTCAGCAGAAATTCTTCATACAGGATGATTAAGAGATGTTACCAATGAGTACATGTCAACCAGGAGGCCTTGACTGATGCCTAAATGTATATACGGATCTATTGACACTAAAGAGAGCTGATGAGAGAAGAAAGAGCAACAGTGTTAGAATTATCTATTTAAGGTTCATCTGTAAGATTTTTGTGACCTTGGGTTACGTGCCCTTCTTGTGACTCAGATTTCTCTTGTGCAAAATAAAAAATAAAAAGATTGGGCTATTTGTCCTTTGAGTCAATATGGTAAAGATCATTATTCTTTCATCAATGGACTAGGGTTCAGATCCCACCACTGATATTTTCTCTACTTTTGTGACATTAGGCAAGAGATTTAAAATCTTTCTAATTCCACATCTTTAAAACAATAGAATTGGACAAATAACCTCTGAAGTATTTTTCTGATTTTGAAGTTTAATTCTTATATTAGAGGGGAATATGAGCAAAAAAAGGGAATTTTGTCTCCTTCTAAAATGGAATTTGTGCTTAAATGTCCTGCCTCTTTATTCATTATGTAAGGATTATTTCCTTTTCATATTAAAATGTTAACATTCTCTTGAAATACAAGACTAAAAGAAGGAACACACATACACATGTATAGATAGATAGATAGATAGATAGATAGATAGATAGATAGATAGATAGATAGATAGATAGATGTAAATATGTATAGATATATACAGATATATATAGATATGTCCAACTTGATAAAGTGGCATAGTACTGAAAGCACCAAACTGAAAGAAAAAAAGGATATAAATAGATGCCTCTTTGTCTCATTTGTTCAAGTCTTAAGGTAACAAATTATCTATCTCTTCATTTTAAAATAAATTTAAATAATAATTGAATAAAAATCACAACTTCCTGTTAATAAACTAGTAGAATTCAACGTAAAAGGTAGAGTAAAAATGTTTCTTTAAAGCATTTTTTCACATCTGATCAATTAAAACATTCTACTCACATTCTACATCTTCATCACACTCAGAATTCCTGGAATTGGTCAATGGCTTCAAAAGCTGTTCTCATTTGTTACCTAACTTCTGGTAGGAATTCCTTGGATGCCATTTGATTTTGGAATCAAACTGTGAAGATGCTACAAGGCACAGATATCCCTGTCTGGCAGAAGTTAGGGCTTAGATCACCAATAAATCACAAGAAGGAATGTTTCCTTTTCCTTCCATGCCGTAGGTGGCTTTCAAAGTCTGAAATCAGCTTCTGTTTGCTGGCGGCTGCTTTGCCTGGTCACAGTGGACCAGACGGACTGGTACAAGGAGTAAGGGGGCACAATGAATCATTCAGTGCAAGGAAGGAAATGCTTGGATGGCCAAAAAGCAGTGTGGACTTTCATTTAGAAATGTACACACATTTCCCTGAAACATGCTTAGGAAAACAGCTTTGTGCTGTTTTTAGGGTGTTCTATTTGTCATTCAGAAACACAACACATTAGCTGCTTTGAACTCCTCAGCACTAAAAATATTTAAGTTACATAAGCAGAGCAAGAGAAGTCCTGAATGAACCTTTTAACTAGGAGGTTCTAAGGTATCTCCATATTGCCCTGACTAAATAGTGAAACTGTTGTATGGAGCAGAGCTACAGTCCTGAAGAAAGCCAACATAGCAAGACTGGTGATCAAGAGAAGTAGTCATATACTTCTATTTTTTTAGTAAAGTAATGAAAAGAAATATTTTTAAAGCTATATTTTCTACATACCAAAACTGTTAATTCAACAATTCCAAAAAAATTAAACAGTATTAAAAAAATAAGAATTTATTAAACAATGTGTCAGAAACATTTTTACACCCTGGGAACACAAAATATTCCCTGTCTTCAGGGAACTTATACTCCACCAAAGGCAAAAAAACATATTTAATGAAACAAATACAAGATATGTGAAAAATGGTTCTTTTTGAATGATCTTCCTGACTTATTTTTCAAAACTCTTTTCAAACTTCAATAGTAAGTTGATGGGTGCTGCACAAGAGATATAATGCTCTATATTTTAAAAAGTCTTCTTCCTTACAGTAGCACTTGAAAAGCAGACAAGTCAGAGTATGCTTATAAAAACAAAATGACCAAATTTAGCTAGAGGGTTTGAACATTTTTTTTTTTTGGTGTTCTCTTTTAAATTCTGAAGCTTTGATTCATAACATTGAATCATTTAGTGTTGGTATCCACTGACTGTGTGGTGCCTCCTGTATGATTCATGCTACTACCTATTTTTGTACTGGCACAGGTCGCCAGTGAATGGAGGTTTCCTTAGGATAGAAGGCCTTTGTGCAACTTTCCCTAGGCAGGACATTAGCAGTGAAATACTCACCATACATGAAATGCAGAAATCTTTATAGGAGCCATTGCTACTTCAAGACATTGAAAGAGGCTTTCTTCTGGATCTGAAAAAATATCAATATAATCTTGAGGCAGAACAAAATTTGTATCCATTCCAAGAATCCTCACATGGTCAAGTGTCACTGCATGAGAAGATTTACTTTGAGAATTTGCCAGTAGAAATAGAAATAGTGATTAAATATCCCTTAGCAGTGTCTATGTTTTTGCTTAATACTCTTCTCAATAAAATAATAATTATTAGAAAACTCTCCAAAGTTCAACTTATTTTCCAACTGGAAAAGGGGGAGGGATATCAAAAAAAGGAAATGTCAGTCAGAATGTCATGCACAGAATTCATGAACCTAGAGAATGATAGTTGATATATTAACTGTTAAGGCCTGGTAGTTTTAAATACTAGTCAGTTGGGTTGTGATGATTGAGTGAGTACTCCAATCTATGTGATGCCACTGCTCCGGACAGTAAAACAAAGCGAAACAAGAACAACAACAGCAATACGCAATAAAACAGGAGAGGTGACAGAATTCATCATGATAATCATCTTAAGAAAGGATAGTGGAGCAACCGGAGCTCTCCCTCCCCCCCCTCCTTCCCTCCCTCCCTCCTTCCCTCTCTCTCTCTCTATAAGAAGAAGGTAAAATACAGGCCACAAATAGAGTTGCCTTATGTAGTAAAAATGATTTAGTGCCAATAGAATTGACTGTTAGAAAAGGTAAATCACAGGAGAACATAAAATGGCCTGAGGAATGAAATGAAATGAATCATCCAATAATGAGAAGGTAGTTATAAAACACTTTGGGTACTGTACTAAGTGCCAGGGATACAAGTACAAGGAATAAAATAATCCCTACTTACAAGGAGCTTGTATTCTAAGAAATGAATATTAGCAAGTGGAAGCTAATGTCTCCATAAGACATCAAGAAATAGCAAAATAAAATAAGAAAAATTAAAAAAATATGATGTATCTCATTAGAAAAAATAAACAGGTCTTCTAGAAAATAGGTTGAAAAGAGTTAATTTAAGAATTGATTACCTGGAACTCATGATTAAAGAAAGAAACTAGACATCATATTTCAAGAAATTATTAAGAAGAACTGCTCCAATATCTCATTACTGGAGGGTAGAATAGATAAGGGGGAAAAAATCCATGAATTACCACCTGAAGGAGCTCTAAGAAGAAAAATACCCAGGAAAATTATAGCCAAATTTCAGAGGTCATAGGCCAAAGAGAAAGTACTTCAAGTAACTGGCAAAAACAAAACAGACAAAAAGCCTATTTCAATATCACAGAGAAACAGTGAAGGTTATGTAAGATTTATTAGCTATAATGTTTAAGGAATAGAAGACTTGAAATGTAATATTACAGAGGACAAAACAGCTGGGATAAAAACTGGGAATCTTCTATCTAGAAGAGTTGATGAAATCTTTCAAAGGAAAAATGAGTGTTTAATGAAATCTTAGGATAGTTGTAGGAAATAAATAAACCCACATAAATCATAACCACCCTATATATTATCAACAAAACTTAGCAGCAAGGCATATAAACAGAAATTCCCATTATAATTTCAGGAAATATAAAATAGTTTAGACTGTAAGTGCCAAGGCAAACACAGGTAATATATGAACCCAATTTCAAAATATTTTTTCACATAGATAAAGGCAGATCTATTGATTGCTCATTGGTAGGGAAAGTCAATCTAATTAAATTACAATCTGCAGAGATCTGCTAATTTAGCACCATACCAAAAATATATTTCATAGAGCTAGAAAGAAAGAATAAATTCATTTGGAAGAACAAAATGTCAAGAGTATGAAGGGAATAAGTGAATAAAAAAGAATATTAACTAAAGCATGCAAGCAATACTAAATTTCAAACTATATTTTAAAATTGTATTCACGAAAGCAAATAGTGGAGGAAATATAGGAAAAAACAGAGACAGCAATGCACTATTATTGTGCAACTAGGTGGCACAATGGACAGAGTACTAGGCTTGAAGTCAGAGATGCTCATCTCGCTAACTTTGAATCTGACCTCAGACATTTACTGGCTGTATGACCCTGAACAAGGCACTCAATGCTGTTTTCCTCAGTTCTCTCATCTGTAAAATGAACTGGAGAAGGAAATTACGTAACCTCCAATGGGGTCACAAAGTGTTAAAACAACTAAAATGACTGAAAAACTGCAAAAAGCACTGTTGGTGGAATTATGAATTTGTTCAACTGTTCTGGAAAATAATTTGAAAAAATAATTTGAAAATTTATATCCTGAGGATATAAAACTCTGCATATCGTTTGACACAGTTATTCTGCTACTAATTCTGAATCTCATTGATATTAAATATGAGGGAAATGGGCCTCTTTGTACAAAAAATATAGCATCTCTTTTTGTGCTTGCAAAAGTTTTGATAATTGAAAGGATGCCCTCAATTGGAAAATGACTGAACAGAATGTTGTTATTTTGATGGATTACTATTGTGCTATTGAAAAATGATGAGCATGATTTTTGTTTAATAAACAGAAAGTCTTACACAGTCTGAGGTAAAATGAAATGAGCAAAATCAGAACAGTGTACACAGTAACATTAATATGATCAACTGAGAAAGGTTTGACTACTTTGGTGAAGACAATGACACAAAAGAATTCCAAAGGACCCAAGATAAAAAATGCTATCCACCTTAAGAAAGAGGGAACTGATTAACTCTTGAGTACAGATTGAAGCAGAGTTTTGCACTTTATTTATTCTTGTGTTTTTTGTGTGTTTTCTTTTGTAATATGGCTAATATGGAAACATTTTATATGACTTTGCATATAGAATCAATATTATTTTGCTTGGCTTCTCAAGGAATGTGGGAGGTACAGAAAGGTGAGAGAAAATTTGTAATTATTCTTTTAAAAAAGCATGTTAAAATTCTGAGGTACAAGGCAGAGCCAAGGTGGCAGAGTAAAAGCAAGGACCTGTTAGAGCTCTCTCCCCAAATCTCTCAAAAAAAGCTGTGTAAAATGACTCTGAACAAATTCTGGAACAACAGAAGTCACAGAATGATGGACTGAAACAGATATCTAGACCAAAACAATATGGAAGGTCAACAGGAAGGCTTTGTCATGCTGGACTTGGAGTAGAACTCAGTTTGGTGGCACATGAAGTTGGAGCAGGTCTTAGGGGACTGAATCATTGGGGGCTACTCTGATTTCCAAACTTCTCAACCTACAGATGCCAGAGATAGCTTTGAAGGTCAGTGGGAAGGGTCTCTCATTTGGCTGAGAAGGAACCAAACCCCTGGACCCAATCCCAGCCCTAACCCCAGATTCAGCACCAGGGTAGGGGAAGTCACTGCTGAAACTGAGGTGGCATCTGGAGTCCTACACTTAACAAAGAGCTCAAAAGTCAAGTAATTGACTGGGAAAATAAGCAAATGGGGGAAAAAGAAACAGACTATAGATTCTTACTGTCTTGGTGAAGAGGTATTTTCTTACATCACTGGTGAGGAAGATCAAAACATACAAGAAGACAACAAAACCAAAGCTCTTGCACCCGAAGTCCCTAAGAAAAAAATATGAATTGGTCTCAGACCATGGAAGAATTCAGAAAAAATTTTGAAAACCAAGTAAGAGAAGTAAAGGAAAATTGGGAAGGGAAAGGAAAGTGATGCAAGAGAATTATGAAAAACAAGCCAACAGCTTGCTAAAGGAAAGTCCCCCCTCCCAAAAATGTTGAAGAAAATAATGGCTTTAAAATTAAACTAAGCAAAATGGCAAAAGAGGTCCAAAAAGTCAATGAGGAGAAAAATGTCTTTAAAAAGCAGAATAGGACACATGGAAAAAGAGGTCCAGAAGCTCACTGAAGAAAATAATTTCTTAAAAATTTGATTGGAGCAAAGGGAAGCTAACGACTTCCTGAGAAATCAAGATATTATAAAACAAAACCAAAGGAATGAAAAAAGTAGAAGAAAATGTGAGGTATCTCATTGCAAAAACAGCTGAACTGGAAAATAGAGACAGATTAGATAATTTTAAAATTATTGGATGACCTGAATGTCATGATAAAAAGAAAGTCTTGACATCATCTTTTAAGAAATTATCATGGAAAATTGCCCTAATATTTCAGAACCAGAAGGTAAAATAAAAATGGAAAGAATCCACTGATCACTTTCTGAAAGAAATCTCAAGAGGAAAATTGATAGGAATGTTGTAGCCAAATTCCAGAGTTTCCAGGTCAAGGAGAAAATATTACAAGCAGGCAGAAAAAAAACAATTCTAGTTTTGTGAATCACAATTAGGATGACACAAGATTTAGGAGCTTCTACATGGAGGGATCAGAGGGCTTGGAATATGACGTTCCAGAGTTCAAAGGAGATAGGATTAAAATCAAGAATCACCTACCCAACAAAACTTAGCATCATACTTCATGGGAAAAAAAAAATGGAACTTCAGTGAAACAGAGGACTTCCAAATACACTTGTTGAAAAGAACAGAACTGAATAGAAAATTTGACTTTCAAATACAAGAATCAAGAGATACATGAAAAGATAAACAGAAAGGAGAAACCGTAAGGACTGATAATACACAAAGTTTCTGTTTCTTATTTGACCCAACTTGAACTTTTGTTACATCAAACTTCATATGACAGTCAGTCAGAATGTACTGATTTTTAGAAAAGGTATTTCTGTAAATGGTATACCAATAACAGGTTGTACAGAATGTTCTTTTCAAAATCTGATGAATTGGCTCAAAAACATGCACGCCATCCATCAACAATGTGGCCCGGAGTTCCTGATGTTATCTGGGGTGAAGAGGGCACCAGGCTGCCTAATGAGAGACAAACTGGACTAAGAACAAATGGATCAGGCCAAACCTTGTGTTCTTTCAGCAGTGAGATTTTGCCTGACTGAAAAAGTCCTTCCTCCCAACTGCCAACATCTGACTTTTTTTTGTCACATTAATCAATCTGAGAGGTATAAGGTGGTACCTCAGAATTTTCTTTAATTTGTTTTATATGTTCAACATTCTTTCCTGATTTCCACTAACTGTAATCGTGGTAAAGTCAAATCCTCTCAGTGCTCCAGGCATCTCTCTACACTTATAAATTATGTTTAGATTGCCAATTTTTATCAGTAGAGAAAATTTCTGAATGGAATATGTACTTTGTTTTTTCCACACCTGATAAAATCATAAGTCTATATAGGTCTTTCCCTTGAAATTATAAGAAAAAGCCAGAAATTAGATTTATCCTATGTTAAAAACAAATTGTTTAGATTTACAATTCAGTTTCATTCTTTGATTTCCTAAATGGCTGAAATATTTGCAAATTCATGACAGTCCAAAGGCGATTACAATGGAAATACATTATAAGTTAACATTGTCTGAACATCTTTGATACGTTACTCTGAATGTAAACTCACTTAATTTCATGTTTCCCTAAGAAAAAACATGGGTCTTTTTACTACAGAGGAAATAAAAAAGCTGAAGTAGCCCAATTATCCTACATAGCTATAAAACCCTTAATTATGTAACAGAAAGTGATCAGAGGAATTTTTTTCAGTCTACCAATTTGAAGACTCAAATAACTATAAAAAAGATGGTATTAATTAGTGGAAAAAACAGGCATGAAATAAAATGAGGAGGGGCATAGGATGTAGGAAACTATTTGAAATATTTTAGCACTTGAAAATGTCAAGCAATTTATTGAGAATTTATTCACTTGGATTGGAAGACTAAGCAGAGTTGCTACAAAATATCTAAGAATGAGTTGTTCTATAACTGAATAAAAGAATAGAAAATTTCTTTCAAGGTATTCTTGTTACTGCTAAGAAATGAAAGGAACACACTAATCACAGTCATATCACATCTCACAGAAGGAACATGAAATATTTGCAGATATGGTCCACCCTTATGTAAAATACATACATGAACAGATACAAGAAATATAAATAGGTAGGTAGAGGACAAAAGCAGATGTGCATTAATCAGAGCTAATTCAAAGGGAAAGTCATTTTGAAAAATATTGGCAGCAGTTTCCTCCTTGATTCTCTCCATCAAAAAACTATGTGTTTTTAGTTTTTTCTCCCATTATTATTTTTTAAATCAGCTTTATTCAATGACTACTGTATCTTAGTAAAATATTTAAAGGTTTCTTCAATTTAATATATTTTTCTGTCTTTTTTTGGATGAAATTAGTTAGTATTTTATTTTTCAATTATATGTGAAAAACAATTTTATATTCATTTAAAAAACATTCCAAATATTCTTCCTCTCTTACTTGACTCTTCATTGAAAAGGCAAGAAATTTGATATAGGTTTTACTTGTACAGTCATGCAAAACATATTTCCATATTAGTCATGTTGTGAAAGAAAACACAGACCTCTCTCCTCAAAAAAAAAAAAAACTCAAGAAAAACAAAGTTGTTTTTTTTTTTTTTTTAAAGTACGTTTCATTAGGCATTCAGATTCCATCAATTCTCTCACTAGAGCTTGCTAGTATTTTTCATCATGACTTCTTTGGAATTGTCTTAGATCATTATATTGCTGAGAACAGCTAAATCATTTACAGTTATTGAATGCATGTTGCTATCATTGTGTACTGCATTCTCCTGGTTTGACTCACTTCACTTTTCATTTTTTCATATAAATCTCTCCAGGTTTTTCTGAAAGCATCCTGCTCTGCATTCTTATAGCATATTTTTTATAGTGTTATATCACCAGTATATACTACAACTTGTTCAGCCTTTCCTCAAATGATAAATATTCCCTTAATTTCCATTCCTGTGCCACCACTTAAAGAGCTGCTATAAATGCTTTTTTGCACATATACATCCTTTTCCTTTTTAAAAAGTCTTTTGGGGATGTAGATAATGATATTGCCAAAGGGAATGCACAGTTTTATAGCCTTTCAAGCATAGTTCCAAATTGTTCTCCAGATTAATTGGATGAGCTCAAAACTCCACCAATAGTGCATTAGTACTTCAATCCCTTCCAATATTTGTCATTTTGCTTTTCTGTCATATTGCCAGTCTGATGGGTATGATTTGGTGCTTCAGAATTGGTTTAATTTGTATTTTTCTAATCAATACTGACTTGCTGCATTTTTATATGACTACAGATAGTTTTGATTTCTTCATATGAAAACTGCCTGTTCATATCTTTTGACCTTTTATCAATTGGGGAATGATTTGTATTCTTCTAAATTTGTCTCAGTTCTGTATATATTTGGGAAATGAAGCTTTTATAAGGGCCCCTTGAGGTGAGAGAAAAACATGAAGTTTATTCTCATCACATCCCACTAAAGGAAGGAATAAAATGCATGCTCATTTTGGTATGAAAACCTATCTTACAATACAGGAAAGTGGGGGATAAGGGGATAAGCAGGGTGGGGGGATGATGGAAGGGAGGGCATGGGGAGGAGGGAGCAATTTGAGGTCGACACTCATGGGGAGGGACAGGATCAAAAGAGAATAGAAGTAATGGGGGACAGGATAGGATGGAGGGAAATATAGTTAGTCTTATACAACACAACTATCATGGAAGTCATTTGCAAAACTACACAGATTTGGCCTATATTGAATTGCTTGCCTTCCAAAGGGAGGGGGTGGGGAGGGAGGGAGGTAAAGAAGTTGGAACTCAAAGTTTTAGGAACAATTGTCAAGTAATGTTCTTGCCACTAGGAAATAAGAAATACAGGTAAAGGGGTATAGAAAGTTATCTGGCCCTACAGGACAAAAGAGAAGATGGAGACAAGGGCAGAGAGGGATGATAGAAGAGAGAGCAGATTGGTGATGGGGCAATTAGAATGCTTGGTGTTTGGGGGGGGAGGGGACAAAAGGGGAGAAAATTTGGAACCCAAAATTTTGTTAAAATGAATGTCAAATAAATAAATTGAAAAAAAAGAAAAAAAAGAAAATTAAAAAAAAAAATAAGGGCCCCTTTACAAAATTTTCCCCCAGTTTTCTGTTTTCCTTTTAATTGTGGCTTTGTTGCCTTTTTTATTTTTGAAATTTTTTTTCAATTTAGTACAATCAAAATTATTCATTTTACACTCTGTAATGCTCTCTGTCTTTTGTTTTGGTCATAATTTCTTCCCTCATCCATAAGTCTGACAGGTAAACTATTTCATTCTGCCCTAATTTGCATGAGGCATAGCCTATAAAGTCTAAATCATGTAATCCACTCCACTGTTTTCATTTTATGGGTAAGTTAATTACATTCACATTCACAGTTATGCTTACTCTGAATTTCTTTAAATCCCACTTCTCTTCTTAATTGTAATTGTCTTTCTCTTTTTAATATTTTTTTCAATTGTCAAGTATTTTTCCTCACACTGCCCAATGATGGATGAAGGCTAAAGGAAATATAATTATTTGTAACATATAAAAATAGTCAAGCAAAACAATTTCTCACATTGGCATAAAATGTTTTTCATTTTTTTTATTAGTTCACTTTTCTATCAAAAGGTGAGTAGCATTCATCATCTACAGTCATCTAGAAGTACATCTACTCACTCTTTTGATCTCAGTTGTCTTTCAGTATTGTCTGTTTTCACAATATCGATGATGTAGCATAAATTGTTTTCCTTGTTAAGATTATTGAACTCTGCATTGGTTCATGAAAATCTTCCCTGGTATCTTTGAAAGCATCTTTTCATTTTATTTCCAGCACAATAATACCTTTATATTTATATGCCATAATGTGTTCAGGCATTCCCTTATTGATTGGTATCCCCTTAGTTTCCAAAGATCCAGTAATTTATTTATACATTCCACAAGTGATACTTAGTTTTTTTTTATTGTATTATATTATTTTATTCATTCTTGCTTTTTTATCTTTATAAGGGGTGGTGATGTTTTCTTTCAGGCTTGCAGAAATATTGTCCTAATAAATGAGATTTCTTACACTAGAAATGCCTTAAGTACTTACAAAAATTGCCTACATTGATTTTTTTTTAAATATTCAAACACTGATAAATGTATTTAGTCAAAAATACATATAAAGCATATATTATAGAGCTTTAACTAGCAGAGGTCATGCCTGGAGTTAATATATGGATTTTTGTTTCTTTGTTTGTTTTTGATGGGAGGGAAAGGGAATGTGGCAAACACATAGTCCAAAGGGGAGGAGGAAAGTAATCTAATCAAGTCTAATGAAGTCATAGTTTAGGTTGAACATGTTGAGGTGGGGAAATATGTCCCCAGAATTTCTGAAGTGTTGTTGTGCTATTCGGAAAACTGTAAGTTAAGTATAGGAATAGCAAGGGAGATGAGAAAGAAGTGGAGAAGTATGTGGTTCTTAGCAGGAAAGGTGTTCACCTACCGTTAAGCAATTATAAAACCCCTTTTATACTGTGTTTTGCATGACTAAATCATGTGGAAAATAAGGAAAAAAGTAATACTCTGAAAATAATATATAGGTAATTAAATATAGTACGTATTCTTTAGCTAGTTAAGCATTCTCTTTCACATAGTTATTATATGCTCTAAACTTCATTCATCTAAAGTAAACTTTGTTCAATCCTTGTTTCTGATTTATGGGATTTTATACTATGAGATAGACAGTTAAGTGGCATAGTAGATAGAATGCTGAGCTAGATCTCAGAAAAAAAAAAACAACAAACCATTAAATCTGGTATCAGATACCTACTAAGCTGTGTGACCCTGGGAAAGTCACTTAATCCTGTTTGCCTCAGTTTACTCATCCATAAAGTGAACCGGAGAAGGAAATGACAAACCACTCCAGTATCTTTGCCAAGAAATCCCCAAATAGGGTCACAACTGAACAAAAACAATAAATACTATGGGATGCAACATGGCATAGTGGGAAAAAAGTGCCTCTGGATTCAGAAATTCTAAGTTTTAATTCCACCTCTGATTCTATCATTACTACCTTGAACAAATCACTTTATCTCCTTGGACTTCAGTTTTCTTGAATACAAAATTAAGATGCTGGATTAGATTGTCTCTGAGGTCTTTCCAGTTCTATAATCTATGATCCTATGAACTGATGCATTTTACAATTATTATTAGAACTTTCAATTACTGAGATTACTGGAATTGTGAAAAAACCCAACCAATTACTAAGTGGTAACATACCCATCTTTCAAATGATACCTTTAATTCAATGAAAGTTTTCTAGTAGCAGGATATTCAAACACACATCATATTCTTATTGACTCTTGGTGTAACCATCTGAGTAGCCTAATAAAGGCTTACTCAGTTTGTATGTGATTCATATATATAGGGATACTATCCAAGAAGGGAGTACTTGTAAGCCAAGTGGAAAGATTTAATTTAATGTGGTAATCATCATTTCAGACTTATTCTGCTCATAAGGCTAAGGGCAGAAACCATTTGAAGTGCAACCAAGCTCTTCTGCCACAGATCTCTGAGCTGCCCAGAGATATATCACAATATTAGTCAAGAAGATCAAAGGCTTTATTCAGAAGCCCCTTTCTCAGTCATTCAGAGTTCATTTTTTCTTATTTTAGACAGAACCCTAACAATCTTGGTTAAATGATTGCCCAGGCAGTAGAAGATTAGAAGCAGAAAATCAAAATGTGCTTGAAAGACAGAGACATGTATAGTGTGTATAGTGACCAAGGGCAAGAAATGAAAGATAAGAGTCTGACATAAAAGAAGGGAAAATAGAAACTATAAAAATGGAAACTCAAGTACTTGAAATGTATTTCATTCTGATGCAAGTTAGTGATGAATTAATTTGGATATCTAGAATTAGATATGACCTTCTTTTGTGGTGAGAGACAGTTCAAATGTTACACTGACTATATTGAAAGGTTCAAAGAATTAAAGAAATCAGAAAGATTTCTCTGGTGAGGAATCAATTACAGACATCACTTGTACTATAATGAGCAAGCAGGCAGCAGAGTGGACAGTTCACCAGACTGGTAATTAGGAAGACCTCAGTGTGAATCTGACCTCAGACACTTAAGAACTGGGTGACCCTGGCTACTCACTTGATCTATATTTGCCTCAATTTCTTCATCTGAAAAATGGAATATCTCCCAGGGTTCTTGAGGGATTCAAATGAAATAATAATTGTAAAGTACTTAGCACGGTCCCTGAAATGTAGTAAGTATGATGTATTGTTAGTTGCTTCTACTACTACTACTACTACTACTACTACTAGTACTACTACTACTACTACTATTACTACTACTGCTACTGCCACTACTACTACTACTACTACTACTACTACTACTACTGCTGCTACTACTACTACTACTACTACTACTACTACTACTACTACTAGTACTACTACTACTACTACTATTACTACTACTGCTACTGCCACTACTACTACTACTACTACTACTACTACTACTACTACTACTACTATTACTGCTACTGCTACTACTACTACTACTACTACTACTACTACTACTACTACTACTACCACTATTACTATTATATAAGAAAATTGGGAAGAAGATGAGATATCTTTCAGCACAGTTGGCGAAAAGATCTTAACTGAACAGGAGAACAGGCACACTAATATATTTTTGGTTGAGTTGTGAATAGATCCACTTATTCTTGGAAGCAATTTAAAATGCTATCTGGAAAAACCCTAAGCTGTATACCCTTTGACAGGTTAAACCAGGGGTGGGGAACAAGATTCAGTCAAAGGGTCACACTCAAGGACCTAGATGGCCATATGTGGCCTGAAGGCCACAGGCTCCCCACTCCTGGTTAGACATATATGACAAAGAGATTAAAGACAGGAAAAGGACCCATATGTAATATGTGTGTGTATGTGTGTGTGTACACACACATTGTTGCAGCAATTGTGAGATGGATGAACAAATTATGGCATATGAATAGAATGAAATATCATTTGAAAACTTTTATGAAATGACAGTTTGAAGTGACCAGCATCAGGGGAACAATTTCAATATTCAGTTACTTCAATGGGAAAGCAATTTTCAAAGACTTAAAAGTTCAAATTAATGCAACAATTAATCACAGCTGTAGAGGATCATCTCTTAGCAGAGAGGTGATGGACTGGAGGTGAAGGATGAGACATATGTATTCAGACATGACCAATGTATGAATCTGATTTGCTTGACTTTATTAAAATAGAAAAGAATAATGAGGTACTGATAGTGATGCCAAAAAAAAGAAGAAAGAAAAGAGCATCAATGGATTATTTTAAAATGCATTGAAAAAATACTAATTGACTGATTTTGATGTCAAAATATACACATAAGAGAGCAGAAGAGATTTTTCGAAAAGACAAAAGAAAGCAGAACAAAGTTGGTATTAATGTTAAATTTAATAATTACAAAAATTATTTCCATAATATAAATTCGTTCTTTTATATATAATCCTTTATTCTTCTTTGTAAATGAATGTCTTATTTGTATATATCAAATTCATGATTAGAAATAAATATGTTTAAGAAATTGTATATACATATATACTTACAGTTTCATATACAACACCCTTACTGTGCTTTCTATTTGAAAACCTCACTGTTACTTGGTATTTGCCAAGTTCACAATAAAAAAGGAAAAAAAATGAAAAGAATGAATAAAGAATATAAAGAGCAACGGGTGAAAGAAAAGTGAAAAAAAAAGGAACTTGATGAAGAGCAAATGAAGCAGAGAATCCTTCATAGTTACTGATTCATCATTTCTCCTGAACTGATTTACCAGTATAAAAGGTTTTATAATTCTTATTACTACTTTACTTCTTCTTTACAAAGCTTAATGATGGCAGAAGTGCTTTAATAACCTTAGTCATTAGACTTTTTCTGAGAGAAGGCATGTCACTACCTTTTTTCAGCACTCATTATTATGGCATCAGCCCATCTTACCCACCAAGGTTGGAATTGGTTGAGTATTTGCTCAAATGAACCTTTCTCATGGTCATAGAAGTCAATTAGTTTTCAATAAAAGGTCTTGTTGATTTTTCAAGACCATTAAATGTCATGCTATGTATCAAAGTGACTTGATGTTATTGGGCACAGAATGCAACACAAGTCAAAGTTATCCCCCTAATAAAATCTCAGCAGTATTTATTTAACCTCTTTATAGCATTTATTAATGAACTTTGTGACTTTTCTTATATCAGCTGATGATTGCACCTTTTCTAGCAAAATGCTAAATGGACACACTAAAAGAAAGAAAAAAACTGTATATATAAAAAAAAATACTGTTTTCAGTTTACTTCCCCCATTTATTTTGGGAGGCAGAATTAGAAGGCGATGGATTTTGTGATGGCTGCCTATTAGTAACTACCTCTGAGTCGAACATTGGGATTCTATGTGTGGAACGTGAAGCATATCATGGACAAAAACTCCCTTTTTCTTTTCACCTCCACAGATTGAACCCTGGTAGTAAAAGGTACAGATCTATAACAAAGTACACAAGCTGCACAGGCAACTATGTGTATCCAAACTCTCTCAGGAGAGAGCTTTGGGGAAAAGTTAAGAACTGACCCTTCCCCTTCCTCATTCCCATTCCATAAACAAAGAATGATTTCAGGCAATCATATTAATGGTTCATTCTTCCATTCATAATAGCTTCACAGAAACATAGAACTATGGCATGCCAGAGTTCCACCATAGAAGTCATGGTGACAAGACATTTCTTTTATAAATGAGGATGCTGAGGTCTAGGGAGGTTCAAAGACTTTGCCCAATGTCACACAGGTTAGAGGCAGAGCTGGAAACACTCATTTTTGAAGAACAAGAATTCCATGGAATGTTGTAATATATCACATCTATGAATATTTTATATTCCCCTCAAGTTCTGGAGTTCTTATTTGTATATATGTGTGTGTATACATATATATATATATATATACACACACACATACATACATGTATATATATAGATATATACATATACACACATATATATACATGCACATGCACATACACATACAACACACACATATATGTATATATATACATGCACACACACATATATTCATTAGAAGAGACAGAGGAAGATTGGAGTTCTTTTTAAAAAAAGCAATGTTTGTTGTAGATTTGGGGAATTGTAGGATGATCCCATTCTGTAGTTTCATCTGTGTAAGGGGGGTCCAGTGATGATCTTTCTCCACTGATTCTAATGCAAATCAATACAAATTGTCTGTATTATGACTAGAGAGTTTCTGCGATTACACGTACACTCTTGAGACTAGACTTGAATTCAAATCTTCCTAATCACAGGATCATAGGATGTAGGCATAACACTGTTATAATAATTAGTTCATCTTAAGTTTAAGGTGTGATAAAATACTATCAAAGGCCTCTATTGGACCCTGCTCTTTAGTTTGAGGCAGTTCATTTTAGACAGAAAATCATGTGCCAGTCACAATCACTCCTAGTTTCCTCTCCCCATTAAGATAATTCCTGACATTTAGCAGATACTGTATTCTCTGTCTAATTCTCTTTCTGTCTCTGTCCCTGTGTCTCTGTCTCTGTCTCTCTGTGTGTGTATGTCATATATTATCTGTGTAATATTTATTAATTACTGGCCTCTTTTGTTTGAGATAAAGTACAATTCCCTGAAAACATATGGGTAATGAAACAATTGTTTTCCAGTCATTTTCAGTCAATTCCAACTGTTAGTGACCTCATTTTTTTTTTGTCAAATACTGGAAAATTTAGTCATTTCTTTCTCCAGCTCATTTTACATATGAGAAAACTGAGGCAAACAGGGTTAAGTCACTTGCCCAGAGTCACACAGCTAGTAATTATCTATGGCAAGATTTGAATTCAAGAATATGATTTTTGTTGTGAAGTGACCAACATCAGGAGAACAATTTATATATTCAATTACTTCAAAGGGAAAGAAATTTTGAAAGACTTAAAAATTAACAATAATGCAACATTTAATTGCAATTGTAGAGGATCCTCTCATAACAGTGAGGTGATGGACTAGAGGTAAAAGATGACACCTACATATTCAGATATGACACATATGTGAATCTGATTTGACTTTATTAAAATAGATCTTTATAAAGGAGTAGAATGGAATTTTATATACTGTGCCACTTAGCTTCTCAAATGAAAGATTAGTTAATATTATATTGTTTCTGAGTCTCTTTTCAGTGTTTCATGTTGAACAATTTTTGGGAATCACTACTAGCTGAGGGAAAACCTAAATCATTGACGTGAGAAACAAGAAGATATGTACATACACATAAGTACATGCAAACTTGGCTTATGAACAAACCTGAGGAAATTTGAATACTGCTGGTATGCAAATGGAGACACGATTCTGGAGTACTAAAGGGAATGTTGGAGCAACTGTTCTATACCTCTATAAAGGTTTGGTATCAATAAGAAGTTGGTGTCACAGTTTCTTGAGAGATATATATGGTGCAAAAGACACTTTGGGAGAGACATATTCCCAGAGATTTCAGAGAGAAGAAGAAAGAAATTAGTAGCTACCTTCGTATAGGGGAATCTTACTTCCCCAACATGTCCTTGATTTCTAGCTTGGCTGTCTAGAGGTTTTAGAAAATTGGGTTTTTTTACATGAGATTCTGCCCTCTCCTTTGGTATGAGCTGAAATCTTGACATTTTATTTTGTTCCAAATCTATCAAGCTCATTCCTTTTCATGTGATTTTATAATAATCTAATATACAGAAGTTTTCTGATTTCTACTTGTTCACTAGTTGCTACTTTTTGCAGTTTTTTCTGCAACTAGCATTTTTTAAGGATGGAGTTAAATAGCAACTAAATAGCTAAAAGCTACCCTCCCTCTTAATGGGGACCATCTAAGTAGTTTTTGTTCTTATCCATTAAAAATAACATACCAGACCAGTAATATGTGATTGGAAAATTAGATCAAATTGTAGTTTTGTGCCCCTCTTGGAGATAGATGAGGAAAGGATCAAATGCCTAGCCATGGACCTTATTCCAGTAACCTCAAGACCAAAATCACAGACTCTGCGATAGGGAGACCAATTCCAGAGATATCTATATAATTTACATACAGACATATGTCCTAAACACATACACACACACACACACACACACATACACACATGATGGCTGCCCCTGGATCAGTTGTCTGATTTCTCTGCTCAATAAAATGGAAGGGGAGCTAGAAATTTGCAAGCAGTGGATTAAATCTTCTCTTGCTGTCAGCCAACAGTGTGATTAACGCCTTTTCATAAGAAGCTTTCAGAGGAGAGACTTTCTTCTATCATCCATACAGCTCTGACAGCATAACAAATGATTTAAAGTGGGGATGGAAAAGGTACTTCCTTTTAATTAGATGAGGTGTGGAGAGAGAAAAAACTCAATGTGATAAAATATTGCAAATATTACCTAGTTCAAAATTAACTAGTTACTATTTATAGATTGCTGCTGCATAAGGAAACTAGGGAATGCAATCTCAGGTGGTGTAAGTTTAGGTTTCTTCATGGCTAGACTGTGGCTTTGCCCCATCATGCCTCATGTTCAGAGCCATAATTCTAGTGTATGATCAGTAAAACTGAGATGAATTGAAATGAACTCAGAGAGGGAAGGGTGGAGATCAGGACCTTTTTTTTCCCTTTAGCTTTAAAATCCTTAGGATGCCTGTAAATTGTATTATTGCTCTAAAACAGGCAGCCTTTTTCCAGATGCATGCCAAGTTCTAGTCTCTCCCAATCTGAAATAAATAGAAAGTGATTTATACATTTTCTTCTTATATTGTGAGTTCAGACATGTGTGTAACTGCAAACATTTCCACTTGGTGAAAGAGTCACCAGTACTTTCTAATTCACCAGTGTCCTTTCTTGCTTCTCCTATACACACCCAATAATTCTTTCAGAAATGTAAGGAAATACCCTTATTATTTTCTTCTCTGCCCAAATAAAGTCAAATGGTCAAATAATAGTAAGGCTAATGAAAGTCTAATATGAGAGAGATAAAAAGTAAGAAGGAAGGGAAGAAATATAGGAATAAGAGGAAGAACAGAGAAACAAAGGATAGAGAAAAAAAAGAATAAGTAGGTTATCAGCTTTTTGAAATTGCACTAGAAATCTTCATTTCCTCATCCATTATTTTAAAGATAATATATAAAATTTGAAAGTATAAATGTTTACGGTCCCTCGAAAATATGCATTTTCAGATATTTCATGACACTTTCATTTAAATATGAATTATGAGGGTAATTGTTTTGAATAACGTATATTTAATTAGAAAACACAACTGGAAATCTAGGGGAAGCTCATCAATTAGGGAATGGTTAAGTCCGTTGAGGTGCATGAATGTAATGGAATACTATCGTGCTATAAGAAATGATGAACAGGTGGACTTCAGAAATACCTGGAAAGGATTATAGGAAGAGATGAATGAAGTGAGCAGAAAGAGGAGAACATCATACACAGCAATTGTCACAGTGTGCAAGGACTGATTTTGATAGACTTAGCCCTTCTCAGCAATACAAGGACCAAAAATATTTCCAAAGGACTCATAATGCAAAGCCATTCACATCCATGGAAACAACTATGGAGTAAGAATGCAGAATGAAACGGACTCTTTTCTCTTTTGTTATTATATGTTACTTTTGTTTTTCTAATGCTTTCTCTCATTCGTTAAAATTCTTCTATTCAAAATGATTAATATGAAAATGTGTTTAATAGGAACGTATGTCTAGAGCCCACATAAGATTGTCATCTTGGGAAGAGAGGTGGGAGGGAGGAGTAGAAAATTTAAAACTTGTGCAAATAAATGTTGAAAACTAAAAACAAATAAATTAACAAATTTGAAAAAAACACAAAGAATAGTGTATCTGAGTCACAAGGTCTGAATTCAAATTTCAAAATGGATACTTGTAATGGCATCATCTTAGATAAGTCATTTCATTTCTGTGGACATTATTCTCCTCATTTTAAAAATAAGATGATAGACTGAATGATATCTAAGGTCTCTTCTAGCTCCAAATCGTGTAACCTGTTATGGATCTTGGCAATGAGAAACAGAGAGTCCTGGATTTGCAAGCAAAAGATGTGGTGTAAAATGTCACTCTGCTACTAAGAGCATGATATTGAATTGAACACTTAAACTCGCTGGTTTATATCTGATAAATAAGAAGGCTATGTAGTTAAGTAATGCAGTAGATAGAGCACTGGACCTGTAGTCAAGTAGGTCAGAATTCAAATCTTACCCTCAGACAAAAAGCAGCTCTGGGACCTTGAACAAATCACGTAACTGTTCTTTGTCTTAGTTTCCTCAGCTATAAAGTGATATAAGATTTTTATCTATATATGTAGTGGACAACATATAATATTTATGTGTATGTATATGTGTGTTTATGTGTGTATATACACACATACATACACACATGTACTTATATACATATTATAATAGCACCTATATCAGAGTTGTGAATATAAAATGAGATAATACGTATAAAGTGCTTAATATAGTGTCATGTACACAGTAGGCAATCAAATTCTTTATTTTCTTTCCTTCTAAGGCAGTTTCCTGTTCTACATTTACACTAATATTAGTATGTTAGAGAATTAATGCTTACATTAAGTGCTTAATTCGTCAGGCACTTTTCTAATTTCTGGGGATACAAACACAAGTAAATAAGAGAGTTCCTGCCCTTAAGTACCTTGCATCCTGATACCTAGGAATATCAGATCCATTAAATTATAGATTTTTGGTGGGGGAACAACAGAGGTTAATTGTAAAATTAAGCTATTAGGCTTAGGATTTTAGACCAACAACAAGTTAGGGTCCTTTAATTCTTAGTAATAGTGTGGAGACAATCAGGTCAAGAGCTTGGGAAGTTAGCATGCATAGTTATTATTTGTGTTTCAGTTGGTTAATGTTAAAAAAAAATTCATTTGTGGTTTATAATTTAAATGTTTTAAAAAAAGTATCACCTGACCAAAAGTTGGAATTGTTTTACGTGATATGAACTGTGCTAAAAATGAAAAATATAAAAAAAAAGAAAAAAAGAACTTGGGAACAAAAAGGTATCTTCTCTTTAACCTGGGAAAGTTACACTGCTGCTATTTGTACATTGGGTGCTGTGATTAAAAAGGGGGAAAAAGATACATATGCAGGTGTTTCAGATTTTTTCCTCTTTTCTTCTCAACTATAAGTGAGAGAATCATCAATCGAAAATTGTCTCTCCAAAAAAAAATGAATAACTCTAGCTAGGAGATGTGTCTTCCAAAGAATATGGAAACAAGAGGCTGTTTACATTACGATACTGGGTTTTCCATTGTCAGAATAACTACTTCAAGAATCTGTATTTACTGTGCTGCAACATGATTTAGGATTTCCAGGAACAGAAACTGCCTTTGTCCCCTGTCTCATTGAGTTTGATGGACTGTGGATTCCTGTCCTGTCTAGAGATAGAGCCAAACAGTACTCAGTAGCAAGTGCAAGGTGCAATATGCCAGGAGACCAGAGCTGGAAATGTCATTGGTAGGAAAACTATATCCAGTGCCTAATAGAATTATATGCAATAGATGTTTCAACACAGATGAACAGAGGACATACTTTTAATTTAGGCATTTTCAAAAATGAGGAACATATTAATGAATAGTGTACTTCTATGTGTTGCCTAAATATGTATAAAATTCTGCTAGGTTGACTTAATTAGACTTATGGAGTCATAGATTCAGAGCCAGACAGGACCTCAGAGGTCTTTTAGTTTAATTTGTTTGTTACTTACATATGAGGATAATGAAGTAAGTGGGTGTGAAATGACTTTTCAATGGTAAACTAAAAGAGATAATCAGAGGGACAAAGTCCTGGCCGTTTTCCAGTAATCAACATGTGTCAAAATATTAGTGACTTCTTACTGGTGGTCTCCTTGTGTTACAGTGATCTTGATTTAAAATTCATCTTTGATGCTTACTATGTGACACTTAGCTAAGTGGGGCCTTAATTTCTTCACTTGTAAAATGAAGAAATTGGACTAGATGACATTGGAAGTATCTCTTAGCTATTACTCTATCATCTTATAATGAGAGATTATATTGAGAATGTTTGGTAATTGATCTGCTGTCCACATAGAGATAAGATTCAAACCTGTGACCTCTAGAGCTAAGCCTGGTATTGCTACTTCTTCATCACAGTGCTTACCTCAGTGCCTGAGTAAAAAACGACAATCTTTTGCAAGATGCTGATTCAAATTCATGCTCAGAAGTTTCATTAGTATCAAATGAAATTTTGAAATGGACTTTAAGAAAAAGTTTGCAAATGTTATTGGTGCTTCTCTGGGTGGGGAACTTGTGACCTTGAGGCCACACATGGCCCTCTAGGTCCTCAAGTGTAGCCCTTTGACTGAATCCAAACTTCATAGAACCAATCCCCTCAATAAAAGGATTTGCTCTGTAAAACTTGGACTAAAGTCAAAAGGCCGTACCCAAGGACCTAGAAAGCCACATGTGGCCTTGAATCCGCAGGTTCCCCACCCTTGCTAGCTGAATGAATACTCTGTAAAGACTAATAATCAGAACAGTGTCTTTGGCTTTTGTTTTTATCTTCTGTCCCTAATTCTAACTTTGCAAATAACTAAAGCAAACAGTTTTCAATATATTTCACCCATTAATAATGTATCTTAAACAGAATAAGAAATAAAAAAAGACACCACGCGTTTCAGCAACTTATAAGATTAAAAGCCTAGTATCAGCTTTCATCCCACTGTGTGCTTGAACCTGTCTACTCTGACTGTGCCAGCAGACTGTTTAAAGTTCCTGTGGCTTGGGGAAAAGCCAGTCTTTACAGAGAAAGTTTTACAGAAAAAAAAAAGAAAAAGAAAAACTTTCCCTTGGACCAGCTAAGTTTTAAATCCTTCAATGGCTAATTGGAAGGGGAACTGAAAAGGTCGTGGGAGGGCTTTAGGGGAAAGGAGAAGAGAGGTGAGTTTTCATTTCTTCAAAAATGCTGAAATGTTCCCTGGGGCAACAGTGCCCCTCAGGAAAGACTTTATTTATTAGCGCAGATAAGACCAGAATCTGAGAGCTCCAAGGACATTTGCCTCAAAATTTGCTTTTGCACCTTAAATCTGCACATTACTTCTTCAAAAGTTCAGCATTTGTTTCACTGCGATGTAGTTTCCCTGAAACCAGCCTGCAACACTTCATTCATTCATTCATTCATCATGCATACAATCATTAATTGAAGATCTACTTGGATCAGTATACCACCACAGAACTCTAGTGATTTTTAGTTATAAATGCCTGTTTTCTTCCATCCCCTTTACTGTGAGAATTTAGAGTATTTCATTTCTTTCTCTTCTAGTCTAGATTTTAAAATCAACAGTAGATGATGTTTTCAACATTTGTTCTTATACTTACACCATAAGAAAACAAGCAAAATTTTGCAGTAACCTTGTAGTGAATGCAAAATAATCAATTTGTTTATAGCATTTTAAAGTTTGTGAAGTATTTTCTCCTCTACAACCCTCTGAGGTTGTTAGTCAAACTTTGTTATCTCTATTTTATACCAAGGAAACTGAGGTCCAGATAGTTTAAATGACTTACCTTTAAGTACATAGATAAGGAGCACAGTATCTGAGACTAGAACCCTGGTTTTCTTGTTCTAGGTCCAGTAATCTATTCAAATAATATACTTCCACTCATTATATTGTTTATATAAATTAGAAATTTTTCTTTGAGATTCTATGTGAAATAACATGACCAGAAAGGATTCTTATTTATTTCAATGTTGTTTTAACTGATTGCAAAATCATTAGTAAAACAGCTCAGCAATGCTTTCATTCATTCTTTTTTAATTGCTTAGCATAGTAATTCAAGACATGTTTGCAAATAAAATTCAGATTCACATGGTATTTCAAGGCTTTGCATTAAAAAATAGTAATTGGCAAACATTATCTATCACCTTTGGGTCTCACAATAGGCCAGTGACATAATTACTTAAATTATCCTCATTTTAAAGGTAAGGAAATGGAATTTCAGAGAAGTCAAGGCACTTTTTCCAGGCCACATAGCCGGCAAATATCAAAGGCATGATTGAGACTATGTTCTTTCTAACTATAAATCCAGTATTCTACCAGGCAGCTTCTTTATTTAACACTTTACTAAATCAGGGGAATGGGGGAGACAAAAAAGAAAAAAAAAACTGGATGTACCCTTCAAAGTAGTTTACATTCTACTAAGTAATAGAATACATATATAACTATAAAATAAGTTGTAGACAAGAAGAAATAAGGATTAAGTATATAAAAGCATGGCCATAGGAGATGAAATACTTTGTTCAGGGAACATAAACTAGGTCAGTGTATTTGGACGGTGGAGAATGTGAAACATCATAATTTGAAATAAGGATGAAAAAAACAGGCTACCAAATTTTACTGTAACTTCAAGATTATCAGTAGCTACTACACAGTTTTCAAAAAGGGAATGAGTGACACAGATGGGCTTACGCTTTATGGGGGTTATTTGGGTAATGGCATGGAGAATGAATTAGAGAAAGGAAGGATCAGAAGGAAGGACAAAATTAGGAAATTATTGCAATAGTCCAGATAAGAAAAGATGAGGGCATGGACAAGGGTGATCATCAAAAGATATAAAGGAACAGAAAACAATATATATGTGTGTGTGCATATATATATATATGTATATATATATACATATATATATACACATATATATGCATATATATACATACATATATTGTTAGTAGGGTGGGTTTAAGAGGGAAGAAGAGCTCTGGTTTGAGTTTATAGATTTTTGATTGCATGTAGTACATCAAGATGGAGGTGTTTAACACATTGTTAGAGTTGTATTTATAGATCTGGGATTCATCTGTAGTCACTCAATTACTGAATCAGTCCGAGTGAAGAAATTGTTAAGAAAGAGGGTGTGGAGAGAGAATAAAAGAACACATAACCTATGGTTATGACTATTCTAAATCATCCACTCTCCGTATCTTCCCAAATCTGCCTTCCCCCTTTACAATGATGCCAATGATTTTGTCTCTTAATTTACCGAAAAGATGGATATCCTGAAGCATCGATTCGCCCGTGTTTTCTTAACTCTACCTCTCTCTATGTCTTATAATTTCTCTCCTCTCTTGGTTTTAGTCTTCCTAATTTGAGTCTAGTGTTTCATCATGTTACTTAACTCCATTGATTACTTCTCTTCAATATAAGATTACTTGTCTCTCCTCTATTTGTAGGCTAACCACTGTATTCATCTGGTTAAAAATCTTTGTCCTCTTTTCTGTCTTTATTCTGTTAATAATTCCTCCTTTTTGGTATTTTTCTCTTTTTAGTATTTAGCAATTCTCTACTTACTATTCTCTCCTTTCCTTTCACTAATAAATCTGTTTTTAAGAGGCAAATAGATGTCTTGGTGGATAGAATACTGGATAGCGGATGTACACTCAGAAAAACAAGAGTTCAAATATTGTTTCAGGCTCAATCCCTCAGATCCTCAGGCCTCCAACTCAAAGCAGGTGATGATGTGTTTTCTGTGCCTGTAGGAGCTCAACTTCATAGTAGGAAGGAGGAGAAGTAGATAATGGAATCTAACCTGGAGGCAGCTGTGGATGGTCTCTGCTGGAGATGGAGTCTTCTTTTGGATTATCCCTAAAAGCCACTTTCTCCCCTGATACTATGTTATTGCTTTGGTCACTGTCATTCTCCAAACTCAAAATGTAAATCTTCTTTGCCTATTCCATCGATCTTCACACCAATGTCCAGTAAGTAATTTCTATACAGTCTCTTTTTTACAATTTCTCTTGCATCCATTGCTTCTTTGAGTCTTTAAATTTCCATTACCAATATCATGACATAACTAGATCCCACCACACCCTTATTTCTCTTCCCTTTACATTTATAGGTAATTTATGTTTACCAATCAAAAACTTTATTTTGCATTTGATGTTCTCAAAATTATAAGGTAGATGGCAGCAATATTAACTATCATGTTTTTACAGATTTAATAAACACAGAAAATAATAACTCAAGATAAGAATTCTCAGAAGCTTACAGGGAGTCACAGAACCAAGAAATACTTGAGCTTATAGAACAAGAAAGTTAACTTTTAAAAGTCAAAAGATCCATCTGGAATCACTTAACTAATAAGGGTTAGTGGTAAGATTTGAAACAATGTCTTCTGACAAGCGATCCACCATTCATTCTACAGTATTCATTTCAACACACATCCAACTCCCAGGGTGAAGTGCAAGGGTAATGGTGAAAAACTGCAGCTGAGAGAAAGGTTGTAAGAGAGAGCTTTCAGGAAGGGACCATATGTTAAGTAGTGAAGAGATCAAGAAGAATACATGGGAATTTGGGGAAAGAGCTAAAAATATTAAATCCAAGGGGAAAGGCAGGAGTAGGAACAAAGCAAAAGCCAAGAATACTGGGGCAAAATACCAAGAGAAGCAGACCAAGCCAACTGAAACAGGAAAATGGGGAAAGCCAGAACAAGAAGGCTAAATGTCAAAACCACAGAACAGCTGGATGGAAATATATGAAGTTAGGTCATTGGGGGGACAAGTGGTCAAGTGATGAGAGTTGTCTGTCTACAGCCTCTTTTGGATAAAGCATAGGAATTACATATAACTTGGCATCTAAGACCTGTCACCAAAGGATAATCAGAGTCTTAATGTTCATTTTGTAGCCCTAATCAGTCTCCCTGCCTCCAGTTCTTCTTTACCTCTAACCCGTTCTTCCTAACCTTCATTCCAATTGTTCTAAAAAGCTGTCTAAATTTTATGTCTTGTCAGCCCTTCAATGACTGCTTCTTATTTAGGTTAGTGTGCAAATTCATAAGCCTATAATCTAAAACCCTTTACAATCTTATCCCAGCTAAATGATGTGAGAATTCTACTTTATTCTACACTAGTCTAAGCATATTTGGAATATTGGTTTGAATTATAAATTTGCAATACATATACATGTATATATATATGTGTGTGTGTGTTTAGAGAGATTATATATATATACATATATATGTGTATGTGTGTATGTATCTATATCTACATACTGATATATAGATACATACATACATATATATGGCATCCTCATTTCAATGTTCTAAGTAATTTTGTTTCATAGTTTTTGTTTATCATTTACTTATTGCTTTTAGAAATGGTTATTTATTAAGATGGTATTGGAAGAAGAGTTGGTGCAAAATATATTCCCCAAAATCTGTGATAGATTCTTTTAAAAGAACATGTAAAACTCGGGGCAAAATTGAATCAAACTCAGAAAGCAAATGTGGCAAAAGGATAATTGAATTCCACGCAGCTAGATGTCTCTCCCCATCCCATTTTTGATGGTAGCTAAGAAATTCTTTTTATGTGTGATAAATATGTATCCAGTCTGCCCTTCGTCCCTAATTCAAAGACTGATGCTATCCTGTGCTGTATTGGGATGGGCCAACGAGATGATGCCAGGTTGTAAGTAATAGTATAGGAATTTAAAATTATCTGTACTATTTGCAGCTCTCATGGTAATACTCTTGCCAAAAAGGTGTGTGTGTGTGCATGTGTGTGTGTGTGTGTGTGTGTGTGTGTATGCATGTGCATGAAAAAGACCTGGCAAATGCTAAAGGTAAGGGCTCTCCCTCTGCACAGTTAGTTCATGTGGAGGAGGGGCAGGGAGAGGGTTAGTGATGAATATAACAATCACTTCAGTTTCTCAAATTACCCTGGTTCTAATCAACTTAGCAAATTATAGATGGCCTATTGGGTACAATCAATATTCCTTGGTCTATCACAACATTATTCTTCTGCAAATGCTGTGGAAGAATACTTTTATTATACTTACAAGACTATAATTTACTTATTAATATTTAATCCACTCTCCGTATCTTCCCATAGTTTTCCCATAGTTAATGTATAAAGATTAAAATGGAGGTAGAATGGTTTAAACCCAGCCTTAAAAACATGAAATTTATTTCATTATAAGCTATGGTAGACTAAAGGCAAAAACTGATTTTTATGATATTAGCCACAATCACTTTGAGTTTGTGGTAGTATATTGTTTATTTTGAGAGAGGGTTGAAAAGAAAGTAGTTTGTTGGGTAGTAACAATTGTGATAAAAGTGAATTGCATTAAAAAAAAACAAAACATTATGAGTAGCCCATTTTAGAAAGGATATTGACAAACTAAATTCATCAAGAAAATTGTGGTAAAATGAAAGAGGAGACTAGAGTCTGGGTTGTACCTAAGTTGATAGAATTAATTTCAAATGTTTAGCTCAGATATGGAGGTAAGAAAAATTAGGAACCTACTCTCTGCAAGACATCATGCTAAGAACTTTATATATTTCTCATCTTATCCTCCCTGCAATTCAGAATACAGATTTTATCATTATTCCTGTTTTATAATGGAGGAAACTGAAAGAGATAGATATTAAATAGCACGACACCTAAAAAAAAATTGACCATTAAAGAAGGCATAAAAACCTTAAAATCAAATGTAAAAAGGCAGAAATATTAAGCATATTCTTTTTAATGATAATTCAACAAAAATTACATTTAACAAAGAACAGCAGAAATGTAGATTAAAATTAATTGGAAAATAAGTAGTTTAATCCTGAAGAATAAGTGGGTCAGAGAACAAATCAGAGACACAATCAATCATTTCATTAGAAAGGATGACAACAATGAGGCAACATACCAAAATTTATGAGTTGCTGCCAAAGCAGTACTTAGGTGAAAATTTATTTCTCTAAATTCTTGCATCAACAAAATGGACAAAGAACAGATCACTAAATTGGGCATGGAACTAAAAAAAAAGAGAAAAAACAAACTAAAAATCCTAATCAAGCACCAAACTAGAAATCCTAAAATAACAAAGGTGAGATTAATATGTTTAGAAATTTTTAAAAAATGAACTAATAAACAATTCTAGGATCTGGCTTTATGGAAAAACCAATAAGATAGATAAACCGATGACTGATTTAATTTAAAAAAACAAAAGCAAATATCCAGTATCAAAAAAGTAAAAGGTGAAATCACTTTCAATAATGAAATTGAATCAACTAAAAAATAGTTTGCCCAATTATATGCCAATAAATGAGAGACATACTCATGAAAATATAAAGCACATGGATTAACAGATCAAGAAATAGAATGCTTAGGGCAGAGCCAAGATGGTGGAGTAGAAACAGGGACCTGCTAGAGATCTCCCCAAAACCCCTCAAAAAACCTGTAAAAATGACTCTAAACAAATTCTAGAGCAGCAGAAGCCACAAAATAGGAAACTGAAACAAATTTCCTGCCCAAGGTAATCTGGAAGGTCCGCAAGAAGGGTCTATTGCATTGGGTTGGGAGCATAGTACAATTTGGAGAGAGTTGTACAAGTGTGGACAGAACTGAATCAGGCCTCAGGGAACTGACTCACTGGCAGCTACTGTGGTTTCCAGACTTCTCAACCCACAAATACCAAAGCTTTTCATCCCTGCCATAGGCAGAGGAAAGTGGCAGCCACTGCTGAAGCAGAGGTTGCTTCTGGAGCCCTCCACTTAACAAAAGCTCAAAAGTCAAGTAATTGCCTGGGAAAATGAACAAAAAGGGAAAAAAGAAACAGACTATAGATTCTTACTTTCTCAGTGAAGAGCTATTTTTATTTACGTCATTAGTGATGAAGAAGATAAAAACATAGAACCAGAAGAAGAGAATGAAGCCAAAGCTCCTGCATACAAAGTGTTCAAGAAAAATATGAAAGACTAGTCTCAGGCCATGGAAAAGCTCAGAAAGTAGAGCAAAAATTGGGAAGAAAAATGAAAGTGATGCAAGAAAATCATGAAATACAATTCAAAGGTTGCTAAAGGAAAGCCCCAAAAATGCTAAAGAAAAGAATAGCTTTAAAATTAGACTGACTAAAATGGCAAAAGAGGTCCAAAGTCAATAAGGAGAAGAATTTCTTAAAAAGCAGAATGGGCCAAATGAAAAAAGTGATCAAAAAGCTTACTGAAGAAAACAATTCTTAAAAATTAGAGTGGAGGAACTGGAAGTTAATGTTTTTAAGAAAATTCAAGAAATCATAAAACAAAGTCAAAAGAAAGAAAAAATAGAAGACAATATGAAGTGTCTCACTGGAAAAACCACTGACCTAGAAACTGAATCCAGGAGAGATAATTTAATAATTATTGGATTCTCTGAATTCTACTGATGAATAAAAGAGTCTAGGACATCACCTTTTAAGAAATTATGAAGGAAAACTGCCCTGATATTCTAGAAACAGAGAGTAAAGTAAAAATGAAAAAAATCCACTGATCACCTTTGGAAAGAGATCCCAAAAGGAAAACTCCTAGTTATATTTTAGGCAAATTCCAGAGTTTCCAGGTCAAGGAGAAAATATCACAAGCAGGTAGAAAGAAACTATTTGAGTATTTTGTGAACACAATCAGGATAACACAAGATTTAGGAACTTCTACATTAATGTATATGATATTCCAGAGGTCAAAGGAACTAAGATTAAAACCAAGAATGACTTACCCAGCAAAACTGAGAATAACACTTCAGGGGAAAAAGTGAAAGTTCAATGAAATAAAGGACTTCTAAGCATTTTTGCTGAAAAGACCAAAGCTGAATAAAAAATTTTACTTTCAAATACAGAAATCAAGAGTAGCATAAAGAGGTAAACAGGAAAGAGAAAACATAGGGGACTTATTACATTCCTATATGGAAAGATGATATATGTGTCTTTTGAGACCTTGTACAGTATTAGGATAGTGCTCGTGTGTAGACAAGTCAATATAATAAAAATGCCAATTCTGGCTAAACTAATTTTCTTATTCAGTGAAATACCTATAAAACTACCAAAAATTCATTTTATGGAGCTAGAACAAATGATAACAAAATTCATCTGGAAGAACAAAAAGTCAAGAATATCTAGGGAATTAGCAAAAGAAATAAAAGGAAGATAGCCTAACAATGCCAGATCTCACACTATAGCAGTAATTATGAAAGCAGTAATTATGAAAATTATCTGATACTGCCTAAGCAATGGAGTGTTAGATCAGTGGAATAGATTAGGTACACAAGATACAGTAGCCATTGACCACAGTAACCTAGAATTTGATAAACCCCAAAGTTCTGTGAGAAGAACTCACTATTTGACAAAAACTGCTGGGAAAAGCAGAAAACAACAGGATACAAACTCATTATAGACCAACATCTCACCATATTTCAAGATAAGGTCAAAACAGATGTGTGATTTATATATAAAGGGTCATGGCATAAGCAAATTAGAAGATCAAGGAGTTGTCTCCCTCTCAGATATATGAAAAAGGAAAGAATTCATGACCAAATAAGAGATAAAGAGCATTACAAACTATAAAATAGATAATTTTTGTTGTATTAAGATTAAAAGCTTTTCCACAAACAAAATCAAAGCAACCAAGATTAGAAGGAAAGCAGAAAGCTGGGAAACAATCTTCAAAGCAAAGTATCTCTGATAAAGGCCTCATTTCTCAAATACATAGAGAACAAAATGAAATTTATTAAAAATATGAGCCATTTTCCAATTCATAAATGGTCAAAGATATGAATAGGCAGTTTTTCAGATGTAAAAAGCAAAACTATCCTTGGGCATATGAAGAAATGCTTTAAATCACTTTTAATTAGAAAATGCAAATTAAAACAACTCTGAGCTACCAGTTCATACCTGTCATATTGATAATATGACCTCAAAAAAAGGAAAATGATTAATATTGGAGGAGACGTGGGAAAATTGAGGCACTAATGCACTGTGGGTGGAGTTGTAAATTCCATTATCAAACCATTCTGCAGTACTATTTTGAAATATGTCTAAAAGGCTATAGTGCATATCTTTTGATCCATCAATTCCACTCATAGGTCTGTATCCCAAAGACATTCTAAAAAAGGGAGTGGGACCTATATGTAAAAAAATATTTATAGCAGGTCTTTTCATGGTGGCAAAATATTGGAAACTGAAGGAATGCCCATCAGTTGGGGAATGGTTGAACAAGTTGTGGTATATGAACGTAATGGAATTCTCTTGTACAATAATGAATTAGTAGACAAATTTTAGAAAAAATAAAGCCTAGAGACTCATACAAACAGATGCAAAACAAAATGAGCAGAACCAGGAAATCATTGTACACAGTATCAGCAACATTGTGTGTTGCTCAATTTTGAATAATTAAGCTTTTCTCAGTAACATGATCACGACCATCCAAGATATACTCAGGAAGGAAATGCTATTCATAACCAGATAATGAACTGATGAACTCTGAGTGCAAAGGAAAGCATAATTTTTAAACTTACTTTATTCTTTCTCATGGTTGTTTTTTCCTTTGATCTATTTCTTATTTCACAACTATGACTAATATGGAAATATTTTCTTCATTATAGCTCATGCATAAACTGTGTCAAACTGCTTACTATTTTCAGAAGAGGGGAGATGGGAAGGAGAAAAATTTGGAACTCAAAATCTTATAAAAATGAATGCTAAAATTGTTGACATGTAACTAGGGAAAAATAAAATACTAATAAACTTTTTAAAAAAAATGTTAGTCCTGGAGTCAGGATGAACTATGTTCAATTACTGGCTCAGACACTTCTATTTTGTGAATTTCATTACTCTGTTACTTTTGTAACATAAAATGGGGAGGTTGTATTTCATTTCTTTTCCAGTTCCAAATAATCATCTTATGATGAATTCCATTTTAGATATACTGAGAATGAGGAGGGATTACCAGATCCATGTGTCCAATTGACAGCTGGAAATATGAATCAGTAAGTCAGGAGAAGTTAGGACCAGATGTGTAGATTTTTTAATTTCCTTCAGAGAGGCAAGAATTGAAAAGATGGGAATAGAAAAAAAAGAAGAAAAAGTGTATATACAAAGAGAAGATTCCAAGGAATTAATTCTTGGAGAATTTCAATATTAATGTGACCAGAAGAGAAAGAGACTGAAAAGGAGAGATGATAAATACACCCAGATATAATGAAGCTTTTATTAAGGGTTTACAATGTGGCAGATATTATTTTAAATTCCTAGAATACCCATCTTAGAAAACAAGTTAACTCTTGGACTAGTTCTAATAAAGGAAGACATTAGATAAAGAGGAGTTGGAAAGAGGGAAGGAAGAGCTGGTGAAAAGGTGGAAAAGTCCAGAGAGTAAACCGATCCAGGAGCAAATTGGTTTGGAGGTCTTCATGAAGTTGTGCACCAGGCTAGGAATCCACCAATCAAAACAAATGGTCTCAGAGTGACATTTTGTTTTGCTTGTTTGTTTCCTATAATGGGAATGTGGATAGTGAGGAGGTTAGAAGCCAGGAAATTAGTCTATCCAGAAAGAGTGATTTGAGAGGTACAATGAGAAGTAGAAGGTTCTCCTGGGCAGTGAAAATACTATATTGAAGAGTTTATATTTAATCCTAGAGGCAATAGGGGGGACAGTGAAACTTTTAATACAGACAGTATTAAGGTGGTATCAACAAAGAGGATGATTAGAAATTTCTAATGTTCATTCTGCTTTTCTTTTAGCTCTCATTATTCAAATATGGTTGTTCCTTGGAGTTAAATCCTTAATTCTATCATCATTTTTGCCCTTACCTAAGTTAGTCACTTCTGTTCACTTTAACAGAATTGTCATGGTATTTTTTGTTTTTATTTTTCCCCAGTTGTCTTGTGCTGTCATTTATGGACTAATAATTTCTGGGGAAAGCAAAGTTCTATTTTGATAGGAGTCATTTGAGTTTAGCCTTGAAAGACATAGAGAATTTCAAGACACAGATTCAAGAAGGGGTAGCTTTCTATGCATGGGGGACAAGAACAGCTACGTAGCACAGAGGAAGTAGCACTGGGCTTAGAATCAGGAAGACTTGTTCATGAGTTCAAATCTGACTTCAGGTACTTAATGACTATGTAACCTATGACTATGCAAGTCACTCAAATTTGTTTGCCTCAATTTTCCTCAATTGTAAAATAAGCTGGAAAAAGAAATGGCAAACCACTTCTGCATCTCTGCCAAGAAAACCCCAAAGGACTTCATTAAGAGTTTAGACACAACTGAAAGAACTCAACAACAAAAACAGAAACAATTTTCTCAAAACTGTTTCAAAGAATGTCATATTAATGGAACATAAAGCTTTGTTTTCCTTATACTGTAAAGCTCATGTAGGGGAGAGACGTTAATTCAGTGTAGAACAGTGGAAAAAGAACTGCTTTTGACAGAGGACTGGGCTTTCAACCTCTGTCTCTGGAAGCTTAATATTGTTGCAATTTTGAGCAAGTCATAACTTCCACAGACTTCTAGGGTTTGCACTAGAAGGTCACAGAAGTCTTGTCCTGCTCTAAAATTTAAAAAAAAAAATTGAATTGAAGCCAAAGAATGAAGGAAAGGAAATACTACATGGAAGATTTGGTAGTTGATTCTAGGGGTAATAGTGAGCCACTGAAACTTTTAAAGTAAAGAATTATAAGGATTTTTAAATACCTATTATGTACTGTTCACTAGGCAGCTCCTGCCCAAATGGAGTTTATTATCTAGAAATGGGATTAATTTTGAAATTCATTAGGGAAGTGCTAAAAAAGTGCTTTGTAAGATCGGAGGGAGGAATTTTAATTTTTTTTGACTGGAATCTCTCAGAAAGTCTCTGCAAAGATAGTCTTTCTAAATAATTTCTGTTCTTAGACTGAAGAGTAATTTCACACACACAATGATTATGTGAACAAGGTTGGACTGTAGCCCAAAGTAGTGAAAAGGAACCTCAGAGCTTATCATAGATCTCACTGTTTTAATAGATGTTACTCAGAAAGCCTCATCTTGTCCATCATCTTCTTTGTCCAAATTTAATAACTTCGCATACATTCTTTCATTGGTTCTGGCACACCCTCTTTAAGTTACCATGTAGGTTATATACTTATAGCAATCTTCAGATATTTTCATCTTTTCAATCTTTTTCAATTGGATAAAATATTTAGAAGCAATAATAATTTCAACTAGCATTTACAGAGAGCTAGCAAGCTATGCAGAATACTTTCCATACTTGTGTCAAACTATGACATTAATACAGTGCAATAGAAAGAGTATTACATTTGGAATCAGAGACATTGGGTTCAAATCTTTCATCTGAAACCTTGATCTGTGTGACCCTCAACAAATTAAGTTGCCTTCTGGGTCTCAATTTCCTCATCAATGAGATAATAGGCTGTATTCAATAATTCCCAAAGTCAATTTCATATTTAATCTATGACCCATAAAATAAAACTTCTAGATAAATACTTCAGTCATTTTAATGATCATCTTTTTCATGACTTATTATGCTAGTATTTTTTTACCATCTATACTATTTTGTATGTTGAAGACACTTAGTAAATACTCATTGATTTTTAAGTATATTTACAGCCAAAAATTAATCTCCAAATATGTTCAAACCTTGCATTTTAAAGCATTGGTTCCTAGAATTCAGTGATGGGGAAGGAATACTAATACAATTTCAAGTATTTTTTCATTTATAATATCTAGGCTATCTTGAATAATGTCATAATCTATAAATGTTATTAAATAATAAATGAAGTGATGTAACCATCTCTCAAAATAATCAATAAAGTGAGATGAAAAATCATCAGTTAATTTAGAGAAATTTGTGAAGCAGACAAACTCTGCCAAGCTTGACTAACTGGGTCTCTTGAGAGTCATTATACCTCCTTCTTTTATGTTTGTTTCCTTATTACAGTATTCAGAACTTATTCTTTCATAGTCTTGAATTCAAAGAGGTTACAGATCCAGAGATGAGTCATGCCATAGATCTTAAGCTAAATTAAAATCAGTAGCTTTCATTGTTATTTACTCATTCTAGTCATGTCTAATTCTTTGTTACCCAATTTGGAGTTTTCTTGGCAAAGATATTGGAGTGGCCTACCATTTCTTATGCAGCTTATTTTGCAGATGAGTAAACCACGGCAAATTGGGTCAAATGACTTGCACAGGGTAATATAGTCAATTTCTGAGACTGGATTGGAACTCAAGTCTTCCTGAATTCAGTCTGAATGTTCTCTGCAAAACCTGGCTATCTCTAGCATTAATTAAGCAACAGCAATTGTTATGGTGGAAACAATCTTAGGTGCTGAGAGAGAAAAAAGTCAATTTATCATTTACCATTAATCAAGTGCCTAATATACAGGGCATGGTGTTAGGTGCTGGAAATACAATGACAAAAATGAAATATATTTTGCATTCAAGGGATTTATATTCTGTAAATAAACCTACATACATACACAAAGTATAACCAAGATGAGTTCTTGGGGCAGGAGATAAAAACTAGTAGTTAGAGCAAATGGCTCTTAACCTGAAGTATATGGATGGATTTCAGGGAAGCTATAAACTTGATAAGGGCAAACAAAGACATCTTACTTTTAAATCACCTTCTAAGTTTAACTGAGCATTTCCTTCAATTGTTAATGTATACATCAGATTGTAACAGTATTTGGATCTACTGGCTTTGCTAGATGGTCAAGGAGGCCAAGATTAAAAAAAAAAAAAGCCTAAGAACCCATGGGATAGAAGTTTCAAGAAAGGCATCTTTCAGAAAATAGTGCTTGAGGTGAACTTTCTTTTTGTAAGCTTTTTTTTAATATTTTATTTTTCCACAGTTACATGCAAAAAATTAACATTTGTTTTTAAAACTTTGAATTCCAAATTTTCTCCCTTCCTACCTCCCACTCCCTTCCTCCATTAAGAAGGCAAGCAATTCCATGTAGGTTACACATGTGTAATTGTGCAAAACATATTCATCATACTCATGATGTGAAAGAAAATATAGACAAGAAAAAAAAAACTAAATAAAAGTAAAGTTAACCAAAATGTATGATTCAATCTGTATTCAGATACCAACAGTTCTTTCTCTGGACATGGATAGAAATTCTCATCACAAGTCCCTCAGAGTTGTCTTGGATCATTGTATTACTCAGAATAGCTAATAATAATAATACCTAATGATAAATCATTCACAGCTGATCACCTTAAACATTGCAGGTATGTTGTACATAGTACATTTCACTTTTGCATCAGCCCATGTGAGTCTTTCCAGGTTTTTCTTTTTTTCTGAGAGTATCCTGGTCATCATTTTTTATAATACAATAGTATTCTATCATAATCATACATTACAACTTGTTCAGTCATTCCCTAGTAGATGAGTATGACTTCAGCTTCTAATTCTTTACCCCTAAAAGAGAGCTGCTATAAACATTTTGTGCATATAAGTCCTTTTCCTTTTTTACATCTCTTTTGGGATACAGATCTAGACTATTGCTAGGTCAAAGGGTATACATATTTTTATGTCTCTTTGGTCATAGTTCCAAATTGCTTCACAGAATGGTTGAATAGCTTCACAACTCCACCAACAATCTATTAATGTCTCATTTTTCCCATGGTCCCTCCAACATTTGCATTTACTTTTTCTGTCGTATTTACCAATCTAATAGGTATGAGGTAGTACCTCAGAATTGCTTTAATTTGCATATATCCAATCAATAGTGAAATAAGAGTATTTTTTTATGGCTATAGATTGTTGAGGACTAGGATGGAGTGAAGTGGCAAGTACAAGCCAAGTCTGTTCTCTGAGACTGTGCTCATTATTATCCAGTTTTGCTCTCTATACCCCCATGACGTTACTGTCCCCATGAGATAAACAAGAGAACTACAGAATACAAGGGATATGTAAAATACATGCCTTCTAGGCTAACATTCTTTAAGACAATAAGACTGACCAAATTACTAGGACAGGAAATGAGTAAATTGTCACATAGACTTGCAGTTTCCGTCTTAAAAAACCTGGACCCTGGGATCAGTAAATGGAGTTGTCCTATCTTCTGCCTGCCCATGTCTTTCTTCTTCACGACTTTACCAAGCCATGTGGGGACTCTGGCAGTCCTCTGCATATAGTGCCTCAAATAGGGACCTGACCCAGGAACTGGACTCATCTTTCAGTGATAGTGGCCCCCTTGGAAGGAGCTCCATATTGTAACAAAGCAACTAAGGTAAGGGGAAGCTTCGAGAGCCTCTTTGGGAGCATTTCACTTTATTAGAGGGTTCATGCAGGCACAGTGAGACGTCAGCAATATTGCAGGCTTATGGGGAAGAATTCATTGTGTTACAGAATAAAAAAAGAGATTCTGTTCATAAAAAATCAGAACTGTCAGGTAGATAGAAAAAGTAAGGTTAACAATGGGACAAATTTTTTAAGGACAGAGACACAGAGAAGGAGGAGATTACTTAATGTGGAAATTTGAATTTTATAAGCAATGTTTGGAACAAAATAAAAGAAATAAAGACAAAGGTCCAATTTGTGCAGAGGATTTCTGACAATCTTTTCTCAGTTTTTGAATTCTTTTTTATTGTCTGTATATGTACTCTGTCTCTATATGTTCTGTGAGTGTGTTTGTGTGTTAATCTCTTTCTCATGTTTTCTCTTTCCCTCCCCCTCATCCCTTTTCTCTGATGACTGCAGCATCAGAGAGGAAAATGAGAGAAAGAAAGAGAAAGGCTAATCTTATATTATTTAGTTTAAGGAAAGCATACAAGTTTTGGAAATTGTTGGTAAAATTCTCTCTCTCTTTCTACCTTCTAACTCTAACCAGCTTGTAAAGATAGAGAAAAAGAAGACAAGAAGAAATCAGGGAAACTTTTTGCTCATATCAGAGAGGCAGACTGACTAGCATTTTAATTATCTCATGCCTCACCTAAAAGAAAAAAGGTTTTTGTGTAATGGGAAATAACCAAAAAGTTGATATTCTGGTCATATTTTAAGTGAAACATGTCACTCCTAATTGGATCTTTAAGACAAGTCTGAATTTGTTATATTATTTGGCACTAAGGCTAATTGGGAAAAATGCATTAATCTGAAAAAGAGACACCTCAGCGATAAAGTTTTGAACTCTCCAATAGAAAGGAGGGGACTTGGTGCCACTGGATAGTTTTCCTGAAGTCTCCCTCAATTCAGCTGATAAATTCAAAAGCCCTCTCTTTCAAAGAACTTCTTAAGGAATGGACACAGAAGCAAAATGTACTTCAGAAAGGTTAGAACCATTAAGATTTTTTTTACCCCTTTCTTTTTACCCTTAATCCTGACTCTGATCATTGAGTTAGGACTGCAGTAAATAATTAGGACAGCTAAAAATCACTCTTATCATCCCAGATTAGACCAAGGGAAGAGAAGGGGTTGGGCCACAGCACTATGAGATCACAAGCCAACCAGTCCCTACATTTAGTAAGCCCAGTCTTTTATTAACAATTTTTATATGTGATGGTTTGGAAATGTAATTAATGGCCCCTAAATTTCTCTATTTGTGTTAATACTGTGCTTCTAAATTATAGTAAAATAGTCTTGTAAAAATGGAAAAATCACTATAATCCAGAAACGATGTTAGAGAAACCAATTTTTAATCTGAATTTTGTTGAAACTAAAAGATGTTGGGAAAATTGTGTGAAAGCAGTTATGTTATTTTATCAATCCTGCGAACTTTGTCTTATAGTGTTTTGTTTTCTGTAATTGTCATTTAGAAAACCAGATATTTTCACCTTTGCCAGTTAAAGAAGCTTCAGCTAAAGCAATTTGGCTAAGATTCTTAATTAAGTTGTTTGGAGTTACTGTTTTAAAGCTACACCTAAAATTGGTAATTGATTACTGAGTGTAGAACGAAAACTTTATTTGGATTAGTTCTGCACATTCAGAACAATCCTGCAGTATGCTTGGGGGTTGGCAGCCATGGGGCAGTACCAAGCTCCTTTATTTTGTAAAATTGCTGAGGCCCCTGGAGGCCATCTATGTGGGCGAAGTCATCATCCATAAGGAAGAAATTCGTTTGGCTTATGTAAATTGTAAACAATGAATAGGACTTGCTCAGAAGTTGTAATAAATGGAGAGGATTTTTGACAATTGACTTTTACATCAGGAAAACTTTTAAGTTTGAAAAGAAAAGATCTTAAACGGAACTGTCTTATGTATGTGAGTCCAGGTAAATCTTTATAGCTTACTGCAGCTCTATGAGAATACAAATGATTTTATCTGGCTCTGAATTATGATTAATGAATTTTGCTGTTTAAGGTGAAAGACATTTGGGACCATGAATATTTTTGTTTTAAGTTTGAATTTGGGTACAGTTGTCTGCATTACAGCAGTATCTGTGAGAAATGCCACAAGCTACTCAGAGGGAATATGATCCTGCACTGTTAACAGGAAAGAAAACACTGAGGGGACAATTCTAGCCTCAATCTAGGATGGAATCCCCCTCAACAGTTTCCCTATTGTGTTCTTTTAAAAGAAGAATATTTCCCACTTGACTAATCCTGAGTCTGGTTATGAAACAGATGCTGCATGATTGGAGAATTTTATTATTATCTGAATTCAAACAGAGACAAGGACGTTTTATCCTGTCATATTTGTTATGTCACATATCCCTTATTTCTCTTTCTATAGAAAATTTCTGTGATCAATAGCAAGTGACCAACAAAACATGTGAGCCCCTTTGTGTAATCTTACTGGGAAATCTAATATTATTTTTATCTGAAATTAAAACATGTTCAGCAATTTAAGTAAACTACTTAACACTCACCTAAGATGTCCTCATTGTTTAAAAGGACTTTGTAAGCAGTAGTGTTTTTCTGTAATCAGTCTCCTACTTTGACTAAAGCATTTTGTGATATCTAGAAATTCTATAATAATTAAGAATTTGGTTTGTTCTAATACTTTGGGAATTCATATCACTTAAGGACATTTTAATACTAACTAAGCTTTAATGGATTTTAATTTTAAAATGATTGTTTTTGTTTCAAAGTAAAATCATTTTAAAGGTTTTCAAGTAATTTTCTTTATAAAAGTTTAGTGACTGCTCACATTAAGACAAATTTTAAACTGTTTAAAACAAAAGAAAACACTTTTAGAAGAAATATTTTAAAACAGTATCTCTTGTGAAGCCTACGAAATTTTCATTTTCAAGACAATGTGTTGATAAATTAATATGTAGTAATCTATAAAGCAGAAAAGATCTTGCTGTTTTAATCTGAATTTGTAGTCATTCCATAGCCTAAGCAAAAGTAAAATTAGTGTTTGAGATTATTAACAACTTAATTTAAGTCTAAAGCTTTTCTTCCAGAGTGAATACAATCAGAGAATGATAAACAAACCTGTGAAGCAACGATGTACATCTATTCAGCTGTAAGGTTCAAGTTTGAAATCTCTTTCGTTTAATACAATACTGTTATGCTAGTGAAGAGTAACTTAAGCTATCTCATCTGTGGTAGAAATACAAAGGAAAGTGAAGCAGTGTATATGATGGGGTTTAAAGTCTGGCAACCTCCCTGAACTCTGCTTGAATTTCCCCACCTGGCCTTTCATATTCAAATTTGCAGACAGGTTCCCCCTGAATCTTGCCACTTAACCTAGCCTTTCATACTCAGATTTGTAGCCAGGTCTTCCTGAATATCCCCACTTAATCTGGCCTTTCTTATTCAAATCTGTTGCCTTTGACCTAGCCTGGCCTTCCTTTGTCTGTTATGCCAGGGAAATTGTCTTTTATTTATACTTCTTTTGTGCCTGTTTGGTCTTTGTCTAACCTCCATGCCAGGTTTGTCTTTTCCAGAATGCAAACCATCAACTTCCAGATAATTGCTCAGGTTATGTACCCCTTGAACAGGACCCATAGAGGCAGGGACAGCTCTACATCCAATCTCAGCAGGAAGCAACTTCAGCAGCAGAGACCTTTATCCTTTACCCCAAAAGATCTTGGTGTCTCTTCTCATACACAACTGCCAGGGAGGATAATAGAGTAAAGTAGACAAGTAGACAGCTTGCTCACACTGACAGTTTTAGAAGCTCAGAATTCCCACAACCAATTTTATCAGTCAGCTTTCATGCTTCACAGGTAGTTTCACATTATTAGAGAACAAACAAGAAACATTGTAAAGTCTTGTCCACATTGCATTCTGTTTTTGCCAGCTCCATCAAAATGCATCCATCAATCCTCGAGGATGCAATCCTCTTGAAATATGGCAAATGAACATCACACATGTCCCAGAATTTGGAAGAAATAAATACCTTCATGTGACTATAGACAGATATTCAGGTTATACTGTTGCCACCCCGCTGACTGGGGAATCAACAAAATTTGCTATTGATCATCTGTTTAGGTGTTTTGCAACTCTTAGGTATTCCACAAATTATAAAAACAGATAATGGTCCAGCTTATACTAGTCAAGCCTTTATTAAGTTCTGTCTGTCACACAGAATATAGCATAGAACTGGCATCCCATACAATCCTATTGGTCAGCCCATGGTAGAATGCTACAACCATGCTCTCCTCCAAAAATAAAAGAAAAGGGGAGAAGAAGGCAAAAGAATAAGGAGAAGGGTTGACACGGTGTTGTATACCATAAATGTCTTGACACCAGATAAAGAGAGGCTTATACCTGTTCAAAAATAGTTTCAAAAAAGACAAAACACATCTCATTGATTGGAAAAAAGTGAAGGTGAAATGGAATGACCCAAAGACAGGTCCTGTGTTGACCTAGCGGTGAGAGTATGCTTGTATTTCCACAGGAAATGGTGAAGAAATGATCTGGATACCAGAAAGAAACATCTGACCTCTGCCATACATTGGGAGAAGATACAGATTGAGGAAAAGAGGAAAGAGAAGAAGCCAGGATCATGACAAACCCATCATCAGACTAACAGGACAATGAAGATACTCATTCTGCTTCTAGGCACCCTCCAGTTGACCACTGCAGCAGAGGGAACTGAAGGAGAGGGAGATAGATGCGCTTTTGTACATAATCTACCTTGGGTTAGGACGGTGACATGGGGAGAGGAGATAGAGGAGGTAATTATGGTAGGAAATGGGTCAAAGGTTTTGGGGAAACAAATTGATATAGATAGAAAAAATGCATCCTCACCATCAGCTAAACATCATTTTACTGAATTAGCTGGTATGAATCCTGTTTGCTTGACAAAGAGTGCTAATGCCTCTGAACATCCATCTTGTTTACAGCTTTCCATCATTAACATCACTACATAAATAATACCACAGAGTTGGGGAACACATTGAGATATACTTATGTTAGGGATAAAAGGTAATGAGTCAACACAGTGGACCATAGGAAGGAACAATTCACAACTATGCTATAAGATGGCTAGTTGGGATACTGAACATAATCACTTCCCTCCATTTGTGAGATGTCAATCTTCTTATAGATTTGTGAACAATGATACAAACATTATATTGTCATCCTCTAAATTCCAGGAATTGGTTGACTTGTGAGGGGTGGATTATTCCTGAATGGATCTCTCCCCAGGAAAAATGTTACCATAATATGTCAGAACAAGAGACATGGAATATAACATGCTTTAATTGTGCTATCACCGAATGCATTGGTTCTTGTACAGCTATACTAGCATTATTTTTGTAATTATGCAGCCTATGTTTGCTTTAATGCCTATCAAAAGTAAAGGCTGATATATGTCTGTATCTGATCAAACTTTTAATCAGTTAATGTTGAAAGCAAGACAGAAAAGATGTATAAGTTGCATTATTTTAGGCATTGTGAGCTTTGTGACAGCATTGGCTTCTTCTGTATCAATTGGTTTATCTGTACATGCCACTTAATGGATGCTTTAAGGGAAACTATTGTGGTGGTGGGAAACAAAGTTAATGTTCTTGAAACAAGATTGTCCATGAGATATGATTATAGGTTCATTTCTATTTTTGTTACTCCTGTCTATTATAATAGATCTCCATGTAATTGGACTAAGATTAGAAATCATTTGAACGGGATATGGCGAAATAACAGTCTTGCTTTGGATATTGAAGATCCTAATCAAATTGCTAATGATATAGACCAGGCCTCCAAGGAAAATCCTGATCCTGATGAAGCTGTAAATGTGATTTGGGATTATTTTGCTAATAAAAATCCCTTTGCATCCTTGTTCCATTGGCTCATGTCTATATTACCTCTATCCTTTTGTTTCTCTGTATTGGGCCACCTATTTATAGGTACCTTCTCTCTCATGGGAAAGATCTTTAACCCAAGTACATTATCTCCAATTACAGCAAAAGAAAGGGGGAAATGTTGAGGGCTAAGATGGAGTGGGGTAGCAAGTCCAGGCCAAGCCTGTTCTCTGAGACTATGCTCATTATTATCTAGTATTGCTCTCCATACCCCGCTGATGTTGCTGTCCCTGTGAGATAAACAAGAGAACTACAGAATGCAAGGGATATGTAAAATAGATGCTCCCTAGGCTAACATCCTTTAAGACAATAAGACTGTCCAAATTACTAGGCTGAGAGATGAGCAAATTGCCAGGTAGACCTGCAGTATCTGTCTTTGAAAACCCAAGCCCTCAGATCAATAAATGGAGTTGTCCTATTTTCCTCTGCCTGTCCGTGCCTTTTTTCTTCACTTTCACTGCTTTACCAAGCCACGTGGGAATGCTGGCCATCTGCCACAATAGATATCTTTGATTACTTCATCTCAAAACTAATTATATCTTTTGATCATTTGTCAACTGGAGAATGGTTCTTTATTAAATTTGATTCATTTCTCTCTATTTGAGAAATTAGGCCTTTATCAGAGAAACTTGCTTCAATTTCTTTTTTCACAATTACTGTTAACTGTATTTCCCTCCATCCTATTCTCACCAGCCCCACTTATACTATTGTTTCTCTTCTTTTACCCTGTCCCTCCTCAAAAGTGTTTTGCTTCTGACTACCTAGTCTTCCAATCTTCCCTCTCTTCTATCACTCTGTCCTTCTCTTATCCCCTTCCCTTTTTAGTTTCCTGTAAGGTAAGATAGATTTCTAAACCCAGTTGAGCGTGTATGTTATTGCCTCTTTGAGCCAATTCTCATGAGAATAAGGTTCACTCACTCACTCTCATCTCCTCCCTTTTCCCTTCCACTGTAAAAGCTATTCTTGCCTCTTTCATGTAAGACAATTTACCCCATTCTACATTTCCCTTTCCCTTTCTTCCAGTATTTTCCTCTCTTACTGATGGATTTTGTTTTTTAGATATTATCCTTTCTCATTCAACTCATTCCTGTGCCCTTTGTCTATATATGCTCCTTTAAACTGCCCTGATAATGAGAAATGTCTTATGAGTTACAAATTTCATCTTCTCATGTAGTAATGTAAACAGTTTAATTAAGTCTCTGATGATTTCCCTTCCCTGTTTCCCTTCTTATGTTTCTCTTGAGTCTTGTATTTGAAAGGCAAATTTTTCTATTTAGCTTAGATCAAGAATTCAAAAATGTTTGGAAGTCCTCTATCTCATTGAACATCCATTTTTTCCTCTGAAGAATTAATCTAAGTTTTGGTGGGTAGGTGATTCTTGTTGTAACTCTAATTCCTATGCCCTCCTGAATATCATATTTCAAGCCCTCTGACCCTTTAATGTAGAAGCTGCTACGTCTTGTCTTAGCCTGACCGTGACTCCATGATACTTGAATTGTTTCTTTCTGACAGCTTGCAATATTTTGTCCTTGATGTGAGAGCTCTGGAATTTGACTATATTATTCCATGCAGTTTGTGATTTGGGACTTTCTTTTATCTTCAGGTTCCAAAGTGTCAGGGCAGTTTTCCTTGATAATTTATTGAAAGATGATGTCTAGACTCTTTTAGTCATGGCTTTCAGGTAGTCCAAAATTTTTCAAATTATCTCTCCTAGATCTATTTTCTAGGTCAGATGTTTTTACAATTAGACATTTCTCATTGCCTTCTATTTTTTTTTTTTTGTCCTCTTGGTGTTGTTTTATCATTTCTTGATTTCTTGCAAGTAAATACTTTCCACCTGCTCCATTATACTTTTTAAGGAATTATTTTCTTCAATGAGCTTTAAACCACCTTTTCCATTTGGCAAATTCTGCTTTTTAATCCATTCTTTTTCCTCATTGACTCTTTGTACCTCTTTTACCATTTGGCCACATCTGTTTTTTAAGCTGTTATTTTCTTCAGTATTTTTTTACCAAACTGTTGACTCTTTTTTCATGATTTTCTTACATCACTCTCATTTTGATTCTCAATTCTTCCCCTTCTTACTTGATTTTCAAAATCCTTTTCTGAGCTCTTGCACAGTCTATGACCAATTCATATTTTGCTTAGAGGCTTTTTGTGTTGGAGCTTTAACTTGGTACTCCTCTTCCAAGTGTCTGTTTTGATCTTCCTTGTCAACACAGAAACTTTCAATAGAATATAAGATGTATTTTTTTCCCCACTGTTTGCAAACTTCCCTGGCTTTTTAGTTTACTTTTAAGTCTTTGTTAAAGTAGGGTTCTGCTTTGAGGATAGAATACACAGTATACCAAATTTCAGGAATTTTGTGCAGCTTTTTTCAAAGATACTTCTAGGGACTTATAGTTTTCAGTTCTTCCAAAGGGGTATGATCTAAGGGGTGTGTTTACTCCATTCTTGGCCTGCACTCTGGTCTGTGAAAAACCATAAGCACTCTTTTATACCCTGGGACTGTGAGGAGTTCCCTCCTCCTCTGCGGCTGAAAGTTCTGCTATGCTAAGTACTCCTGCTCACCCTGGGACTGTCACCTGGGATCCAGACCTGAGCATAGACAGAGCAATAGAGACTTGCCTCAATGCTAGCAAAAAAAGATCTCTCTATTCTCCTTAAGAGGTCTGGAATCAGCCCCTCCTGCTGCCAATAATGATGATTTAGTCACTCCCAAGGCCTGCTCCTGGTTTGTTGGGGCCAGGGCTGACAAGTCTGCACTGGACTGTGGTCCATTCTCACCCTTGTGCAATAGACCTTTCCTGATAACCTTCTAAGTTTTTGGGGGTGGAAATTTGTATTACTCTGTCTTTTTTGTAGGTTCTGCTGCTCTAGAATTTGTTTAGAGTCATTTTAAAGGTATTTTGAGGGGTTCTGTGGAGAGCTCTGGTGAGTCCCTGCTTTACACTACCATCTTGGTTCCACCTTCTTCAGGTGAGTTTTCAAAGAAAATTGGTATATTGTGAGGTAGAAGAGAAGAGGGAGGGCTATAAAATTCTTAGGAATTTGGAGGTTTCTTTCAGGAGGTGATTGGTGGATTCTTTCAATTTCTATTTTGCCTTCTGAATTTAAGTATCAAAGAAATTTTGCTAGAATATTTGTTGAAATGTGTCTAGTCTGGGATAAGCTGTTAAAATAAAAGGGATTATGGGGTTGAGGGTTGAGCACAATACTTGAGCCTTCCTCTCATTGAAATTGGCTCAAAGAGGAAGTGAGATGCAAGCACAATTAGGTATAGAAATATATCTTACCCTACAGAGAAATAAGACAGGAAAAGGATCAAAAAGGGAGAGTCTGATAAAAAGGAGAGTGGATTGTGGGAGGCAATGGGCAGAAACATACCATTTTGAGGACAGGGCAGGGTTAAAGGAGTAAAGGAGAAAGAGAAGGTTAAATAAGAGAGAAATAGCATTAAAGGAAAAATACATTTTTTTTTATCATAACTGAGAATAAGAATAAGATGAGAGCACTTATAATACAGAAACAGTAAAATGGATTAAAAATCTGATTCAAATAGTATATTGCTTACAAGATACTTGAAACAGAAACACTAAGAGTTAAAACAAAGTGCAGACATAGAATCTAATACGTTTTAGCTGAAGGAAAAAAAGACACGAGTAGCAAACATGATCTCAAACAAAGCAAAAGCAAAAATAGAAATAATTGAATGAGATAATGCAGGAAACTTCATTTTGCTAAGATGTACCATAGATGATGAAGTAATATAAAAATGCAATAAGTTTCTCTGATAAAGGTTTCATTTCCCAAATATATTCTGAGTATAGAACAGAGTCAACTTTGCCAATTCATAAAAGTCAAAGGTTATATAAACAGGCACTTTTCAGGAGAAGAACTCAAAGGTTGCTATAGTCACATAAAAATGCGCTAAATCATTATTGACTAGAGAAATAAAAATTAAAACAAGTGTGAGTTACTACCTCACACCTATTATATGTGACAAATACTGGAGGAGAGCAGGTAAAATAGGTCTATGAACGAACTGCTGATAGAGTTGTGAATTGATCCAACCATTTTGAAAAACAATTTGGAATGATGTCCCAAAACCTGTAAAACTGTTTATACCTTTTGACCCAGTGATAATACCTCTAGGTCTGTATCCCAAAAAGATCAAACACAAAGGAAAAGGACCTATAGATACAAAAATATTTGTAGTTTTTTGTGGTTGCAAAGAATTGAACATCATTAGGATGCTCATTATTTGGGGAATGACTGAACAAGTTGTGGCATATGATTTCAAGAAGTACTCTTATGCTATAAAAAATGAGGGATCAATTTCAGGGAAAAACACATGTTAAGACAAACATGAAATAATGCAAAATGAAGTGAGGAGAACTGGGAAATCATTGTGCACAGGAATAGCAATGTAATGATGATCTACTGAAAAAGACTTAGCTACTCTGATCAATACAATGACCCAAGGCAGTTACAAAGGACTAATGATGAAAAGATGTTATCCACTTTCAGAGAGAGAACTGATGAACTCCAAGTGCAAAGTGAAGTAAAATTTTCTCATTTCTTGATTCTTACTTTTTTAAAAATAAATATGGCTAATACGGAAATATGTTTTTCATAACTTTACCTGTGTAACCAGTATCAAATTTCTTTTCCTCTCAGTGGGTGGTGGAGAATGTAGGAAGGAGGGAGAATATTTGGAACTCAAAAATTTAAAGAAGAAAAAAAAACTATGTATATATAGAGAGAGACAGAGACAGAGAGTGCCCTGGGGATTTTTTCCTTAGGAAATTCTTTCATTTATTTAGGCACTCTATTTCCTGATCTGTTAATCTGGTTAATTTATGTTTCCATAAATATTCATGAATTTCCCTCAGATTGTCAAATTTATTGGTATATAATTGGGCCAAATATTTCTTAATGATTGCTTTCATGTCTTCATTGGTGGTGGTTTCATTACTTTAATTTACAACACTGGCTATTTGATTTTCTTCTTTCTTGAAAGATGCTATCTAGGTCCCCCTTTTTGTTATGGTTATCCAACAGTCCTATGATTCTGACATTTTCTCTCCTAGAACTATTTTCTAGATTAGTTGTTTTTCCTGTGAGGCATTTTACAATTTCTTCATTTTTTCATTCTTTCACATTTCTTTCATTGACTCTTGGTTTACCATAGAATCATTAAGTTTCCTCTGCTCAATTCTAACTTTTAAGGAGTTGTTTTTTTCTCAATTAGCTTTGGCACTTTCTTTTCTATTTGGTCAAGTCTACTTTTTAAGCAATTGTTTTCTAAGTTGTTGACTCTTTTTTATAATTCTCTTGTATCATTCTCATTTATTTTCCCATTTTTACTATCTCATGTGATATTAAAGCTCTTTTTTGAGCTCTTCACTGAGTTCTTTCTGAGTTTTATTGGGGATTTTGCCTATAGGCATTTTGACATTGTTGTCCTCTTCTGAGTTTATGTCTTCATCTTCCCTATCACCATAACAACTTTTTGTGGTCAGATTATTTTATTTTTGCTTTTATTCATTTTTTTCCCCTTCCTCCTTTCTATTAAATTCAAACTCTGATCTCAGGATAGAAAGGGCATTTTCTCAGATCTCTTATGCCAGTAGTTGCAGGCCCTGATTGTTTAACTGGTGCTGCATTGATATTGTCTTGAGTCCCACAGGGAACCCTCCTGTATGGTGCTATGCTGATGGGATGATGTGGGGTTGGGAGTTGTCTGGCAGCTTAGATGTTGCTAATTCAGGTTTCTACTGGTGGTGTCTGGCATATGCTGAGGCCTGGGGGGGTGTTTCTGTGTTTCCCCAGGGATACACTGAAGCCTTGGAGGTCTGGCTGCCAGAGGTTCCCTGGTTACCTCTGGCTATGATAAATTATTTGGCAGTTCTCAGAGCTGGAGTCTGCCTGTTCCCCTGTCTATGCTGAGGCATGTGTGTGTTGGGGAGGTGGGGTGGGCAGGGGATCCTGGTATTAGTCTTTGCTTGCTTCTCAACACTGGGGTTGATGATGTGCCATTGGTTTTCTGAGGCAGGGCTTGCTGGGACACTTCCTGTCCTGGTCTGTGTTGCTCTTTTACACAAATGAGACAGACTTTTCCTGTAGGTTTTCCAAATTTCTTGACCTCAAAGGTTGTTTTACCCTGTCTTTTGCAGATTGTACTATTCTAGGATATGCTTGGGGCACTATTTTGGGGTTGTTTGCAGGTGAATAAGAAAGTACATTGTGATTTATTGTTTACTCCAGTAACTTGGCTCCCAGAAATTCCCTCAGATTCAGGTTTTAAAGATATAATGAAAGTCTAGATTACTGGCCCAATTTTAGAAGATATAATCTATATAGTTTAATATCAAGACTTACCTTTGAGCTAAAATATTAGCTTATCAAATGTAAGACAAAAAAGTGTGGCTAGGCAGAAAAACATGTTGATGGGATGGGAGGGTAAAAGCTAATTTAATTTGAAGTTATATTGTAGAAGATACAGTGATCTGGCCTGGGAACAGACTAGAAAGTTTTTACCTTGGTGAACACAAAGACTAAGGGAGTACACGGTGGCAATCTACAGTGTTTGAAAGCTTGTCATGTGAAAAGCAAAAAGAAGTGGACTTCTCCTTGTCCCTAGCAACCAGAACTAGGAGCAGTGAGTAAGAATTGCTAAGAGGTCAATTTAAGTTGGGGGTGAGGAAAAATTTCTTCCCAACGTATTTCATAGTCTGATCTACCATAGTAGTGCGTTTACCTTTAAGTGATGTCTTCCAGAAAAAGCTAATGACCTCTTGAGGCACATATTTTGAGGGAATTTTTTGTTTGGGTAGAAGTTGCTACTATATCCCAGGAGCCGAATTAGATGCAAGTCATACAAAAAGAGGTCTAACAGAGTCCCTGCTATCAAGGAACTCGGTCTTATGGAGGAGACAACTGCAAACCACTATGTACAAATGAGGTCTATAAAGGATAAATAGAAGACAATCTCAGAAAGAAGTAATAAAAATTAAAGAGGACTGAGAGAGGTTCCTTTCAGACACAACAGGCAAAGGGCTTTCTTGACCCTTCTGGGTATGTATCAAGTAAATTGAGACTCAGAGGGATTAAAATCATTTTCCCTGTTTACATAGCTAATACGTATGGCACTAAGTTCAAACTCAGATATTTTAATTCAAAATGTCATATTTTACTGCACCAACATGTCTCTAAAGTTTTATCATTTTAATTTTGAGCTAGATTCTATATCATTTCCCTATTTTGCTTCTTGCTGCTAAATCAATATTTTTGGACTTTTTCAAATAAAATAATAACTTCACCAAAATAGTTTGCATATTTTTTTTGCTTTGTTTATTGGGCTGTTTTTCATTATGTGAATGTGAAAATCAATATGATTTTCCTTGTGATTTTTTTTGTTTTATCTTTCAAAGAAACATATTTCAGGTTTAAAATGTGTTTTCAGAGGAAACTTAAGATTTCTTATTAAGCCTTACATGAGGTCTCAACCATTCAGCAAATAAAATTTAACAAAGTCTAAAAAATTAGAACTTATTTAAGGAGAAGATGATTAAAGGAAACAATGAGTGAAATATATATACCAATTTTAAATCACCCAATTGCTCACAAATGTATTGGTTTCTGACTTTTATTTACTTTTAAAATGGAAACTTTATGTGGAATGCTGATGGAATTGATGGAAAGTTCTAAAATTCTTCTGCCTGTTTTGAAAATATTTTCTATTACTTTTCAGTAAGTGCATTTTATACATTTTGGCTTTATCTCCCATGTATTTTTGAAAGTAAGTCAAAATTGAATATGGTTGTAAGATACTCTTGTATATATTTGAGGTTAATAAATTTCATTACTTAATGGATCAAAAATAAGTACTTGCATATTTTGTACTCTTGTTTGAAAACTTGAGATTCAAAACATCTTGACTTTAGCTTTTTTGGCCTAAATATTTCAACTTCCCAAATTTCTGGAGCACAACATATTAAAGGAAACACAATTATGCAAAAGAGTTCTAGGAATATTTTGTAAATATAACATCAGTAATGCTAAATTAAATATCTCTAAGTTTTAGGAATAAGTGAATCAAGAGCAAATCCCTTCATCTCTCTGAGCATCTTTCCTCACCTGTAATAGTAGTGGGTCAAATTAGACAGTCATTAAGATCTTTTTTAGTCCTCAGACATAGTGTTTCTATGATTTGTTGATGTATGCTACATTCTGTATGTGAAAGCCTGGTCATTGACGTACCTATTTTCTCATATTTCAAGTATTATAGAAAAGTAGGATAGCGCAAGAGAATGTGTCAGATTTGAAGTCTGGAGGTCATGTATTCAAAACCATCTTTTGTTTGTTTGGTTTTTTGTAATCAGTTTGGCTATGCTAGATAAGACATTCATAAACAGCCTAAGACTTTTCATCTGATGAATGGTGTTAATAACAGTACTATATTCATTAAGTCACTGTGAAAATTAGTGAGATAATGTGAATTGTGTGAAATGATTAGCAAATATTAATGTACTATAAAATGTGAACTATCATCTTCAAATCATCACTGTGCCCAAATGCTGAGAGTTGTAGAAACTATTAAATCCATTAATTGTGATTTTTTTAAAAATCATTTATTTAAGTATGATCTGTCAATATTTTCTCTCCCTTTCAGAGTTATCAGATTCGAATTAGCAAAAAATAAATGTCACACAGACATCTTTTAAAAGCTTCACTGCTTTATTTATTTTGTTTACTTCAAGTCAAAGTTTTAATTATATTTCTCCTCTAATCCAACTATCAGAGAGTATTGAGACTTCAGGTATAAAATTTGGATGATTTTGAATGAATCTCCATAGTCTTTTTAAGCACGGATAACAAAATTTGTGTATTTGAAATCAGGAGTATCATCCACGTAATCCAGTTTTCAATCTAGCTGTGTTAACATGCAAAACTCAATTGAACTTTCGGAATCTCAATTTACTCATCAATAAATTAGGTATAATGATACCTGTTTTACCTAACACCCACTTGAGAGAAAAATACATTGAAAACACTAACAGACTGAAAATGTAAGTTATTATTTGAATATATAGGCTGTGACAGAGATGTAGATTAAGTAGCAAGAATGTTTTTAAATCTGGCAAGTCATTATAACTTTATTGCCAGTCTAAAATACAGTTACATTATCTAGACATGATTCTCTGTCTTACTGGTCTTCTCTGCCTACCTGCTTAAGCAAATGAACCTGAATTACATTATCTATGATAGAGCCCAACAGTAACAATTTTTAAAGTTTTAACTTTGTAGGAAGTGATGTCTTCTAGATTGAGCATCCAAGTTTTAACAAATATTCACCCTATATAGCCAAGTCAAATTATATATATGTATATATTATTACTTGAAAGAAGTACAGACATAGGCAATGGAAAACAATTTTATTTCAATTGAGGATTATTTTTCCTTTACCGGCACTTAGATGTTGGTATGCTATATATTTTGGGAATTCAATTTGTGAGGTAGTTATGTATGTCTGGTCAAGAACTATGTCATGAAAAAAAGGAAAAGTAAAAAATCAAATGACTGAACTGTTGTCTTGATTCTACTAATTCACTTTTTCTTACTATAGGCCAAGGTCTTTGAGCATCCTAAGGTAGTCATACTAACCATTTCAAATGAAAGAAAAGTTTAGAATAAAGGTCAAGTGGAGTTACTTTCACATTGGGTCTGCCTATGTCACTGAGAATCATCACTATGGTTCACACATTGTGGGTTCTATATAATGGCTGAATCAGGGTGGAGTTAACAGAAGTTCATTGAACAATCTTTGCTAGTCCTTACCGATAATATCTCAGACAACTCTTCTTAATTATTTAATAAAGATCCTCACTATCTCAACAGTAAAAGATTCTGAATGATATGTGTGTTTTGAAGGGAGGGAGTCAAGAAATTGGGTAAGTAAATAATCAAATAAAAATTCCTAAATCTTTGAAGATGTTTTATGGGATGAGAGAATCTCAAGATAATTGTTCAAAAAGCAAAAAGTATAAAACAGTAAGTTCAAAAGCCAACAAAACCACATCGGTTGGTTATGATAGCATATGGATTGAATGAAAGCCCTGTTAAATGTTTGTCAGGGATAAGAAAAAGTAGTTTTCAATGAAACACTGAAAGTGAAAATACTTTCAAACAGAGCTAGAAAACTTTAAAAAAAAAAAGGAATGGACAGCTAGAGAATAATGGAGGAAACATGATTTTTTGTTCAAAGGAATGTAAAAATATTAATATTTTTAAGTTATCAAAATGTAAAAATAGAAGAATGCATGATATAGAAGATGTTAAAAAAAGACCTGTACTAGAAAGTATGTCACAGAGAGACAAAAAGGGATTAAGGATTAATATTTGAATATGATTACAAAGAAGTAATAAAATGGAATTCCTTTTAAATTTCTGGAACCACATAAGTTAAATTAAAATTGAACGGTATCCATAGATCACTACTAAAGAGAAATCATAGAAATAAAACACTGAGAGATGTGATCATTGAAATCAAGGGAATTTACTTTATGCAAAGAGAGAGAGAGAGAGAGAGAGAGAGAGAGAGAGAGAGAGAGAGAGAGAGAGAGAGAGAGAGAGAGAGAAAGTCTGTCTGTTCATCATTTCTTAGAATAAAATATTATTTCATTACACTTATATACCACAACTTGTTCAGTCATTCCCTAATTGATGGATATTACCTCAATTTCCAATTCTTGGTCACCACATAAAGAGCTGCTATAAATAGTTTTGTGCACGTGACTCCTTTTCCCATTTTTGTGATCTCATTGGGATACAGCTCTAGAAACAATATTGTTGGGTGAAAGGGTATGCTCATTTTTATAGCCCCTTGGGCATAGCTACAAATTGCTTCTCAAGAATAGGGGGATCATAGCTCTACCAAAAATGAATGAGTGTTCCAACTTTCTCATATCTTCTCTAAAATTTATAATTTTCCTGTTTTGCCATTTTAGTCAATCTGATAGGTGTGATGTGGTACCTCAGTTATTTTGATTTGCATCTCTCTAATCAATGGTGATTTAGAGCATGAAAAATATATTTTTCAATCTTAATTCAGAATTGATTAGCTCTCTCTCTGGGGATAGATAGCATGTTTTGTCATGAATCCTTTGAAATCATTTTGGCTCATTGTTTTGATCAGAGTGTTTCAAAGATCATTCACAGTTGTTCATCAGTACAATATTAAGGTTGTTTTAAAATGTTCTTCTCATCCTGTTCACTACACTTCACATCAGTTCATATAAATTCCCTGGCTTTTTATTTCCCTGAAACTGCCTATCTCATCATTTCTTAAAATGATAGTATTTCATTACAATTATATACCACAATTTGTTCATGCATTTTCCAATTTTTTGACAACCACTCAATTTCCAATTATTTGACACCACAAAAAAAGAGAAAAGAACTACTATACATATTTTTGTACATACAGATTTTTTCCTTTGATCTCATTGGGATACAGATCTAGTAAGTTTCACAACCAATAAAACCCACCAGCAAGTTGCTCAAACTAAAACAAGTTAAAGAATGTACAAAGTTCAGACTGGAAGCAAAAGGACATTGACTTTGAACAGACCTCTTTTGGAGCACTGAAAATTCCATTTCAATAGCCTGAGTTGTTGCTGGGATCCTCAAGTGACACAACATTCTATTACCTCAAGAAAGTAATAGAAAGAAGAGAAAAGACACAAGTTTATGCCAGATATTCTATAAAGAAGTTCAGAGAGTTCAGCCTTAATTTAAAATCTGAGGTAAGGAAGTAGGCCAGAACAATGATTGAAAAACAAACCTCACTATAAAGACCTGTTATGTGAAAGGGATACTCAAGACACAAACCTAGAGAAATTCCAAAGGAAACCTCAAAGAAACCATAGCTTGGGTACATGGGTTAGTAGAATTCCTAGCAAATAAGAAGCAAGGTATTTATTAAAAATTTAAATGAATTTAAAATCAAATAAGTACTAGATTTATTTTCTTTAAATGAAGAAAGAAATGAGAACTATGGAAGACAAAATGGGAAAAAGAAATATCTTGGCATAAGGAGTTAAAAAGCCTTAAGCAAATACCTTGAAACTGAAGATCAAACAAATTAAAACAAATGACTACATAAAATATCAACAGTATTAAAACAAAATAAACCAAAAATTAGAAGGAAATGTGAAGTATCCCATAGTGAAAACAAATGACCTAGAAAAGAGATCAAGGAGGGAAATTTAAGAATCATTGGGCTACCTGAAATTCATGAACCAAAAGCACAAATAAAAACTTAGGCACATTATTTCAAAAATCATAAAATAATACTTTCCATCTCTCTTAGAACTAAGTAAAAAAATCAAAATAGACTCCTCTGATACATATGAAGTCATACAAAATTCTTTCTCTGGGTGTGTATAGTTTTTTTTTTTTTTCATTATAGGTCTTTTGTAATTGTCTTGCCTCATTGCTTTAATCAGAGATCTTCTGATACTCCCAAATTAAAATACCTAAGAATATTGTAACCAAAATTCAGAGCTTTCAGGTCAAAGATCAATATTCCAGGGAGCAAGAATGAATGAATTCAAGAAGCACAGTAAAAATTTAGCAAGAACTGAAATGAAACAGAGAACTTGAAATTCAGAAGGTAAAAGATTTAGGATTTAAATCAACTGTAACATACTTTGAAAAACTGGACATAATCCTTCTAGGGAAAAATGAACCTTTCATGAAAAATAAGGCTTTCAGGTATTCCTGATGAAAAGCCCAGAGCAATATAATATCTTTGAAATACAAACACAGGCATGAAGAGAAACATAAAATAATATGAAGATGCCAGAAATTACAAGGGTCTAAAAAAGAATATAATATTTACATTCTAATATAAGGAGAAAATACATATGTATCCTCATAAGCCTATTATCATCAAAAGTCAAAGTAGGAATCTTAGAAAAGCATTCTGATAATGATTTTGTTATTTTTCATGATCCAAAAATAGAAAAAGTTAAGGATATAATAAAAGACAGTTGACTATAAAAATACATCTCGGGTTAAAGTGGAAGGAATAAAATATGGGGTAGTTTAAGGAAAGAATCAGCTCTAAGCAAAATAAACTCTGCTTTAAGAGAATGGATTATGAAAAGGGATTTAAAATGAAAGATAGAAATAATGAAAATCTGTGATTGGGTCCTAGGTGAGGGAAAGAGAAAAGGATTGCCTTTGGGACTTCATGCAATTCTGTAAATGCTCCCAAACTTCTTGAAGCAATTATCTATCTTTGTAGCACCAAAATTCTCCTGGTGACAGAATATAGACATAAGTCTTGGGATACCACAGTCTCAAAAGAATTAAATGTGAAGATCTTCTAAAACCCAATGAATGGATTCATAAATGTCTGTTTTGAACAGGCTTCACCATGTGATGAAAGAGGCAATTACAAAGAAAAAATGGCATGACAAGATGTTGTTGTGAAATAGAATACCCAGTAGATAGAGAAGATCAATCCCCTTTCCTTGAGACAGTGACTTCAACTTCTCACCTAAGAAGTTGTTTGTTAGTTCTTTTAGTGCCTGGCATTAATGAAAGGGCAAACACAACTAGTCACTCCATGAAATAATGAAGTTGACTGAACTTTGATTCTACCTTTATTTCTATTAGAGCCTACCTCTATTTCTATTAGCAACTTTGTCAGCCTTGTTCTTTTGTTGTTTCCACAAGGGCTTTGAGATCAGAGGAATTATTAAAGTGGATTCAAGCCCATAAAACCAAGTTTATTTCCAATAATGCCATAGATTAAGTTCCCACAGTGTGAATAAGATGTCTCAGTATGATCCCAGAAGCTGCATAGTCTTCTCCTTTGCCCTCAAGCTCAACACTTCTTATTATTTTTTTCTGTGCTGGACAAATATGTTTCTCCTCCTAAGGCACATATTTACTCTTAATCTCTCCTTCAAGAGGTAAAGTCTCAAGATTTGTATTCACAAGGTCACCTGTAAAGCTATGCTGTATTTTAACAGGAAAAACCTCAGTAATTATATAAATGCTTTAATTGCCAATATCTCTGAAAGCAAGATTTAGCTTGGATGAAAAGAAAGATATATTATTTTCCTATGAACAATCTAGGGCTGAGTTTACTTCCAAAAGGAATTATTTATTCTCTGAGAAAATCTTACTTTCTTTGAGATTTTGAAAGGAAAAACCCCTAGAGCACTCAAGAGCATACAAAATGCCTTCAGAAAATGCTGATTTATACACATACAGATCACAGGATAGCACTTCAAGAATGACTTTATTGGATGCCCTGATGTGGTGGAAACTTTGCTACGTTCCTTGTCCAGAAAACATTTTGACTCTGATGGAATTTCGACATTAGCATGAATGAAATAGATTGAGCTTAACTGCTTAATAGAAAACAGGTAACAACAGAAACACTGGCAAACATTTAAAATATGAGACACTTGGATCAAAATGCTTTGCTGGAGGACAAATTGAGGTTACGAAATTTCAACAAAGTAAAACCAATAAGTTCTTACTGGTTTAAATTTACATTACTTCATGAATTTTAGACTATAGCAATGAAGTTATCACCTTAAAGATATACCAAAAGTACTCTGAAAATTGCATAGTTTTTTTCATCTTGCTTTTGATTGATAGAGTAGAAACAGTGAAGCTATATAATATGTTGAATGTGTTTTTTCATCTCTGGTTATGTTTAGAAGCATATTTAGAAGAATATTTTCTTAATAATTAATCAATTCTAGGTTCTTTTGATGGATAGTTTTATGAAACACATTTAATTCAGTTAAGAGCTAGATTTGGAATCAGAATAACCAGGTTCAAATCCTCTCTTTTCCATTTATTGTCTGTCTCTGATCCTCAATAAGTCACTATAAGCTAACATTTTGCTAATATTTACATAAACCTTTAAGATTTTTAAAGCACTATACATATCCTCATTCTGTCCTTGTGAGGTAGTTGTTACACCCATTTTAAAGATAAGAAAGCTAAGGCTGATAGAAAAGTTAAGTGTCTTGCTGAGATCCACACAGGCAGAAATTGAACTCAGGTCTTTCACTCTAGCTTATCACTCAGGTTTCAAGCCTTTCACTCTAGTTAGTGGACCACTAATGACACAACCCACTGAGTCTCAGTTTCCTCCCTCGTAAAAAGATAGGGTTGTACTAGGTAACCTCTAAAGTTCCTTCCAACTCTATGACCTTATGGAAAACTTTATTATGACGTCTGAGGTGGGCTACTTTCTATGAAGAGGAAAAGAATTGTGACAATGAAGACTAGATACAATGAATATTGTATTAGTCAAAATGTACACATTTAATACTAATATTTTAGGACAATAAAGAAGAAAGAGCATTCAAAGCACAGGGGAAGGAAGAAGGTACAGAAGTTGCAGGGGCAGAAAGCATATTAGTCTTTTCATTTCATGAACTATTTTAATTAATTAGTGTATTTAAGCGCTGGGGAGCAGATGTTGCTGGTTGATGCTTTCAAAACTGACCCCATAATTCTGTCATTAGAGAAAAATCAAGTGCACATGAGGAGAAAAAATACATTCTGTACCAATATGGTCCCAATGATCAAATTTGATTATGTTTTTTTTTTTGTTTTTTTTTTTTTACCCCTGGAGTGTATGTTTTTAGCTTTTTTGAATGCTATCTATTTAGGAAAAAATCTCCAGCACCATTTATTTTGTGTTTCCCCTTAGGCATATTTGGTGTGTCTGGGGAAGTCTTGGCTAGTTATTTGAAGGTCCCAGAAAAAGAACCAATGATAATCTAGTGACCAAGATGTAGTTTTAAAGTGAGACTGCACTAATATTTAAAATTGCTCCCTTTTCTTGAAAAAATCTGTAATCTATTCTTTTCTCAAGATAAACTAAAAGGAGGGAAGGAGGGAGTAAGAAACCATTATAATAAATAAGCACAATGAAGCTAAACAAAGTCCTATGCTGACTATTTTCAAAGGTATGTGTGCTAGGCTGCGCCCTGACTCCATAACCTCTCTGTCAGGAGATGAATGGTTTTCTCCATTATTAGTCTTCTGGTCTTAAGTCTTTCAAAATTGTTTATTTTTAAAATGATGTTTAGCTGTAAACAGACCACCTGGTTATGCTCACTCCACTCTGCATCGATCCATTCAAGTCTTTACAGGTTTTTCTGTAATCATCTTTCTTCATTTCATATAACATATTATTACTAGTATATATAACTAGTATAACACATTAGTATTAGTGTGTGTGTGTGTGTGTGTGTGTGTGTGTGTGTGTGTGCATGTGTGTATAAATAGAAGACTCTTCCTCTTTGTTTTGGGGCAGCTAGGTGGTGCAGTGGGTAGAGCACCAGTGCAAGAGTTGGGAGGACCTGAGTTCAAATCTCACCTCAGAACACTCACTAGCTGTGTGACCTTGAGCAAGTTACTTAACCCCAATTGCCTTATCCTGGGTCATCTCCAGTCATCCTGATGAATATCTGGTCACTGGATTCAGATGGCTCTGGAGGAAAAGTGAGGCTGGTGAACTACACAGCCCTCCCTCGCTCAGAATAAAGTCAAGTGCAAGTCATATCATCATTTCTCTGATGGCATGATCTTTGGCAACAAAGGATGAATACACACACATTTTGGATAAAGACATAGCAACTATGCAATGGTACAAAGGATATGTACAATTTGGCAAGTTTAGTCAATAATTTCAAATCCTTGCACAGAATGGCTGTAATGATTCACAATTTCATACCAATAATCCACCAATATGCCTATATAGTTCCTCCAACATTTGGAATTTTCACTTTTTTTGGGAGGGGGGGCTCATTCTTTTCAATCTGATATGAGAAACAACTTTTGAGTTGCTTAAATCTACATTTCTCTAATTACTGGAATATTTTTCCCTCTATGTCTAAATAACTAACTTTGTCTTCCACCCTTAAGAATGCCTTGTTCATTTTGTTTTTAATCTTTGGTCAATTGATAAATGATTCTTATCATAAATTCAGCCAATTCCTCATATATCTTGAGAATACACTTATCAGAGAAGCTTCTTGGAAAGATTTTTTCCCACTTTATTGTTTCTCCTCTAGTACTAGTTTCATTGGATTTGTAAAAATCATTCACATTCATCAAATACCCATGGCAGAGATTAGTAACTGTCATCATATGGCATATATTTGAGTATATCAAGTTTATGGTATCAAGGATCTTACAAGTTATAAGGGAAATCAGAAAAGAAAATTTCAATAAATAAAATGTGTCCTTTGGGAACTTTATTGTGTTCTGGGAGTGAAGCTCATACAGGTCACGTGACCGTTCAAATGTGAAAGGACTGGAGTTTGTTCTATATGAGGACATATTGAAGGAACTAAAGAACATTGACTAGGATAGGAGAAGTCTTGGGGGTATGATTCAAATTTATAAAGGGTAGACTTGAGGAAGAACCCTTTGATGTATTCTGTTTGACCTGAGAGGGAAGAACTAAGAGTGATATGTTGCAGAGAGGCAGAAATAGACTTGAAAGGTTGGATATACACCTATTTAACAAGTTGTAGGTTGAATTGTCAGGTATGGGATGTCTATTTTAATGTTTTGACTCTAAGTCCTGGGATTTTGTTTAAAGATGCTTCTGATTGATAGATTGGTCAAGAAAAAATATATTAAGAAGTTAATATGTGTCAGGATTCATGACACAGATGATGATAACATTTATACAGTATTTTAAAATTAGAAGATTATTATATTCCAAATTATGAATGAAATTATGTTATTTCATTCATCCAACAACCCCAGTGGCCCGTTATTTCAGATTTAATGACATAAACCCACATTATATTCCTTGTCATGGCCTTCACAATGAATCTTCCTGGAAATTTCCCTTGAACAAGACACTGGTTCAAAATCAAAGGCAGGGCTACTAAATATTTGATACTGTATTACATTAAGCAAAGATCACTTCATTTTTAAGCTTAATTAACTATGTTATAGAGAATATATCCTTTACTATTGGGTACTTTAAAAATTCAGTATATTTTCTTTTTAAGTACATGAAATTAATAATATCCTTACGCAAAATATTAAAGTACTTTTCTAAAAAAAAATACCTAGGATCCTATTAGTAGAATTACCTGATGGACATTGAGATAAAATTGTCTTTTTTCCCCTTAATGTTTTACATTGATGATATAAACAGGAGAAATATCAGGGTTGTACTCTCAGAAAAGTGCAATTAGCCTATCACAAAGTCACTTCTCATCAGTGGTCGATGGTTCTAATAACTTGAATGATAGAAGTCGGATTCAATCTTCCTTCAAAATACCCAGAGAGAGGGTCAAGGTTCTGGTTACCATTGGAATGCAAGTACTCTCTCTACATAAGCCTTATCCTAATTTTTGTGCTCTAAAATGACTGTGCCAGAAGAAAATTCACAAACACGTGAAGGGACAGTTAAAGAAGATATGCTATTTTAAATTATTATCAATAATTTCAACAATGGCATAGATGATACATTCATCTAATTTTCAGATGAAACCTAAAATGAATGAAAAGCCAACATGAGCCAAAAAAATAACATCTCATCTGGCAAGAGCATTAATAAACTGAATTAATTTAAGATGAATAAATTTAAAATATCACATATAAAATGAAAAAAAATAAGTTTGCAAGTTGACTTGAGGTTTGGGTATGACTAGGTAATAGATTATTATAGATAATAATACATATCAACAGATATCTATATATATGTATATATATACATATATATATATAGCATAGATAATAATAATATTGATAGAAAATAAATCTATCACCCAGGGCGAATTCTGCACCCAGAGACCACGGAATATTGGAGCAAGGGAGATTTCTGTTCCGGAGAGACCTGCAAACCTCTCACGGGGGGTCCTTCGCGCTGCAGACGCGGAGACCAGCCCGGTCCTGCGGCGGCCGCGGCTCCGAGAGGCACAGATCTGAGAAGGCTCCAGAGACAGGATCTCCAGCGGCGGCACAAGCCCCCCCACCAATAGGTGACTGATGGGGGTAGGTGAGAGGGTCTCTTTGGCGGGTTGAGAGGGGAGTGGGGTGCCCCCATGGCTCGGGCCCCCCCAGGAGATAGAAGCTGAGAGGCGGCTACAGACAGGGGCTCCCCAAACGGGCAGGAGCCTGGATCCATTGTAGAAGGTCTGTGCATAAACCCCCTGAGGGAACTGGGCCTGAGAGGCGGCCCTGCCCGGACCTGACCACCTGAACATAATCTCATACTGAAGAGCAGCCCTGCCCCAGCCAAAAACCCTAAGGCTGGAAGCAGCATTTGAATCTCAGTCCCCAAATGCTGGCTGGGAGGACCAGGAGGCGAGGTGGGTGTGAGGAGAACATCCAGAGGTCAGGTCACTGGTTGGGGAGAATGCCTAGAAAAGGGAAAAGAAATAAAACTATGGAAGAGTACTTTCTCGGAGAAAAGACACTTCCTCCATTCCTTTCTGATGGGGAGGAACAATGCTTGCCATCAGGCAAAGACACAGAAATCAAGGATTCTGTGTCCCAGCCCACCCAATGGGCTCGGGCCATGGAAGACCTCAAGAGGAATTTTGAAAATCAAGTTAGAGAGGTGGAGGAAAGACTGGAAAGGGAAATGAGAGGGATGAGGGAGAAGCATGAAAAGCAGATCAGCTCCCTGCTAAAGGAGAACCAAAAAAATCTTGAAGAAATTGGCACCTTGAGAACTAGCCTAACTCACCTGGCAAGGGAGGTGCAAAGGGCCAATGAGGAGAAGAATGCTCTCAAAAGCAGAATTAACCAAATGGAAAAGGAGATTCAAAAGCTCACTGAAGAAAATAGATCTTTCAAAACTGGAATGGTACAGATGGACGCTCAGGACTTTATGAGAAAGACAGATATCTCAGAACATACCGTGCAGATTCGAAAAATGGAAGATAATGTGAAATATCTTATTGGAAAAACAACTGACCTGGAAAATAGAATCAGGAGAGACAATGTAAAAATTCTGGGACTACCTGAAAACCATGATCAAAAGAAGAGCCTAGACATCATCTTCCATGAAATTATCAAGGAAAACTGCCCTGAGATTCTAGAACCAGAAGGCAAAATAAATATTCAAGGAATCCGCAGAACACCGCATGAAAGAGATCCAAAAAGAGAAACTCCTAGGAGCATTGTGGCCAAATTCCAGAATTCCCAGGTGAAGGAGAAAATATTGCAAGCAGCTAGAAAGAAATAATTCAAGTATTGTGGAAATACAATCAGGATAGCACAAGATCTGGCACCCTCTACATTGAGGGATAGAAGGGAATGGAATAGGATATTCTAGAAGTCAAAGGAACTAGGACTGAAGCCAAGAATCACCTACCCAGCAAAACTGAGTATAATACTTCAGGAGAAAAAATGGTCTTTCAATGAAATAGAGGACTTTCAAATTTTCCTGATGAAAAGACCAGAGCTGGAAAGAAAATTTGACTTTCTAACACAAGAATGAAGAGAACCATGAAGAGGTGAACAGCAAAGAGAAGTCATAAGGAACTTACTAAAGTTGAACTGTTTACATTCCTACATGGAAAGACAATATTTGTAACTCTTGAAACATTTCAGTATTTGGGTACTGGGTGGGAGTACACACACACACATGCACACACGCACACATACATAGAGACAGAGTGCACAGAGTGAATCGAAGAGGATGGGATCATATCTTAAAAAAATAAAATGAAATCAAGCAGTGAGAGAGAAATATTGGGAGGAGAAAGGGAGAAGTTATATGGGGCAAATTATCTCTCACAAAAGAGGCAAGCAAAAGACTTATTAGTGGTGGGATAAAGAGGGGAGGCAAGAGAAAAACATGAGGTCTACTCTCATCACATTCCACTAAAGGAAAAAATATAATGCACACTCATTTTGATAGGAAAACCTATCTCATAATACAGGAGAGTGGGGGACAGGGGCACAAGCAGGTTGGGGGTGACGATGGAGGGGAGGGCATGGGGAAGAGAATGCAATACAAGGTCAACAGTCATGGGGAGGGAAAGGACCATAAGAAAATAGAAGTAATGGGGGACAGGATAGGATGGAGGGAAATATAGTTAGTCCTATACAACACAACTAGTATGGAAATCATTTGCAAAACTAAACAGATATGGCCTATATTGAATTGCCTGTCTTCCAAGGGGAAGGGGTGGAGAGGGAGGGAGATAAAGAAGTTGGAACTCAAAGTGTTAGGACCAAATGTAATGTTCTTACCACTGGGTAACAAGAAATACAGGTTAAGGGGTCAAGAAAGCTATCTGGCCCTACAGGACAAAAGAGAAGACGGAGACAAGGGCAGGGAGGGAGGATAGAGGAGAGAGCAGATAGGTCACAGGGGCAATTAGAAAGCTTGGGTTTGGGGGGGGGAGGGGATAAAAGGGGAGAAAATTTGTAACCCAAAATTGTGTGAAAATAAATGTTAAAAGTTAAATAAAAAAAAAAAGAAAATAAATCTATTATCTAGATTATATCCAGGATTTTTGGTGATAGATAAAGTCAATGAATAACAGCATACAACGTAATGAATGGTCAATAATGCTGATTCCTGATCTCAAGATTAGCACATACTTATCTATGATGATGACGAGTATAACAATTATATAGTGCTGTTTATATGGCAGGTACTATCCTTAGCACTTTTCAATTATTATCTCGTTTGATTTTCACAACAATCCTGGGGAGTAGGTGTCCTTTTTTTTTTCAAGATCAAGAAACAGTCAAATAGGGAAGGAACTTGCTCTACATCACACAGTTATAGCATGTGTGAGACCAGAATTTAGCTGAGATCTTCCTGCTTCTAGGCCTTGAGCTCTGTCCACTGCATCACTTTGTCACCCCAAATACTGCTACTACAATACTTTTGGAACCTTCTCAATTGTCCCAAGTGTGCTTGTTTCTCAGGACCATTATAGTGTTAATTTTAATTGTTTGGCAAGTGTGACATCATTATTATGTATTGTAATGCTCATTACATTCGACCGTTGGGATCTTACAACAACTACCTCTTAGTAATTCTGACAGAATATTGCATTTCTAAAGCATCTATTAAAAGCATATTAAGTAAGGTCTATTAATGGAATTGAGAAATTTTTCTGCTAGAAAAATAATTATCTAAAATAAAACAACAATAAAGTGCAAGTTAGGTTATACTACTAGTCTGATTGGAAACCATCTAAAAGTAGAATACATGGAGATTTGGTTAAAGCTATATTTTGTAGTGAAGACAAAATTGACCTGGGTGATGTACAATAATTGACTAATCACAGATATATAGAGGTAGTAATAAAAATGCATTTCTTTTGATCAGGAAGGGACTATCCCATGGAGAAGCAGAAATATGAAGACAAGTTTCACATGAAGGAAAGCATAAAGAGTTAGACCAGCCAATGTGATCACAGCCTTGGCCACGCAGTGTGGCTCTGGGAGGAAGACTCGAGCAGGCCTTGGGGACAGAATTCCCCAGTCACAGTAGCAGTAATTGGCAAAGCCCTCAAAACACAGGTGCCAAAGGTCAGTGACAGAGTTTTTCAGCTGACCAAGAAGGGAGAATGGCCTTCCCATAGCTCCAGCCTCAGGCAGCAGCCACAGAGACTACATCAGGCAGGCAGGAGTATTTCCCACAGCAGCCCCTACAGCAGTCTGCATCCATTGTTGGATTGTAAAACCCCTGGGGGCACTGAGCAGGTGATTCTTTCCTCAGCCCTGTGTAGTGGCCCTGTAGCAGCTGATCTTTATCTCACACTGAATACAGGCCCTGCCCCGCAGCTAATCTAAATCTTAGCCCCCATTGCTGGCTTTACAGAACTGGAGGTGAGGTGGTTGTGAAGAGGAAACTCTGCTAAGATTCTGGGGACAAAAATCTCTCCCTGCTCTCAGACCAGTGAACACATTTGATTGTGCTACCTTGGAGGAACTGACATATTACAGATCCCCAGAGTATACCCTACTCTTGACAAAGGATCCAAAAGTTGAGTAACTGGTTGGGAAAATGCCCCGAAAAGGGAAAACAAATAAGATTACAGAAGGTTACTTTCTTGGTGAACAGATATCTCCTTCCATCCTTTCTGATGAGGAAGAAGAATGCTTACCATCAAGGAAAGACGTAAACGTCAAGGCTTCTGTATCCCAAACACCCAAAACAAATATTCAGTGGGCTCAGGCCATAGAAGATCTCAAAAAGGATTTTGAAAAATCAAGTTAGAGAGGTGGAGGAAAAACTGGGAAGAGAAATGAGAGAAATGCAAAAAATCATGAAAAACAGGTCAACAACTTGCTAAAGGAGACGCAAAAAAATGCTGAATAAAATAGCACCTTTAAAAATAGACTAACTCAATTGGCAAAAGAACTTCAAAAAGCCAATGAAGAGAAGATTGCTTTAAAAAGCAGAATTAGCCAAATGGAAAATGGAGGTTCAAAAGCTCACTGAAGAAAATAGTTGTTTAAAAATTAGAATGGGACAGATGGAGGCCAATGACTTTATGAGAAACCAAGAAATCACAAAACAAAACCAAAAGAAAGAAAAAATGGAAGATAATGTGAAATATCTCATTGGAAAAACAACTGACATGGAAAATAGATCCAGGAGAGACAATTTAAAAAGTATGGGAATACCTGAAAGGCATGACCAAATAAAGAGCCTAGACGTCATCTTTCATGAAATTATCAAGGAAAATTGCTCTGATATTCTAGAACCAGGGAGCAAAATAAATATTGAAATAACCCACCAATCACCTCCTGAAAGAGATCCAAAAGAAGAAACTCCTAGGAACTTTATAGCTAAATTCCAGAGTTCCCAGGTCAAGGAAAAAATATTGCAAACAGCTAGAAAGAAACAATTTGAGTATTGTGGAAATACAATCAGGATAACACAAGATCTAGCAGCTTCAACATTAAGGGATAGAAGGGCATGGAATATGATATTCCAGAAGTCAAAGGAACTAGGACTAAAACCAAGAATCATCTACCCAGCAAAACTGAATATAATACTTTAGGGGGAAAAAATGATCTTTAAATGAAATAGAGGACTTTCAAACATTCTTGATGAAAAGACCAGAGCTGAAAAGAAAATTTGACTTTCAAACACAAGAATCAAGAGAAGCATGAAAAGATAAACAGGAAAGAAAAATCATAAGGGACTTACTAAAGTTGAACTGTTTACATTCCTACATGGAAAGACAATATTTGTAATTCTGGAAACTTTTTTTGGTATCTTGGTAGTTGGTGGGATTGCACACACACACACACACACACACACACACACACAGAGCACAGGGTGAGTTGAATAGGATGGGATCACATCTAAAAAATGAAATTAAGGGCTGAGAGAGGAATTTATTGGGAGGAGAAAGGGAGAAATGGAATGGAGTAAATTCTCTCTCATAAAAGAGGCAAGCAAAAAACTTTTCAGTGGAGGGAAAAAGGGGGGAGGTGAGATTGAAAACATGAGGCTTACTCTCATCATGTTTGACTCAAGGAAGGAATAAAATGCACACACATGTTGGTATGAAAACCTATCTTCTTATACAGGAAAGTGGGAAAAAGGGGATAAGTAGGGTGTGGGGGATGATGGAAAGGAGGGCAATTGGAGGAGGGAGCAATTAGAAGTCAACACTCTTGGGGAGGGATAAGGTCAAAAGAGATAATAGAAGAAATGGGGGGCAAGATAGGATAGAGGGAAATATAGTAGTCTTGCACAACGTGACTATTATGGAAGTCATTTGCAAAACTACACATATATGGCCTATATTGAGTTGCTTGCCTCCCCAATAGGGATGAATGGGGAGGGAGGAAGGAAGAAAAGTTGGAACTCAAAGTTTTAGGAACAACTGTTGAGTATTGTTCTTGCATACAACTGGAAATAAGAAATACAGGTAATGGGGTATAGAAACTTAAGTTGCTCTACAGGATAAAAGAAAAGTTGTGGATAAGGGAAGGGAGGGATGATTGGTGATAGGGGTAATTAGAGTGCTTAGAGTTTGGTGGTGGGGCGAGGGGAGAGATGAGGAGAAAATTTGGAACTCAAACTTTTGTGGAAATGAATGTTGAAAACTTAAATATATATATATATAATGTATAAGCTCTGCCACTTACCACCTGTGTGATCTTAGAAAATCACTTCAATGCTTTGAATTTTATTGACTCACCTGTAAAATGAGGGAAGGGATCTATATGACCTCTATGTCCCTTCAAACTTTAAATCTATGATCCTACAATAGCTTGGAGAAAGGATATGTGAAAAAGAATCACTTTGGTTATGGAATATGGATTTTGACCAGAAAGAACTGGATTTAATTTCTACAGCTGCAATGAGAAATGAATATAGAGACACATGACCTGAGTTTGAATACTGGTCTTGCCACAAACTACTAGTGACCATGGAAAAGTGGCCATAGGCAAGTTATTTACCTCCCTGGGCTTCAGTTTAACTATCCTAAGAGCCTGGAATATGTATTATGTGATTAACTGTAAAATGGTAAATTAGAAAGATGCTGGTCTGAATTGGTTGAGAGAATTTCTATATGAAGTTCATTGTTCTGATCAACTCATTGGTTTTCCTGTCTCAAAAAATAATAATGAAACAAAATAAAGTAAAAAAAATTGCCCATGATACAAAGCATATTGTGGCAAGTGCAAGTCAATAAAGTCAACAAGCATTTATTAAGCATTAACTTTGTGTCACACAGAATAATGACTAAGAATACAAATACAACCAGAAAGATAATCCATGGCCACAAGGAGCTTCCATTATGTTGGGGAAAGACAATACCTAAAAGTGAGCTAAAAAGTTAATTGGAGATGAAAGGCCATAGGTATGGAAAAGAACATCTGGGAGAGTGAGGAACGCAAGCTGGAAAGAAATGAAGACATGGATAGTCTGGTCTTTCTCCTTATAAGTGAGGTACCAGTAGGAACCAGCCAATCAGAGGGAGAGTTCAAAGATGTGGATGCTTGAAGTCCAGTGGTAGAATGTTCTTCCAAGGTGAAGAAATTTCTTGGACAATAGAGAGAAAGATTAAGAGAGTAAAAAGGGCAGTTGGAGGAGGAAAGAAATGCAAAGTACAGGGACAAGCAGAATGTAGTAACAGATGTGATGAAGGAGGTATCTGTGTGAGAGAATGTACTAGAAGCTGGGTATGTTCCTGAAAACTGTTACAACTGCAAAGTTTTTAGTCCTATGAACAAACTTGGACTAATCCCTTACACCTGATAGTTTTACGGACTTGATGCCAACTTCTTTTTTTTTTCTTCTTTTTTTTATTAAATTTATTTAACTTTTAACATTCATTTTCACAAAATTTTGGGTTTCAAATTTTCTCCCCATTTCTCCCCTCCCGCTTCCCCAAAATGCTGAGCATTCTAATTGCTCCTCTCACTGATCTGCCCTCTCTTCTAACATCCCTAGCTTCCCTTGTCCCCATCTTTTCTTTTGACCTTTAGGGCCAAATAACTTTCTATACCCCATTACCTGTATTTCTTATTTCCTAGTAGTAAGAGCAATACTCGACAGTTGTTCCTAAAACTTTGAGTTCCAACTTCTCTTCATACCTCCCTCCCCACCCATTCCCTTTGGGAAGGCAAGCAATTCAATATAGGCCATATCTGTGTAGTTTTGCAAATGACTTCCATGATAGTCATGTTGTGTAAGACTAACTATATTTCCCTCCATCCCATCTTGCCCCCAGGTTCTTTTTTTTTCTTGTTGGATCCTATCCCTCCCCAAGAGTGTTGACCTCAAATTGCTCCCTCCTCCCATTGTCCTCCCCTCCATCATCCCCCCCACCCCTCCTATCCCCTTCTCCCCCACTTTCCTGTACTGTAAGATAGGTTTTCATATCAAAATGAATGTGCATTTTATTTCTTCCTTTAGTCAAATGTGATGAGAGTAAACTTCATGTTTTTCTCGCTCCTCCTCTCTTTTTCCCTCCACTGAAAAGTCTTTTGCTTGCCTCTTTTATGAGAAATAATTTGCCCCATTCCATTTCTCCCTTTCTCCTTTCAATATATTTCACTCTCACAGCTTAATTTCATTTTTTAAGACATGATCCCATCCTATTCATCTCATTCTGTGGCATGTGTGTGTGTGTGTGTGTGTGTGTGTGTGCAATCCCACCAACTATCCAGATACTGAAAAGTTTCAAGAGTTACAAATATTGTCTTTCCATGTAGGAATGTAAACTGTTCAACTTTAACAAGTCTCTTATGACTTCTCTTTGCTGTTTATCTTTTCATGCTTCTCTTCATTCTTGTGTTTGAAGGTCAAATTTTCTTTTCAGCTCTGGTCTTTTCATCAAGAATGTTTGAAAGTCCTCTATTTCATTTAAAGATCATTTTTCCCCCTAAAGTATTATATTCAGTTTTGCTGGGTAGATGATTCTTGGTTTGAGTCCTAGTTCCTTTGACTTCTGGAATATCATATTCCATGCCCTTCTATCCCTTAATGTTGAAGCTGCTAGATCTTGTGTTATCCTGATTGTATTTCCACAATATTCAAATTGTTTCTTTCTAGCTGTTTGCAATATTTTCTCCTAGACCTGGGAACTCTGGAATTTGGACACAATGATCCTAAGAGTTTCTCTTTTTGGATCTCTTTTAGGCGGTGTTCTCTGGATTCCTTGAATATTTATTTTGCCTTCTGGTTCTAGAATCTCAGGGCAATTTTCCTTGATAATTTCATGAAAGATGATGTCTAGGCTCTTTTTTTGATCATGGCTTTCAGGTAGTCCCATAATTTTTAAATTGTCTCTCCCAGATCTGTTTTCCAGGTCAGTTGTTTTTCCAATGAGATATTTCACATTATCTTCCATTTTTTCATTCTTTTGGTTTTGTTTTGTGATTTCTTGGTTTCTCGTAAAGTCATTGGCCTCCATCTGTTCCATTCCAATTTTGAAAGAACTATTTTCTTCAGTGAGCTTGTGAACCTCCTTTTCCATTTGGCTAATTCTGTTTTTGAAAGCATTCTTCTCCTCATTGGCTTTTTAAACCTCTTTTGCCAATTGAGTTAGCCTATTTTTCAAGGTGTTATTTTCTTCAGCATTTTTTGGGTCTCCTTTAGCAAGGTGTTGACCTGCTTTTCATGCTTTTCTTGCATGTCTCTCATTTCTCTTCCCAGTTTTTCCTCCACCTCTCTAACTTGATTTTCAAAATCCTTTTTGAGATCTTCTATGGCCTGAGCCCACTGAATATTTGTTTTGGGTGTTTGGGATACAGAAGCCTTAACTTTTATGTCTTTCCCTGATGGTAAGCATTGTTCTTCCTCATCAGAAAGGATGGGAGGAGATATCTGTTCACCAAGAAAGTAGCCTTGTATGGTGTTACATTTTTCCCTGTTTTGGACATTTTCCAAAATAGTTACTTGACTTTTGTGTCCTTTGTTAAGAATAGGGTATACTCTGGGAGTCTGTGAGATCTCAGTTCCTCCAAGGTGGCACAATTAAGCGTGTACTGGTCTGGATGCAGAGAGAGATTTTTGTGCCCAGAATATTAGCAGATGCCTCTCCACAGCCACTTGGCCTCCAGTTCAGCTAAGTCAGCACTGGGGGCTGGTTTTCAGATAAGCTGAATGGGCAGGGCTGCCATTCAGTGTGAGAGGAAGACCAGTTCACCCAGGGCCTCCACACAGGCAGGAGGCAAGACTCTGCTCTTCAATGCCCCCAGGGGTTTTTATGCTCTAACAGTGGAGCTTCCCATATTGGCTACCGTGCAGCCACTGTGGCCGCTGCCTGCTGCTGGAGCTATGGGAAAGCCCTTCTCCCTTCCTGGCCTGCTGATTAAACCCTGTCTCTGACTTTTGGTGCCTGTGGGCCGAGGGATCTGAGGACCTGCTACTGTGACTGGAGATTCCCCCCACCAAGGTGTCCTCCTCCCAGAGTCTTGTCGTGCTGAGCTGTTTGGCCAAGGCTGGGCTGGGCTGGGCTCTGTGCTGGGCTCTGCGTCTGGCGCAACCGACATTTCAGTGGACCCTTCAGGTCACCATGGGCTGCAAATCTCCTCCACTCTTTTGTTCTCCACTTCTGCTGCTCCAAAATTTGTTGAGAGTCCCTCTCTACAGGTATTTTATGGGCTGTGGGGGGAGGCCCTGCATAAGTGTGTCTTTCTAGTCCGCCATCCTGGCTCTGCCTTGATGCCAACTTCTAAATATTAGGAACAACTACAGTAAAGATGGTAATAATGTAAAGGATCTATAAAGATTAATCTGGATTTCCAAATACATTAATAATTAACGGAAGAAGATATGGATGAAAAAGCATTTTAAATATCACATTCCAAAGACTGTATCAGATGCTGGGGACACAAGTAGAAAAGTGAAAGACAACTGTCTTCAAGAGGTTTATATTATAATAGAAGGAGACAAGAGATATATGGGAATGATAACTGGGAAAGGGAAATTTCATTTAAGACAATAGAGAGATGAAGAGTAGAGTCATTAACAAAGAAATTGACAGACTCTTTCCATAATCAATGGTGGAATTAGTTTGATTATAATTTATATAGATAGAGGTGGAAATATAGAAAGAATGAAATATTTGAGTTTAGTTAAATGCATTTTTGATGATCTCAGAAGAAAGAAGGAAAGCAACAAATTTATACCCAACAAATGGATATAAATATCAACAATGAATTAAAACATGCATCCTTAAAATGAAAGAAAACATATTTTGTGTTTCTTTGTACTGCAATAAACATGGCAAAAAATAGATTATTCTGTTTTGTTCAGGCTTCTTCAAATACTGAGTTTGGATACTACCACTTGCAGATATTCAGAAGATACTCTTAAGTACCCAGAAAATCTCAAAAATACTGGAGACCCTGAACATATCTCTGATGACAGTGATGGTGGACACAAACTGGAGCCATGATGGTTCATCACCAAGTATTTCTGCTATTGAAAAAAGACTTTAGGATTTATACCCTTGTGCTTTTATGAATGTCAACAAACAGAACCAGCAGATTGACCTATGTCTCAACCCCTTAAGAAACTCCGAAGATTGCCAGTTCTTTCCTAGGAATGTGGTCTATGTTGGAGTCAGATTCTGGGGACTATTTCCAATCCATTACTACCATTGCCAGAAAATTCTGGGCTCTGGATAGTACCCAAAACCTAGAAGACCAGTCAGATGGCAATTCACCTATTTTAAGGCAATTCTAAGGAAGTAATAAGGATGCTTACCTTGAAATGTCTTTGGGACTCTTCAGTAATGTTCCATTATATCTCTGTCCTCATTTCTATAACCCTCTCTCTTTCTCTCTCTCTCTCTCTCTCTCTCTCTCTCTCTCTCTCTCTCTTTCTCTCTCTCTCTCTCTCTCTCTCCCTCAATACAGTAAGAATTCTGAAAGTAAACATTGTTCTTTTTCTTATCCCTAGTGCCTGGCATATACTTTATATTTGAGAAATACTTGTGGATTATTCTTGATTAATGAATTAATTTATGGTTTCATCATGGAGGAAAATGAAATGGGTTTGGCCCACTGAATGCATTATAGATTAACTTTTCCATGACTTCTCTTAATAGAAAGGCTTTCTGAAGTCTCTGACACTTTGCTATGTCTCCGCATGAGCAAAACACACACCTCATCTCACTGATATATTTAATCCAATAAGTTATGCACACTGAAATATGAAATAAACTATATAGAAAACAAATAAGAAAGGAAAAGAGTAGAAATGAAGATAAGAGAAAAAATATAAGTTAAAATTTGACTGAAATGTACATCTTTTTTGTTTTCCCATAGTATTCAGGGTGAGAGGGGAAGATGGTCCCAGTTTGAAATCAGTATTGGAGTTCCCAAGACAAATTTGTGGGTGATTAAACAACTGGAACATCAATTAATAGTGGGTCAGCAGCATCTCAGAAGGAAAAATAAAACAGGATATAAGACAGTGGCCATTATAAATCATGCATTTTGTCATTTCAGGAAAAACCAAACAAAAAAGAAAGAAGTAGGAAATATCTTCTGGTCTCTAATTGATGGTTTTTTCATGGATATCTTAAGCTGTAATAATAAATTGAATGCTATTTAAAACTGAGGGAAATGATAATATTGATGGCTGAGAGCTTTTGTACTTAAATGCAAGCAGGTATAGTAGAAAACACACTGCCCTAGAATAAATCAATGGCCCTGATTCCACTTCCATGTCTGGCATGTTCATACTGGCTAAAGTTGATTCATTCATTTTCTTCAAGAACTAAATTCAACAAACACACACACACACACACACACACACATGACTTATCATGTGTTATGAACCATGTTATTCAATGAGAGTACAGGTGTGAAAATAGCAAAGTACCTGTCGTCAAGGAGACAATAATGTAATAAGAGAACATCAGTCATGTACACATTGGAGTTTGGCATAGAGTATGGTGTTATATGAGTCACATGAAAAACATGCTAAGCACCATGGTATATTTGAGAAGGAAAACAACATTTTTCATTGGGGGGAAAGAAGTTGCACTTGAGCTGTATTTTAAAGGGGAAGAAGGATTTCAATAGGCAGGCTTCTTTTAAGCATACGAAACAGTCTACTTAAAAAAATAACATCCCATGGTATCAGTTTCTCATCTTTAAAATGATTTCAAAAATAAAATGAAATACACAAAACTAGGATTTCAGTTGCCACATGATCCAAAATTTGCCTTTTTTAGGCTTTCTTCTTTTTTTAGAAGTTTCAGATACAGTTTATTTTCTTTTCATACTTTTTCTTTAGATTTGATTTATTTTCAGTTTTCAGCTTTCAGTTCTACAAAATTATAAATTTCAAATTTTCTACCCACCCTCCTTCTCCCCACTCCAGGACAGCATGTATTGTGATTACCCTTTCCTCCAATCTGCTCTCCCTTCTATTGCACTCCTCCTCTCATCCCCTTCTCTTTTTTTTCCCTGTAGGGCAAGTTAGTTGTCTGTACCCCATTGCCCATATATTTTATTTCGTAGTTGCATGTACTAACAACTTTTAACATTCATTTTTAAAGCTTTGAGTTTCACATTCTCTCCCTTGCCCCTCCGCACCAACCTCTATTGAGAAGGCACGTAATTCAACTTAGGTTGTATATGTGAAGTCATGCAAAACACTTCCATAGCAGTCATGTTGTGAAAGACTAACTATACTTCCCTCTATTCTGTCCCGCCCTCCATTTATTCTATTCTCTCCTTTGACCTGTCCCTCTATCAAAGTATTTGCCTTTGGTTTTCTCTTCCCCCAATATGCCATCCCTTCTATTATCCCTTGTGTCTCATCTTTTGCTGCTTTATTTTCTGTAGGGTAAGATAAATGTCCATACCCAATTGAGTGTGTATGTTATTCCCTCCTGAAGTCAACTCCAATGAAAGGAAGGCTCACTTATTCCCTCTAACCTTCCCCAGCTTCTCCTCCATTCCCCTCCATCTTGCCTCATTTATGTAAGATGATTTACTGTATTCTACCTCTCCCTTTTTCTTTCTTCCAATACACTCCCTAAACAATTACTTATGTTTTTTAGACATCATCCCTTCATATTCATATTCATTCCATCCTGTCTATGCCTTCTCTCTCCTTTCTCTTTCTCTCTCTCTGTCTCCCTCTCTCTTTCTGCCTCTCTCTCTCTCTCTCTCTCTATATATATATATGTATATATACACATACACACATACATACATATGTACACATGCATACATATGTACACATGCATATATATGCACATTAACACACACTAATACACATACATGTAGATACACACATGTATACATATATACACATATACATGTGTATCTACCTAGAAACATAAATATGTATGCATATATCTGTGTGTGTATATAGATATATGTCCATCTATTTATATCTATATACATAGATATAGATGTGTAGATATAGATATAGATATAGATGTAGATATAATCCCTGCAACTAGCCTAATACTGAGAAAGATCTCATGAGTTAAACAAAAATCATCTTTCCTTGTAGGAATGTAAACAGTTCAACTTTAATATGTCCCTTATGATTTTTCTATCCCATTTACCTTTAAATGCTTCTCTTGATTCTTGTATTTGAAAGTCAAATTTTGTATTTAGTTCTGGTCTTTTCATCAAGAATGCTAGAAAGTCCTCTGTTTCACTGAAAATCCATTTTTCCCCTGAAATATTATGTTTGGTTTTACTGGGTAGGTGATTCTTCGTTTTAATCCCACCCCCTTTGATTTCTGGAATATCATATTCCAAGTCCTCTGATTCCTTAGTGCACAAGTTTCTAAATTCTGCATTATCATGGTTGTGTTTTGACAGCACTGGAATTGTTTCTTTCTGGCTGGTTATGATATTTTCTCCTCGACTTGGGAACTCTGAAATTTGGCTATAATATTCCTACGAGTTTTACTTTGGATATCTCTTTCAAGAGGTGATCAATGAATTCTTCCCACTTCTATTTCACCCTTTGGTTCTAGCTTATCAGAGCAGATATGCTTGATAATTTCTTTTATTTTATTTATTTTTTTAATGTTCTATAATCACTACCCTAAAACTTAGATTTTAACCCCCCATACCCACCTTCCTCCTCCCCCCTCCCTCCCCAAGACAACATAAAATTCTATATGGGATCTAAATATACTTTCCTATTGAATACATTTTCACTATAGTGTGATACTACTACACTATAGTGTAGATGAACTAAAATAAATGGAAGAAATCATACAACAAATCAAGACATAATACACAAACACACACACACACACACATACAAACATGATCTGCTGCATTCTGTGAATGAATTCCATAGTTCTTTCTCTGAGTGTGGAAGGTATTTTGCCTTGGAAAACCATTGGGAATTTTTTATTTTTAAGTTCTTGCATTATTACGAAGTTCCAAGTCTACCAGGAAAAACTCTCACACACTGTGGTCGTTGCTGTGCACAAAGTTCTCCTGGTTCTGCTCCTTTAGTTGACCATCAAATCATATAAATCCTTCCAGGCCTCCCTGAAATCTTCTTGTTCATCATTTCTTATGGTGCAATAGTACTCCACTACATTCATATACCATAATTTGTTCAGCCATTCCCCAATTGATGAACATCCCCTTGTCTTCCAGTTTTTGGCAACTACAAAGAGTGCTGGTATAAATGCTTTTGTACATGTGGGACCCTTTCCCATTTTTTTGATCTCTTGGGAATACAGCCCTAGAAGTGATATTGCTGAGTCAAAAGGTACACACATTTTTGTAGCCCTTAGGGCATAGTTCCAAACTGCTCTCCAGAATGGTTGGATGAGCTCACAGCTCTACCAACAATGAACTAGTGTTCCAACTCTCCCACATCCTCTCCAATACGTATCATTTTCCTGTTCTATCGTGTTAGCCAATCTCATAGGTGTGATGTGGTACCTCAGAGTTGTTTTGATTTGCATCTCTCTAATCAAAAGTGATTTACAGCGTTTTTTCATATGATTATAGATATCTTTAATTTCTTCCTCTGATAATTGGCTGTTAATATCCTTTAACCATTTATCAATTGGGCAATAACTTGTATTGTTGTACATTTGACTCAGTTCTCTATATATTTCCTAGAAATGAGGCCTTTATCCCTGAGATTGGCTGTAAAAATTCTTTCCCAATTTACTACATCTCTCTGAATTTTGGTTGCATTGGCTTTGGTTGTGAAAAAACTTTTCAGTTTAATGTAATCAAAATTATCCATCTTATACTTCACAGTGCTTTCTGTCTCTTCTTTAGTCAAAAATTCTTTCCTTCTTCATAAATCTGATAAATACACTATCCCTTGCTCCTCCAGTTTGTCCATGACATCAGTCTTTATACCTGGATTGTATACCCATTTGGACTTTATTCTTGTGTACAGTGTCAGGCATGAGTCTATGCCTAGTTTCCACCGCACTGTTATCCAGTTTTCCCAGGAATTTTTGTTGAACAGTGAGTTCTTATCCCAGAAGCTGGGGTCCTTAGGTTTATCAAACAGGAGGTTGCTGCATTCCTGCCTACTGTGTCTTGAGTGCTAAGTCTATTCTACTTGTCTACCCTTCTGTTTCTTAGTCAATACCAAGTGGTTTTGATAATTGCTGCTTTATAGTACAATTTGAGATCTGGTAGCACTAGGCCACCTTTCCTAGCAATTCTTTTCTTTAGTCCCTCCCTTGATAATTTCTTGAAAGATGATGTCTAGGATCTTTTTTTGATCATAATTTTCAGGTAGTTCAATAATTTTAAAATTATCTCTCCTAGATCCATTTTCCAGGTCAGGTTTTTTTCCAACGACATTCTTTACATTGTCTTCTGTCTTTTTCATTCTTTTAATTTTGTTTTATAATTTCTTGATTTCTCATAAGGCCATTAGCTTCCATTTGATCCATTCTAATTTTTAAAGAGTTATTTTCTTCAGTGAGTTTTTCAACCACTTTTTCCACTTGGCCCATTCTGCTTTTTAAGACATTCTTCTCCTCATTGACTTTTTGGACTTCTTTTGACATTTGTGTTAGTCTAATTTTAAAGGTGTTGTTTTCTTCAGCATTTTTTGTCTCCTTTAGCAAGCTGTTGAGTTATTTTTCATGATTTTCTTGCATCACTCTCATTTATCTTCCCAATTTTTTCTCTACTTCTCTTACTTTATTTTCAAAATCCTTTTTAAGTTCTTCTGCGACCTGAGGCCAATTCGTATTTTTCTTAGAGACTTTGGATGCAGGAGCTTTGACTTTCTTGTCTTCTCATTACATGCCTTCTTCTTCCCCATCACCAATGACATAAAAAAAAATCTTTTCACCAAGAAAGTAAGAATCTATAGTCGTTTTTTTCTCTCTATTTGCTCATTCTCTCTGTCAGTCACTTGACCTTTGAACTGTTTAAGTTCAAAGTTAAGGCTCTAGAGGAAACTTCCCAGTCATTTACCTGAACCTTGAGGTCTCTATTAAATGGAGAGCTCCAGAAGCAGCCACTGCTTAGGTACCCTGAAGTCAGGGCCAGGCCTGACAAGGGCAGTTGACTGAGGTTGGAGCTGGGACTGAACTATGCTCCCCTCTCAACAAGATGAAACCCTTCCCAATGACTTTCAGAGCTGTATTTTGTGTTTGAGGGTTGAGAAGTCTGGAACTCTCCAGTCACCTGAATTTTAGTCCAGCTCTGTCCACACAGGCAGACTGACACGAAATTGCACTGTGCTCCCAGCCCAGTGTGATAGACCCTTCCTATTGACCTTCCCAATTGCCTTGGACTAGAAATTTGCTTCAGTCTTTCATTTTGTGTCTTCTCTTTCTCTAGAATTTGTTTAGAATCATATTTTGCATAATTTTTGAGGTATTGGGGGGGAGAGAACTCAGGTGGGTCCCTTTTTCTATTCTGCCATCTTCCAACTTTCTCCTTTTTAAGAGAGGAAATTGAGCCCAAAGAAGTTAAACAACTTGCTCAATGTTATCAGCTCATTTTACTCAAGAATTATTGCTTTCATACTACATTGCCTCCTTTCCTGCATCATTTACATCAACAATAACAATGAGGTAATAGATGAAAATCACTCTATAAATCATCAAGCACTATTTGAATGTCACCTATTGATATTAACATTACAAGTTAAGTAGAATTCATGCTATATAACTTTATTTATTCTTTGTGTCTATCTAAAATTATAGATACTTTTTAGTGGTTCTTTGAAATAATAATAACCAAACTCTGTAAGTGGTAATAATTCAGAAAAAGAGACAATATAGACTGGGAATTGGAGAACTGGATACTATTCTTGGTTCTCTGTAATCTCAAGCAAATCACTTCTCCCTATCTGGACTGTGCTTTTCTCCTCTGCATAAAGAATGGGATTGGACTTGAGGATCTTTAAGGTCATTTCTACCTTAAATATGCTATGATTTGAAGGGGATTTTGTTTCCTTAATGAAGAAACCATTTCAATTGTTTTCTGAAGCAAACTTTCCCATGATGTTATCATGAGACACCCTTGTGGTTAACATCAAATCCAGAAGTCCTCCAGCCTATGCTTACAGAGAGAAGGACTGGTTCAAGGTACCCATGGATTTAAAGAAGTATTAAGGATTCTACTACAAGACTGCTGACCTCTGACACTGGCCTCCAACTTTCTAATGATCCATTTACTGCATATTTAACATTCAATGAACAGCAATACACTTAGCAATCGATTAGTTCAGCTAAAAGTATTTTTCAGATGTGCTTCATACCAACTCTTTCTGTGGAAAATGTATTTGATAATATTTTTTAAATTACTTTCTATTGTAATTGTATTATTAATTACTTTACATTTTACCTTTTTTGGACTATGGTTACTGAAAATTGATTCCTTGAACAGCTTGGACACCTTGGGATATGAATCTAGCCAAGAAGGATGCTGAGGATATTTCAACGCACGTGGCAGACACACAAGCACATGTTCACCAGAAACACATAATCACAACCATCTGTCATGTACTTAATTCTTTCCACATAATACCTAAGCACATCATTCCATGGTCTTCTATGGATTCAGAAATATGTATTTCACATGCACTAGTGGATACCCTGGTTTAATAGAATTCTACTGAATTGTGGAAAGTATGTAAAATATTTTGATTTATTATCTCTAAGAGAATTTCTTAAGGAAACATTCATAACTCAGGCTGCTTTGGAAAATAAAATTATATTTCCCTATAGTTCCATGAAGAGATGTTAGAGAGATCTAAGTCACAATATGAGACATTTTTATTTTAATCCTGTGTTGGCAAGGTTTTTAAAAAAGTTCCTTGTTATCTCAGAGAAATGAAGAATATTAGATATCTTACCTTAATTGGTCAAAAAATATTTATTAGGCACTAGTATGGTACAATGGAAAAAGCAATAGATTTAATAGATTAAAGGTAGAGAGAGGACCTACCTTTAAATTCAACATCTGCCATTTACCCCCTCCATGGTCTTTGAAAAGTCATTTGCACCATTTTGGCTTCAGGTTTTTGACTTGCAAAAGGAAGGAATTAAGCTAGATCACTTTTGAGATTCCTTCCTTCTATAAATTCAATATCTACCATATTACAAAATATGAGGTGGCACAAGGAAAAGTGTCAGTCCTTTTCCTCAAACTACTTGCTTTCTTAACTATTAAGAGTTATATTGAAGAGGTATTACGGAAATTATTATTTTATATGGTTTCTCTTTGTTCTCAGAGAGGACCATGTCATCAGGGAGATGATGACATGACTTATAATTGAACTGAATTTGAGTGAGGGAAGGCTGTGTAAAGTCATCAGCCTCACTTTCTGCTCCAGAGGATCTGGGTCCAGTGTCAAGATACAGATCAGGATAACTGGAGATGGCCCAGGATAAGAGACCTTGGTCTTTTTAAGCTAAGGTCTTTGAGAGCTCTCACTTTGAGCGATGGTAAGTTTCATTCAATGAATAAGCCTCTTTAAGACACACAAGGGATGGCCCCTTTAATATAAAAAAAAATCAGTTTGGGAAAGGAAGACCCTCAAGTTGTTGATCAAAAGAGAAATAGTTGTTATTTACCTTCACTCTGAGTCAGGAGCCCCCAAATCCCCCAAAAAGCATGAAGGGGTGCTGAGTCAAGAACCTATTGTTGTCCAATCAGTGAGATCCAGAGTAGATTGTGTTTAAGTCATGATCTTTGAGAAAGAAATCTAGCCAGTAAAGTCCAAGTTATCTAAGTAGGTTTCCTGGGGATCATTTCGACAGAACACCCTCAGGTAAAGGAGGAGAGAACAGGAGAGGAAAAGGGGGGAAGCATAAGAGGGAAGGGGAAACGAAGTGAGGGGATCAGAGAAGACAATCTAAGTTGCCCAAGTGGAACTGGCCAACTAGGTCCCTATTTAGGCAGCTCAGACTATTCACAGGTGGTGGTTCATCCTTTGTTCTTCCTCTGGATAGTTTAATGATAAGTTAAATACCTTACAAGAAGGGTTATAGGACAAACCTGAACAAAGAAGTGGATGGACTAGAAAAATCATGTTCATTATAATTTCTTGCCATGTAGTCTGTATTTGAGCTAGATTCAATTCTACAAAAAAAATTGAAATAACTTTTTGCTTCAAATATACTAGGTATTGGGATAAAAAGACAGAAATGAAACAGACATGGTAATTCAGCAGCCTTGGTGAGGGTGAGGCAGGAATAGTTTTTTAATACTTAGAGTTAGAAAAAAAGGAGAAGGAACAAGCATTTAATACATTCTAAGTGCCAAGCACAGTGCTGTTTTACAACTATGATCTATTTGATCTTCACAACAACTCTATGAGGCAGGCATTATTATTATCCTCATTTTACAACTGAGAAAACAGACAGACAGATGTTAAGTGACTTGCACAACTGTGACTTATTGTACAACCAGTAAGTTTCTGAGGCCCAATTTGAACTCAGGATTTCTGATTTCAGATGCAGGGTTTTATTCCTAAGAGCAGAATTTATTAGACCATATGTCTATGTGCACACACATTTACATAAATTCACAAGTATCATCGCTCATTCCTACAGAGATTTCCAGATTGTTCTCTTTAAGCTATCCTTATCATGTGAGTTTCCGTATGTACTCAGGCATTTGTAGAATGTGTTGACTGATATTATTTTATAACTAATCACATTATACATATCAATAATTATGTCTTCAAAAGGATGCCGAACTGTCCCTTTTGAAAACTGTACCATACTTGATTTTTCTTTTGATAATATACCTTGATGCAGATTTTTCCAGGCAGAAAATGTTAGGAAACTTTATTCTCCAGTTCAGAATACTCATACTGGAGCTGTACCTAGTATCTTAGAGGTTGAATGCAAAATCTACTAGTACCTATCTGCTTCCCTGGATGTAGCTGCACAATTTGGAGATTGTGAATGAGAAAAGCTCTACATCATAACATAGATATTAATAGTAAAAATAATAATATAATTTATAGAGTAATTTAAAGTTTATTAAGTGATTTATAAATATGAGCCGAGTGAAGCAGGTATTATTATTGTTATTGTGGTTGTTCCATCACACTGGGTCTCATATTGAGTTTAAATTCTTATAAATATCCTAGGTATTCCTTTATTGGAACTGCTATCTAACTATGCTTCCTCCATCCTGAATTTATAAAATTGAATTCTTGAACCCATGTAAAATTTTGCATTTCCTTATATTGATTTTCACATTATATTCAATCCAATGCTCTATCTACATAATTCTCACACTTTTTTTTTAAATTCAGGACTCCTTCATAACCTTCAAAATTATAGAAGTGCCTAATGAGTTTTTATTTATGGGAGTTATATCTACATATTTGTGGTATTATAATGTTAATTAGAGTTAAAGATCCCACCCTCATTAATAAGCCTCACCTGGAGCCTATCAAAGGGAGCTCAAGTAAGAAAAGATTGTTTTGCTGGAACACCCACACCTTTTATTAATTTTTAATGGGTTACTGGGATATAAGGGTCATGCCCTCTGGCTCTAAAAAATTGTATATTTACTCTGAGAGGAGATTTTGCATTGGGGGCTTGGAAGAAGGTTCATGTGCCAAACAAGACTCTGATTAGTCATTAAGGAGCAACTCCTCTCACACACACACATCCCTGCCCTGGTTGAGAAAACCCAGCTGTTGGTGCTTCTCTCTCTTTTAAGTATGTATGTGTGTATGTAATGGCCAGAGAGTTGGATCTGTCTGTTTATCTGTGATGTATGTAGTTAGAAGCCCTGTCTCTTGGTCTTTATTTCTCTTCTTGTATTTTGTCAGTTGGTATGCAATTAAAGAAAATTGTTGACCCTCAAAAGTTGTTTTCCTTTTAGAAAAGTGGATCTAAGAACCTGTGCAGGAGCCCTCCTGTGTATGCTGGAGTGCTTACTGAAACAGGTATTAGAAATGAAAATTTCTTAGCATTCTTATGAAAACAATTTTGACTTCATGGACTCCAGAGAACAGTCTTGGGGATTCACAGGGATAACCTGGACATATTTTGAATTCTAGCTTATTAGGGTATTTTTGGATCCAGATTGTTATCCAGTGTACTATTTCTATAACCTTTAGATTATCTTCAAATTTAATAATTATATAATTTATGCCTTCAATAACATAATTTTTGAAAATTTTATATAGCATAATGTAAGTAGATTTCCCTAGAGGACTCCAATGAAGATTTCCTGCAAGGGTGATATTGAAAGACTAATGGTTACTATTTGAGGTCAAAATGGTTCAATCAAGTCTAATTCCATCTAAATATATTATTCTTTAGCTGACTTCTCCCATCTTCTGCATAAGAATAGTATGAAAGGTTTTAGAAATGCTTTACTAATGTAAATAAAATATATTAATCATTTTATGATCTATAAATTAAGTAGGTACCTAGGTGACAGAGTAGATAGAGCACCAGAGCTGGAGTCAACAGACTCATCTTTCTGAGTTCAAATCTGGTTTCAGATACTTGTTGGCTATGTGAGCCACTTAACCCATTTTGCCTCATTTTTCACATCTGTAAAATAAACTGGGGAAAGGAATGGGAAACTGATACAGTATCTTTGCCAAGAAAACTCCAAATCAGGTTGCAAAGAGTTGGCTATGACTCAAAGATGCCTGAACAACAAAACCATTGTCTACCCAATCTAAAAATACTGTCAAAAAAAGAAGAAATCTATTATTCTAGCATGACCATTTCTTAATATAGTTATGTTGGTTTTTTATAGTTATCAATTCTTTTTTCTTGTTATTTAACCTAACATCTTTTTAATGAACTTTTCCAGAATATCCTTAGAAATCAAAATAAAATCTTTTTTTAGGGGGGGTAAAGATGGGGTATGATTTTATGTGATTGTGGGGAAGATTTATTGAACTTTAGTTAATACCTGAATATGCAAACTTTTGGAAAAAATATTTAAAGGAATAATGGAGTCAGAAGATCTGGGTTTAAATCCAGATTTTTTTTCACAGTTGTTGCCTTAGGTCAATCACTTATAATCTAGGGCTTGACTCGTCCTGTTAAAGGTCAGGGTTGATTAGATGATTCTCAGAGTCCCTTCAATCTATAAATATGTGACCTTATGATCTATAATTTTATGACAGTATCAACCCTGAATACTTCTTTTGTTATAGTTTCCATGTAGTCTAGAGTTGCCTTTCTATTTTTCAAAGCTAATGATTTAAGAAAGGCACTTATCCTCTCCTTTAAAGAATTCCAGTTGAGTGTACACTGCCTAATATCTTCTCCGTTAGTTCTTTTTCAAATGAAAAGGTTGGGCAAGATGAATTTTAAGGTCAGTCCCTTTTAGGTCAGGATCTATGATCTTATGATCTGGCATTAAGTCAAAATAGTTTGTTTTTTTAAGGAAAATAGGATAGATATTCTGAGAGCTGTCAAAAATCCTTTTGATATAAGTCCTGGATTGATGGCTATTTTTTCTCACATAATCACATGTGCTGATGCTTTAATCATATTTTTTTCTGGCTAAAATCCTATTTTGGTCAGATTTTCTCTCAGTCCAATGTTATGTAGGCAGGCCAAAACTACTTAACATCTGAAGTATGAAATCTAGTACATTGAAAAGTGTTATGAAAGAATCCCAAAACACAGACAGTTACATAGGGAAGCACCCTGAAGCTGATAAACATTTTTTTCCTCCAGGAGCAAATTCCAAACCTGGTTTTTCTCAAGAGGCCAAACTAAGAATACAACTATCAAATGTGACTCCAAAACTCTTTTTCCAACAGAGGCAATTTTATCCATTTCATCAAATGGTATAAAATATAACAAAAAAATCTTTTAAATAATCATTAATAAGGAATTATATTTTCCTTTGAGTTACTTTGTCATCCTCTATTTTAAGTGATCAAATCAAATTTATTTCTTATGTTATTCATTTTTCTGCAAATGAAATATTAGCTATTAAATTTTTCACAGAGATCTTTAGAATTCCTATCGTTATCTAACTCCTTTCAAACATATTGAATTCACTAGACTATAGTTGTTTCTTCTCAAATATGTTGAATTCAGTGCCCCCATAAAATCCTGCTTCTGAGTATGTCTCCTTATATTTTAAAATCTATTCAGGCAATAACATAAAAGTAACCAATTTCTAATTTATTGAGATTCAGGAGAAAGTGTTTGGATTTGGATTAAAAGCATGAAGTTTAATACTGCCTCTGTTGTTTGCATTCCTTCTGATTTGAAAAAGACAACATGATGAAAATGACAGTTTTACATAAACTAATATATAGATTCAGTGACATCCCAGTTAAAGTATTTTTATTATTATTTTATTTGTTTTCAGAGTTCTATAGTCACTTCCATATAACTTAGAATTTTCCCCCTCCCTCTTCGTCCTTCCCCCTTACATACTCTCTGACTCCCTGAGACAACATATAATTTTATATAGGTTCTAAACATATATTCCTATTAAATGCATTTTCACCTTAAACATGTTGCATAGAAGAATTAAAATGAATGGGAGAAAACATAAAAAATCAAAACATAATGTAAAAGAAAATGATCTGTTACATTCTGTGATTGAATTTCATAATTTTTTCTCTGGATTTGGAAGGCATTTTGACTTAAGAAACCACTGGGAATTTTTAAGTCTGCATTTCAACGAAGTTCTAAGTGTACCAGAAAAAATCATGGTGTACTCTAGTTGTTGCTGTGTATAAAGTTCTCCGGTTCTGCTCCTTTCACTCAGCATTAGTTCATTCAAATCTTTCCACACCTCTCTGAAGTCTTTCTGCTGATCATTTCTTATAGCACAATAGTATTCCATCACATCCATAAACCACAATTTATTCAGCCATTCCCCAATTGATGGGTATCCCCTTGATTTCCAGTTTTCGGTCACAACAAAGAGTGGTGATATAAATAATTTTGTGCATGTGGAACCCTTTCCAATTTTTATGAACTCTTGGGAATAGAGTCCTAGATGTGGTATTACTGGGTCAAAGGGTATGCACATTTTTTGTAGCCCTTTGGACATACTTCCAAATTGCTCTCCAGAATGGTCAGATCAGCTCAGTTTCACCAACAATGAATTAATTTTCCTACTCTCCCACATCTTCTCCAACATTTATTATCTTCCTGTTCTGTCATGCTAGCCAATCTGATAGGTGTGATGTGGTATCTCAAGAGCTGTTTTGATTTACATCCCTCTAATCAATAGTGATTTAGAGCATTTTTTCATATGACTATAGATAGTTTTGATTTCTTTCTCTGAAAACTGTCTGTTTATATCCTTTGACCATTTAACAACTGGGGAATGACTTGTATTCTTGTACTTGTGACTCATGAGGCCTTTATCACAGACACTAGTTGCAAAAAATTCTTTCCCAATTTTCTAGTTTCTTCCTAATCTAGGTTGTACTGGGTTTGGTTATGCAAAACTTTTCAATTTAATGTAATTAGGATTATCCATTTTGCACTTCACAATGGTTTCTATTTCTTGTATAGGAAAAAATTCTTCCCATTTAGATAAATCTGATAAATACACTATTTGGTACTCGACTAATTAGTTTATAGTATCAATCTTTATACCTAGATCATGTACACCTTTGGACTTTATTCTTGTGTATGTTGTCAGGCATTAGTCTAGGCCTAGTTCCTGCCACACCATTATCGAGTTCTCCCAGCAACTTTTATTGACTTCTAATCTCAGAAGCTGGGGTCATTGTGTTTATCAAACAGTAGATTGGTATATTCGTTGACGACTGTGTCTCGGATACCTAACCTATTTCATTGGCTTACCCTTCTCTTTCTTAGACAGTACCAAGTGGTTTTGATAATTGCTGCTTTATAATACAATTTGAGATCTGGTAGAGCTAGGCCATATTCCCTAGCATTTCTTTTCATTAGTTCCCTTGATATTCTGGACCTTTTTGTTCTTCCAGATGAATTTTGATACTATTTTTTTCTAGCTCTAGAAAGTAATCATCTGATAGTTTGATTGGTATAGCACTGAATAAATAAATTAATTTTTGGTAGAATTGTCATTTTTATTGTATTGGCTCAACCCACCCATGAGCAAATGTTGTTTTTCCACTTACTTAGATCTGATTCTACTTGTGCAAAAAGTATTTTATAATTATATTCATATAGTCCTTGGGTTTGTTTTGACAAATAGACTCCCAGATATTTCATAGTGTCTACCCTAGCTTTAAATGAGATTTTTCTTTCTATGTCTTGCTGTTGGCTTTTTAAATAATATATAGAAATGCACAAGATTTGTTTGGGTTTATTTTGTAACCTGCAACTTTGCCAAAGTTCTTTATTATTTCAAGTAGTTTTTAACTTGATTCACTGGGATTCTCTAAGTATATCATCATATCATCTGCAACGAGTGATAACTCAGTTTCTTCTTTGCCTATTCTAATTCCTTCAATTTCTTTTTCTTCTCTTACTGCTACAGTTAACATTTCTAGTGCCATTTTGAATAATTGTGATGATAATGGACATCCTTGTTTCACCCCTGATCTTATTTGCGATGCATCTAGCTTATCCTGATTGCATACAATGCTTGCTGAAGGTTTTAGGTAGATACTGCTTATTATTTTATGGAAAGTTCCATTTATTCCTATGGTCTCAAGTGTTTTCAGTAGGAATGGGTGCTATATTTTGTCAAAAGCTTTTTCTACGTCTATTGAGATACTCATGAGGTTTCTTTCAATTTTGTTGTTGATATGATCAATACTATTAATAGTTTTCCTAATATTGAACCAGCCCTGCATTCCTGGTATAAATCCTACCTGATCATAATACATTATTCTCATGATAAGTTGCTGTATCCTTTTTGCTAAAATCTTATTTAAAATTTTTGAATCTACATTTATTAAAGAAATTGGCCTATAATTTTCTTCCTCTGTTTTGACTCTTCTTGGTTTAGGTATCAAAACTATATTTGTATCATAAAAAGAATTTGAGAGAAGTCCTGCCTTGAGAATTTCCCGAAATAGTCTATACAGTACTGGAATTAACTGTTCTTTATATGTTTGATAGAATTCACTTGTGAAGTCACCTGACCCTGGAGATTTTTTTCCTAAGGAATTCATTTATGGCTTGTCCAATTTCATTTTCTTAGATGGGGTTATTTAAGTATTCAATTTCCTCTTCTCTTACTTTGGGCAATTTATATCTTTTAAAACAATAACCCAATCTCATTTAGTTTGTCAAATTGATGGGCATACAATTGGGCAAAGTCATTTCTTATTATTGTTTTAATTTCCTCCTCATTGGAGGTGATTTCACACTAATAATTTTTGATAGTGGTAATTTGGTTTTCTTCTTTTTTTTAAATCAAATTGACCAAAGGTTTATCAATTTTATTGGATTTTTCATAAAAACCAACTCCTAGTTTTATTTATTAGCTCATTTTCTCAATTTCAAATTTCTTAATCTCTCTTTTGTTTTTGAGCATTTCTAATTTGGTATTTATTTGAGAATGTTCAATTTGATCTTTTTCAAGCTTTTTCAGCTGCATGCCCAACTCGCTCATCTCCTCTTTCTCTATTTTATTCATGAATGCACTCAAAGATATATAACTTCCCCTAAGAACTGCTTTTGCAGTATGCCATAAAATTTGGTAGGTTGTCTCATTTTTGTCATCCTCTTGAATGAAGTTGTTGAGTGTTTCTATAATTTGCTGTTTTACCTACTCATTCTTCAGGATTACAATGTACAGTTTCTAATTAGTTTTTAGTTTATATTTCCAAGGCCTTTGATTACATACAAGTTTTATTGCATTGTGATCTGAGAAGGATGCATTGACTATCTCTACCTTTTCTTCATTGGATTGTGAGATTTTTATGACCTAATGCATGGTCAGTTTTTGTATATGTGCCATGTATTGCTGAAAAAAAGGTATATTTCCTTCTTTCTGCTTTCAATTTTCTCCAGAGATGTATCATATCTATCTTATTCAGAGTTCTATTCACCTCCTTAACTTCTTTCTTGTTTATTTTGATGTTAGATTTATCAAATTCAGAGAGAGGGAGGTTGAAGTCCCCTACTGGTATTGTTTTGCTGTCTATTTCTTCCTGTACCTCCCTTAACTTCTCCTTTAAGAATTTGGGTGCTATACTACCTGAAGCATATATGTTTAGTAATGAAATGGCTTTGTTGTCTATGGTGTCTTTTAGCAAGATATAGTTTCCTTCCTCATCTCTTTTGATTAAATCCATTTCTGTTTTTGCTGTGTCTGAGATTAGGATTGATACCCCTGCTTTTTTTGCATCAGCTGAAGCACAAAATATTCTGCTCCAACCTTTTACCTTTAGCCTGTGTGTATGCCCCATTTCAAATGTGTTTCTTGTAAGCAGTATATTATTGGATTATGTTTTTTTAATCCATTCTGCTATCCCTCTCCATTTTATGAGAGAGTTCATCCCATTCACGTTCACAGTTATGATTACTGTCTGTGTCCTTTGATTCATCCTCTTTCCCCTTGTTTATATTTTTAGTCTCCCTTCTCCCTTCCCCTCCACAATAGAGTTTTAATTTTTTACTACTGCCTCCCTCAGTCTTCCCTCCCTTCTTTCAGGCCCCTCCCTTCTAGCCTCCCCTCCCTTTTCTTTCCCCATCCCCTCCCACTGTCTATCGATCTAATTGTACTTGTATACTTAACTGAGTGTGTTGTACCCTCCTTGAATCCAATCAGATGAAAATACCTCTCACCCAATGCTCTTCTCCATCCCCTCTTTCCTTCTACTGTAATATATTTTTGTGCCTTTTCCTGTGATGTAATATATTTTTTTTTTGCCTCCTCCTTTTCACATCTCCCATTACATACAATCCCTTCACACTGGGAAATCACATTTGTCATCATCACATCATTTAATTTACACCCACTCCCTCTATCTATGCATACCCTTTTTATATTTCATAATAAATATACAATTCCCAGCATTAACAAATATTCTCTTCCCTTACTGGGTTATAAACAGTTTACCCACAGTGTGTAATAAGTTTTTTCCCCTGTTTGCCTTTTTATGTCTCTCTTAAGACCTGCATTTGAAGACCAAATTTTCTATTGAATTCTGGACTTTTTATGAGGAAGGTCTGGAAATCCCTTGTTTCATTGAATGTCCATCTCCTTGCCTGAAATATTATGTTCATCTTTGATGAGTAATTAATCCTTTGTGGTATTTTCAGCTCCTTTGCCTTATGGAATATGATATTCCATTCCCTTCTATCTTTTAATGTAGAAGCTGCAAGATCCTGTGTAATCTTGACTGTAGTTCTTCGATATTTGAATTGTTTCTTTCTGGCTGCCTGCACTATTTTCTCCTTCACTTGATAGTTATGGAATTTGGCAAAGATATTCCTTGGTGTTTTTAGTTTGGGGTCCCTTTCAGGGAGTGAACCATGGATTGTTTCAATGATTGTTTTGCCCTCTGGGTCTAGGACTTCTGGGCAATTTTCCTTGATGATTTCTTCAGTGATATTTTCCAGACTTTTTCTTATGGCTCTCTGGTAGATCAATAATCCTTAGATTTTCTCTCCTGGATCTATTTTCCAGATTAGTTGTTTTTCCAACACACAGGGAAGTCTGTCCCACAATTCTTGTGCCTAAAAAGGCTTTGTGTGTTGCGGCCTCTGGTTCTTTTAGCTAGAAACTAAAATGCTGGTGCTGAACAGGCTGGTGTTTGAAAGCAAAGGTCAGGTGAGGTCTTTTTGGGTTTTTCCCGAAGTTATTCTGGAGCTAGGTAGTTAAGTGTGGGGGAGGGGTGGTCTGCATCCTAAAGGCTCCTCTGCTGAGCTAGAGCACAGCAAGCTCAGCTGTCTGCTCTGGTGTCTTCCCGATTCCACTGGGATGCTGAGGCATGCCTGGAGTCCTAGTGTTGGCAGTTACTGGCTTCACCTTCCTGAGTTTTAGGATCTTCTCCTGGTTTGTTGAGGTGGGGTTGTCTGGGACAACTCTGATCCTGCACTTGTTGCCTTTGGACAAAGAAAGAGGAACACTTCTGGCTTCATGGCCTGAGAGGTTGTTTACCCCTTCTGCTGCTCCCACTGCTCCAGTGTTTTTCCTGGGGAGATATTCTCTGGGCTCATCAAGGTCAGCAAGGGGAGGGAGATACCAGTTTCTGATCACTCTGCCATCTTGACTCCTGAAACCAGAAATCCCATCCCAGTTAAATTATTAAAAACATTTTACTAAATTATAAAAAATGATAACAAAATTTATTTAGAACAAAAAGTCAAGAATATCAAAGGAACTAATTTTGAAAAAAGGAAGATGATTTAGCAGTATCAAATATTGTTTAGTACTAGCTAAGAAATAGAAAAGACAGATCAATGGAATAGAGTAGACATACAATTTGCAGCAGCAAGTAAATATAGTAACTATGCATTTGACAAGTATAATGATAATATTTTGTGATAAGAATTCACTATTTGTCAAGAAATAAGCTGGGGAAACTAGAAAGCAATATGGCAGAAATTAAGTATAGACTTACATCTTACACCATTTATCAAGATAAAGTCAAAGTAGATACATGACCTAAATATGAAAATTTATATTGCAAGTAAATTTCAAGAATATGAAACATACTACTTTTCAGACTTATAGACAGGTGTACAATTTATGAATAAACATGAAATAGAGAGCAGAGTGAGGTGTAAAATAGATACTTTCAGTTACATTGTCAAGTTGAGTGTATACTACCCTATGCTTCAGAGGTTTTGTGCAGATATTCTCTGAGATATCTCAAGAGACTTCTACATTTTCAGTTTCTCCAAAATGGCATAGTCAAGGAAGAGGTGTTTGCTCCTTTCCTGGACTGTGCTCTGGTCTATGAACAATCAAAAGCACTCTTTTCTGCCCTGCAACTGTGAGCAGGATTCCCTCCCCAGAGCCACTACTAGCTCCACCACACCCGAGTTCCTCCTCACATCAGTGCCTCCACTTAGAACTGAGACACAGATGGACTACTGGATTCCCCCATTATCTGTAGGCTAAGAGCTACAGAAATGGCTTCTGCTGCAGTGACTGCAGCCATCCTGGGACTGGGACTGGGGCCAGACAAACCTCCCCTCTCACTCAGGTGAAGGAGCTTTCTTACTGATCTTTGAAACTGTCTTTGATGTCTGTGGGTTGGGAAATCTGGAAACCACAGCAGTTGTTCATGATTCAGCACCCCGAAGCCTGCTCCAGTCCTGTTTGTGCCAGCATGGCCCATGCTAGGCTGATGTCCTCTCCTAGTCCAGTGTGATAGACCCTTCCTATTGGCCTTCTAGGCTATCACGGGCTGGAAATCTGTTTCACTATGTCATTTTGTGGCTTCTGCTGCTCTAGAAAATGTTTAGTCATTTTTACAGGTATTTTTAGTGTCTTTGTGGAGAGAGCTAGAGAAGGTCTGTTCTTCTATTCAGCCATCTTGGCTCCATCCCCCATCACTTAACCTTTTTTTTTTTTTTTTAATCTCAGGGTTCTCATATGTAAAATGGGGATAAAAATGCATTTACCTTCCAGAATTGTTGTGAGGATAAAATGAGATACTATTTGAAAAGCACTTTACAAACTGTTATATGAATATTATTGTTGCTATTACTAGTAGTAATAAGACAAGAAATAACAAGATTTAAAAAAAACAACAAAAGACAAAATCTTTCAGAACAAATAATCAAGTGGAAAGTAAATGATCTAGGAGTCCTAGGAGATCTGCATTGTATTCCCAAGTATTCCAATAATTTGTCCTATCTGCACTTCATTTTCATCCTTTGTCTAGGGGTGGGAATAAAAACATTTATATTATAAGAGGTTATTGCAACAAAATCAAGCCCTCAAGAAAGCAAGCTTCTATATATCAACTGTTCTGCAAGGTGCTGGGGATAGAAAGAAAAAATAAATAGAATCACCCTTGTCTACAAGAAGCTTATAGTCTATGTATGGATATAACACGTGCATGAGTAGAACATGGGCCTGATGTGGCCACACATCCTAGGTGAATTTTATCTTTGACTTTCCCTTCCCTTTAGAGTCCTCAAAGTCATCCAAAACCTGGGAACTTTTTATACTGTTTCCCTGCACATAATTTATTTCAGACCTACTAGGTTGCTCTGTGACTTTCTTCATCTCATGCAGGCAGATCAGAATCTCCTCCCACCCTACACACTTGTCTGCTTTCCATCTTTGTCACTAGAATTAGTAAACAAAATAACACTACCATTGCGGGAAAGGATGAGCCAATCAATAAATCCACTGTTTCACTTACTATTGATTTGCCTTCACAGACCACAACACCCCTCTATGTGCATGATTCCTCTATTTGCTGTCTTCTGTTAGAACATAAGGACTTTAAAGCAAAGGCTATATTGTTTTTATTTTTTGTGTTTGTGTGTGTCTTCCCAGTGCTCAGCAGTCACTGACTCATAGCAAATTTTCAATATGTATTTATTTTATTTTTTCAGTAAATTATATTGTATCTTATTCCCTTTTAAGATCTGAACTTTCCTGCATTTATTTAAACTTCCATATTTGGTATTTCCTTCTCTTCCCCTCTACCTATTGAACTCATATATAACCTTCAAATTTTAACTAAAACCTCAACTACTCAAGGAGGTAACATCTTATTCCATAAGCCAGAACTGACTTTTTTATATTTTGGGTTCCCTGTAACACTTTGTTCTATATATTTCTAATACATATATCATTTAATATTTTCATTATAATTATTTTTCATGTTTGCTAACCTTTTGCTGAGCCTTTACCTCCATGAGGGAAAAAGCCAGACCTTGTTCACATTTTCTCTCCCCCTAAGTGCCTAGTTTACTGCTTGGCACACAGTAAGTGCTTAGCAAGTTCCTATTTGATATAAATGGAACAGCAAGTGTACTCTCAAAAATATGTGAATTCAAGTCCATCAATATATCTGCATCAATTTATCATTTTATAGGGTGTAACTTTGGAGAGGCACGAACTTCTGTTAGTCCAAAAGTCAAATCAGTCAAGGAATGAAAGATAGCTAATAATGAGAGTGATAGAATTTCAGAGTTGGAATAAAATTCAGAGACCATTAGTTCCAACTCATAACTAAATAAAAATTACCCAGACAAATGGTCCCACATATCCTTAAGACCTTATATTGATTTTAAAAGTACTATTTCCAATTCACCCATTCTTGGACAGCTCTCTTTGTTAGCAATGTTTCTTTAGTATTTTTTTCCACATAAAGTTAGTTTTGTCTCTGAGACTGCTAACCACTAAACCCTAGTTCTTTCCTCTGAGATCAAGCATGCAAATGCTAATACTTCTTTCTCATGACATCTAGTTATAGCATTATGATACTATGATCCATCCAGGTACTTAAAGAGAACTATTAGTTTTTCCCCTTGTCTTCCCTTCTCCAGGCAAAACATTCCTAGTCTTCCTACTTCAAGATTTGCAGATACATTCCATTGCATTTCAGTTCTTTGATGAACTCTGCCCAATGTGGCACCAAGAATTGTGTATTGTGTTCCAAAATATGATGTGGCTGAAGCATACTAGAGCAGAATTTTCACCTCTCTCATTCTGAATGTCATTCTTCCATATTTCCAGACTAAGGAAACTAGGAAAAGCATGTGGAATTATAAAACAAGAGTTCATCAGTCTCTGAACTAGAAGCACTTAAGTTACATCTCTGCCTCTGATAGAAGGGAGATCCAAACTGAAGTCTCTTTCCTTCAAGACCAAGATTTTTCTCCTATAATATCACCTCTCTAATATGTTGATGGATCTGTAATCTCACAGACGTACTTCTCGATTGCATGATGAAGCACTTTATATATGTAATTCTTTAGGAGTAATATGCTCCTGATTCTTCCCTTTAAGAACAATCAGAATAAACATCTCTCTATACCTGACACCTTTAAAAATATTTGAAAATAACTGACATTTGTGTTTCTGGGACAATACTGACATGAATCAATCACAAAGAGAGCTGATATGAGTTAATAGTTGGTAGGTTTGCAAGAATGTCAGAATCATCTGGGTTTAAGGACTGTCTATGGCACATAGGGACTATGTGACCCTGGGCAAATCACTTCCACTATATAGGAACATGATTCTGGTTATGTAAAGAGGAGTAAAACGTAGAATCTGCTTTCAGTAAGCTTTACGTGAAATTTCAGAGGTAAGAGATGAGGGATATGGCAGAGAGGACAATGAAACACAAATAACCACAGTTTCAAAAAAAGAACAGAGACACCCTTGATTATTCAGTAGAGATTAGACCTTGGAACTGAAAGACATTGGTTCAAGACCTGATTCTGAAAGATGTTGATTGTATGACCCTGGGCATATCACTTAATTCCTCATTGTTGTCAACTTCTCAAGACTATAAAGTTAGAGAATAGTTGCAGATTTGCCTTGATAGATTTTGTTTATTTACTTTCAGTTTCTTACACCAATAAAATGAGATATGAATTAAAAATGAACAAAAATTTTACAAAATGGTTGTCTTAATATTTATAAACCTTAATTTCTGGGAAAGGAGAAAAATGATATTTTTGTATTGTTCTATTTTTGTTTACACAAGTTAAATAGTGCTTGTATTAAATCCTACTCTTTTGCCTTATCATCAGATGGAGTCTGATCTTGGGTTTTCAAAGGTTCTTCCATGAAGATCAATAATTAGGGAACAGTCTTGAGTGTAGTTCCTTCAACTACAATTCCCTAAATTACTGCATGTTCTCCATCAATGACTTCATGTTTCCAACATAAACTCCATGTTTTCCAGGGTGTGATTGGGTCATTTGAGAAAAGCTCAGTATCAAACCTTTTGGCAAAAACTTTTAGCAAAAGAAACTCATGAAGAACATCTACTAAAATTTCTCCAAATATCTAGGAAGATGTATCCATAATTTATTTATACATTTATCTACCTCTGCCCCTATATCATCTCTCTGTATCTATATAAAAACTTAATGTATAACATTTATTTATCTCTATCCTTACCTCTGAATCTACCTTCATTTCCATCACTTTATCATTATCTCATCTATATACAGATATGCATATATGTACATGATTATATATTTATCCACATGCATATAGATAGATGTATGGAAATATAGATCTGTATATATGTATACGTTCATATATACACATGTGCATATGTTTGTGTGCATACTTACATGTCTGTTCACTTTCACAATACTTAGAAGTTTTAATTGCCGAAGGTATTAATTATCCTTATCTACAAATGATTGTGATTGATTTTAGAAAATATCCCTTCAAGGTTGACATCTAGGTGCAGAAACTCACAAAACTTCTACAAATTAATATGCACATACGCAAGCATAGATGCATGTATGCATATACTATGCATTGTGAAGCAACATGCTATAGGGTGTGTATGCAATAAAGATTTTCTATACTATACGCTTTTGCAAATTTATGTGTACATGTGTACATTGTATAACATATATATGCATATAGAGACACACATATGTGTACCATATGTTTCCACATATTCACATGTGCATCTGCGTATGTATGCACAAATACATATTCACATATGTGTCCTCTTACAGATGAAAGAGGGAGAGAAAGGAATGTACCACCAAGGCAATATTCACAGCACTGATAGAGACTATAAATATATCAGTGTAGTTCTTAATCGCAAGGTATAACAGACTCCCTATGTAGAAGGCAGAAGAAAAACTTTTATTTAAACACCAGAAAGTCAAATCCCAGACCCAGATAGCAAAATCTGTCATGGTGACCAAGAAGTTAATAAACAGAATTACCATGGGGGAAAAGACATTTCCAAGCCTCCCCACTTCAGCCAGAAAAGACTCACAGCCTGAGCCTTGCTGTGCCTTCCTGCTTATGTCCTCTCTCCCCTGCTCTGACCATGGTCACTCACTCCCCTGTGATTCTGCTCCACCTTTTCTATTTTACCTTTTTGTCAAGCTCCTCCCACCACATATGACTTAGGCTTCCCAGTGATTTAAGCAGAGCATATGGGCCTATTAATGAATGAGCAAGATCTTGCCATTTAAATTGCTATTACTAGGAGATACAGAAAGAGACAGAGACAGATGAAAACAAAGACAGAGAGACACAAAAAGAGATACAAAGAGAGAGACAGAGAGAACTTTCAAGCAAAACTGCCTTAAAATATTGAAAACTTATAAATCAAGCCATTTTCTACTTTTGGCTTTTGCAATGCAAATTAAACTTTTGTAATTTGATATTAATATTCCCCATGTACTGTGACCTGCATTTCTTTCCATCCTTTTTTTTGCATTGTTTTTATTGTGCATATTATGCTTTTATCTCTTTTTGGTACCATATGTAATTTCATACCCTTTCTTGCTTCCTGACCAATTGAACACAGGCCTCACTATTATACCTCTGAGGTGTGTATAGTCTTATTGACATTTGTTTTGGTTTCTCTAGTTTAGACTGTTGCTGTTGTTGGTGTTTCTGTTGGTGTTTTCTTGCTGGGGAAGCTAGATGGCTCAGGTGCTAGATCACTGGACATAGAGTCAGAACGACCTGAGTTTAAATCCAGCCTCAGATATTTATTAGCTGGGTGACTTTGGGCAACTCATTTAATCTCTTTTTCCCTTAATTCACTGGAAAAGGAAATGGCAAACCATTTCAGTATCTTTGCTAAGATAATCCCATGGATGGTGTGGTCCATCGGGTCCTGAAGAGTCAGACACAGCTGAAAGACTGAACAACAAAAACATAAAGGTTTCAGAAATTACAAATCATGGTAGATTTATGATGGCCCAGAAAAGTATTCACATTTGCACATATAGGTGTGTGTATAGACTCAGATGTTCTTAAACTTAGAGTAAAACAAGTGTGCTATCACCCATGTGGTATTAGAAAACTATTGCTACAACATAGATCACATAGAATGAGAAATACATATGATTACTCTTTTTTGGGGGGAGTATTGGAAAAATAGCATTCATAGAGTTTATAAGGTGAATTATTATACATCTAGGCTGATGGTCTTTTTCTGATTGTCCTTAGCTGAAGAATTTGTCCAGTCATTTCAGTATTATTTGACTCTTTCCAGTGATTCAGATCAGCCTTGACACAGGTCAAGGAGAGCTGATAAAACAGATTCAATAGATTAATGTTATTATAGTTCTCTAAGGGTATAGCGCTAGCTAACTAGTCATTTGAAATATTATGATTTATATATTTGTAGACACAGTTAATCCTCTTTTATCCTCACTGGGACAATGCCAATGATTCCATTGATTAAATTAGGCGGAAAAGGTTATGGGAGCGATAAAGTACCTATGCAGAATTTCCCTATCACAAAAATTGAATATCTGAGTTCTTCAAGTACATGGTGATGGAATGATTGTGGGGAAAAGAAGTCAGGTATACGAAAGGTCCAGTTAGTTTACCTGTTGAATACAAAAAATCATGGAGATGTATTTATGATATGAATTAAAAATTTTAACACTAACTCTTCCTAATATTTAAACAAAGTTAAAAGAAGATAGAAGGGGAATGTTAGGGGTGTTGAGGAAGTGATTTATGTAAAGTCAATCTATAATTTCAAGACAGATAAAAACTGGGCAGAATAAAAATCAATAATACTAGGCTCCCTAACTTTATGGTTTTCATCCCTTCTCCTACTCTTATATCCTCTGTCTACTGCCAACTTTCCACCAAAAAACTCTATATTAATGTTTTTAGTGGCTAACCTATCTAAGTAGAAAAGTTTAGAAAGTCATTCAGATAGAGATATGGCATAACAAAGATTACTTACATATGTCTCAACCATTGAGATGTAGAGAGTGTCAATGACACTTGTGTTTTCCGTAAAACGTATATCCTGTAGAGTAGAAGGAAGAGGGAAGTTCAATGATGCAGTGGTTACAGCACTGGGCTTGGAGTAAGGAAGACGTGACCTCAAATCTGACTTCCCATATTAGTCACCGTGTGACCCTGGGTACATCATTTAAGTTCTCTTAGTCTCAGTTTCCTCATCTGACAAACAGGAATAAAAAATACCATATGCTTCTCAGTGTTGTGAAGATGAAATGAGAAAATAATTGTGAAGTGCTCAGCACAGTATCTGACAGTTGGTGAGTTCCATATAAATGTTAGCTATCATTATAATCATCTTCCCTGTCATTAGTAGTAGTAGAAGTAGTTGTTGTTGTGATGGTAGTAGTAGTAGTAGTAGTAGTAGTAGTAGTAGTAGTAGTAGTAGTAGTAGTAGTAGTAGTAGTAGTAGTAACAGCAATAATAGTATTAATCACATTGGTATTTCATCTCCTTGATCTGATCTTCCTCCTTCTCCTGCTCCTTTTCCTCATTCTCAAAGTCTACCTTTTCATTTTATTTTTCTTCTCACTACCTTCTTCCAATCTCCCTACCTAACAAGAATCCCTGGGAAGCACAGTCCACCAGGACTCTGGGAATGATGTCATCATTACTTTGTTCTATTCTCCCAGAGAAGCCATTTGACCTTGGGCAAGTCACTTAACCCCAATTGCCTCATCCTGGGTCATCTACAGTCATCCTGATGAATATCTGATCACTGAATTCAGATGACTCTGGAAGAGAAGTGAGGCTGGTGACCTGCACAGCCCTCCCTCACTCAAAAACAAAGTCAAGTGCAAGTCGTCATTATTTCTCTGATGGCATGGTCTTTTTCGGCAATGAAGGACAAACACACACGTATCTATCATCTATTTATATATTCTTCTTCTCACACCTTTAGATCCATTTATGTGTGTGTGTGTGTGTGTGTGTGTGTGTGTGTGTGTGTGTGTTTGTGGGGAAAGGGCTGTACTGTGAATTTACAGTTTGGAATACAGACGTCTTTGTAGATGAGGACCTGAGACTCAGAGAGATCCTAAGTGACTTCTTCAGGGTCACATATTATTATGAGAGTAGGGATTCAACTTTTTTTAATGTTTATTTATTTATTTTTTGTTTTCAGCAGCCATTTCAACAAAATTTTAAGTTCCAAATTTTCTCCCCATCTCTCCCCTTCTCCCACCCCAAAATGCCATGCTTTCTGATTATCCCTTACCCCAATCTGCTCTCCCTTCTATCACACCCTCCCCTTTCCTTATCCCCATCTTCTCTCTTTTCTTGTAGGGCAAGATAAATTTCTATTCCCCATTACCTGTATTTCTTATTTCCCAGTTGTATGCAAAAACAATTTTCAACATTCATTCCTAAAACTTTGAGTTCCAACTTCTCTCCCCACTCATCCCCAATGAGAAGGCAAGGAATTCAATATAGGCTATATATGTGTAGTTTTGCAAAAAACTTCCATACTAGTCATGTTGTATAAGACTAACTATATGTCTCTCCATCTTATCCTGCACCCCATTTATTCTATTCTCTCTTTTGATCTTGAACCTCCCCAAAAGTATTTACTCTTAATTACTCCCTCTTCCCATTTGCCCTCCCTTCTATCATCCCCCTGACCCCACTTATCCTCTTCTTCCCTATGTCCATGTAATGTGAGATAGATTTTCACATCAAACTGAGTTAGCATGTTATTCTCTCCTTAAGCCAAATGTGATGAGAATAAGCTTGATTTTATCCCTCTCACCTCCCTGCTTTAATCCTCCATTGAAAAAGTTTTTCTTGCCTCTTTTAGGAAAGATAATTTGTCCCATTCCGTTTCTCCCTTTCTCCTCCTGATATATTCCTCTCTCACCCCTTAATTTTGTTTAGATATCATCCCTTCCTATTCAATTCACCCTGTTCTCTCTGTCTATATATATATGTGTGTGTACATATATGTGTATGTATGTATATATGTACGTATGTATACATATACATACATACACATATATAAATAGGTTCCAAGAGTTACAAATATTATCTTTCCAGTTGGGAATGTAAACAGTTCAACTTTAAAAAGTCCTTCATGATTTCTCTTTTTTGTTTACTTTTTCATGCTTCTCTTGATTCTTGTGTTAGCCTGTTTTTAAAGGTGTTATTTTCTTTTTTTTTTTTTTTAGGTTCACCAAATTTATTTTAAAATCATAAAACGTTTCTTACAAAAGAGCATTGCATTTTGCACAGTGCTATGAATAGATGCCAGTGACATGGGGACTTTTGATATTCTTTCTCCCCTGTTCCCACCCCTACCCCCCAAAAATTACAGTGACCACAAAGCAAAGTGTTCACAATAGTTACAAGAGGGGAAAAAGTTATTATTATTATTTTTACCACCAACAATGAACAAAAATAAAATTCACTCTCTCTGCTGCTGTTTCAAAATTTCAGTGTTAGTTTTGCACACCCTCTCCTCCCAACCCTGTTTGTAAGGAACTAAAACGTTATATCTAGTGAACAGGAAAGATTTCACTACACCTCAAATGCAGAACACCTATGAAGCACAGGAATGTTGGCTTTTTAAACAGAGCAGATAAAAAAAAAAAGATGCAGTACTCTTTCATTTCTTCACTAGTCTTAGAAAAACTTTCCCGAATACTGCTTCACATTCTAAAAAAGAAAAAAAAAATATCTTGCATTCAAATCCTTCAACATCTGTATATTGCTTCACACTGTTATGCAGTAAATACTGTGCATTCTCTATCTGGTCCTGTGTTCCTGTAATGGTAATAACTCCATCCTTAGATCCTTCCAAAGGTTCATCAATTTTGATTGATGCTCCAGACTCATGATGTATTTCTTTGATTCGCTGACTACCTTTGCCAATGATAGATCCAGCCAAATATTTGGGAATGGTTACCTGTGTTGAAATTTTCTTCAGGTGTTATTTTCTTCAGCATTTTTGAGTCAACTTTAGCAAACTGTTGACTCACTTTTCATGCTTTGCTTGCATATCTCTCATTTCTCTTCCCAATTTTTCCTCCACCTCTCTTACTTGATTTTCAAAATTTCTTTTTTGAACTCTTCCATGGCCTGAGACCATTGCATATTTATTTTGGAGGTTTTGGATGCAGAAACCTTGACTTTTAGGTCTTCCTCCGATGGTATGCCTTGTTCTTCCTCATTCAAAAGGATGGAAGAAAATACCCGTTCACCAAGAAAGTATCCTTCTATAGTCTTATTTTTTTTCTTTTTCTTGGGCATTTTCTCAGACTGTTACTTGACTTTTGAGTCCTTTGTCAAGAGGAGGGTATACTCTGGGGGCCTGCTAGTTTTCAGTTCCTCCAAAATGGCACGATCAAGGGACAGGAGTTTATTCCTCTCCTGGTCTGCACTCTGGTCTGGGAGCAACCACAGGCACTCTGTTCTGCACAGGATCTGCCTGCAGGGTTCCCTCTCCAGAGCCTCCACCAGTTCCACTGCCAGCACTCTTCCTCAACCCAGGAGAGCCACTCAGAGCTGAGATTCAGATCAGTGGCTCAATTACCCCAATGTCTTTAGGTGGAGGGCTCCAGAAATGTACATTGCTACTGTAGAGGATACTGCTGGCAGGTCCAGACCATGTTCCCTTCTCACTGACCTTTGAAACTGTCTTTGGCATTTGTGGGTTGAGCAATCTAGGAACTTCTGCTCCCACTGCTGGTGGTGCCCAAAAGCCTGTTCAGAATCCTGTCCCTGCTACACTGCATGACCCATGTTAGGCTGTGCTCCACTCCATGCCTAGTGATATAGACCTTTCCTGTCGACCTCCCAGGCTCTCTTGGGCTGTAAATCTCTTTCACTCTGTCGTTTTGTGGCTTCTGTTATTTGAGAATTTGTATAGAGTCATTTTTACAGGTATTTTATTGGCTATGGGGGGGGGGAGCCTCTACAGTTCCATCTTTCTACTCTGCCATCTTGATTCCAACCCTACAAATCCTTTGGGATTCAATTTTAAATATATCATCCTTTATAATACACTTGGCTTAAATCTTTAAGGCTAAAGTCCTAATTAAAAGTGGCTATCTAATTTATCTAATTCTGTTCTAGATCATCTCTGATTTGCAAAATACTTTTTTTTTTGCATTCTGTATGCCTGATACATTGGTGTTCCTACTTTCAAAGAAACATTTGTGACAGTTAATTGTCAAATACATTTATTCAAACTGCAATATTGTCAAAGGTAAAAAGTCTTAAAACTCTTGGAATATGTGTAAAATAAATACATGAAAGCTAGAAAATCTTATTAATAACTATTGTCTTTGGAAATTTTGGGAGGTAGAACAGGTGGAAATTGAAGTGTGACTATCAATGCAACATTCCATCAGGATAAGTTATGCATCACTCATTAAATCCTGAGACCCTCTCAAGATTGTTTGCTATAAGTACAGAATCTTTTAGAGCTGCTAGATGGCCTAATGGGTAGAGTGCCTGTCCTGAAGTGAGGAAGACTTATTTCCCTGAATTCAAACCTATCTTTCAGCTCTTACCAGCTGTGTGACCCTGGGCAAGTCACTTAACACCATTTGTCTTAATTTTCTTCCCAGTAAAATGAGCTAGAGAAGAAAATGGTAAACCATCCCAGCATTGTTGTCAAGGAAATCCCAAATGGAGTCACAAAGACTTGGACCCAAGTGAAATGCTCAAAAATAATGTGAGACTTTTCCAAAAAACTAAAACCTTCTAGATACTTTCAGCCCTTAGCTGATTTTCCTCCTTTTTCTTCCTAATAAAGTAAGAGTTCTTCATTTTTATGTATTTGTCAAATGAGATAGTAGAAAGCATGTTGAATTTGGAGTCTTTTTTCCTCTCTGAGACTTGATTTTTTTCAACTTAAAATGGATATAATAATACTGACAATCTGTGTCTCTCTGGAATGGTACGGTGGAAAATCATATTTGTGTTATATAAGTTAAATATAAACCAGACCCAAGAACCCCAAGGGAAGAACACCTTGGGAGGGGGGAAACAACTGCTCCCTTAGGGCTCCAGATTTCCAATAACTTTGCAGAAAAATTAATTTTACTCTCCTTAGGTGTTCTCTTCAGAGAAATAGTCTTTCCATATGTTTCTGATTCCACCACTGAGAGACTTCGTACACTCAAGTCCATTATGATATATCAGAAAGAAAAAAAAAACAGTTTTTATTTTTTCTCGACTGCAGTACTTTAGTATATCCAGCTTATGTTTCCTTCACTTTGACACAAACAACAGGCCAAACTAGATCCAAGTGAACCATGACTAAATGAGTATCTGGCTATCCCCCTCAATGTTACTGCTTGGCAGGTCTAAGGCTCCAAGGTCACATTAAGGTCTCTTCAATCCAAGACATATCAGCGCCCCAAGTACAACCTCTGTTCAGGCATTTTCCAGATTTTTTTTTCCACACAGCCAGATGGAGTGCTTTACATCTTTTGCACAGAGTAAGCTTGGACTCAGTTTCTCAGCCTGACTCCATTTTTGGCTTATCACCTTTGCAGCTTGTTCCCAGATGAGAATTGACCAACAATTTCCACCACTGTGATTTTGTGGATTTTTAATATATGTCTGATTGCACTTCTAGAAGGATTACCTTATATAACCTCATTTCAACTTCATATCTCCCTTTGCTGATCTCATGTATATCTTGGATATTACCTACAAAATTTTACTGTTTTTAAGATATTCCATATGTAATCAGTTGAATGCAGGTACTGAAAGGGTTTAAGAGTTGGGGAGCTTGAGGTCTGATGAATAGAGGAAACTGAGTCAGCTAAGGAACAACAGCATAGATAGTGCTGCATTTGTAGAGTTTCAAAGGCTTGGGTTCAAATATTTGTTTTTACTTAGATCCTACTCACAATCATTTGGTGTCAATTTTTTTCTGAAAAATGAGAGGATGTACTACATGAGCTTTGAAAAGCCTTCAAGATCAAATCCAATGGTCCTATTAATTTTTAGAAGAAATTATAAGGGGAAAATCATTCACAAATTAAGGAGTGCAAAAAAGAACCACACAACTGTTGAAATTAGAATCTAGAACTTCATTACTTACTTTACCATATAGTGTAGTGCCCGTCTTCAGCCCTACCAGCCAAACAGTCAAAGAAAGTCAACACTGGTTACAATTTTGAAGGAACATATCTTTATTCAATTTCCTAATCTCTTCTTTAAAGATACATACCCCTTATCAGAATCTATACTCTAAAGAACCCAACTTACAAGTTCCTAGAATTGAACAAAACCAGGAAAGGGCATTGGTGGTAATTAAGTACAAACCCCCAATTTCATAGCTCAGGACACTGAATGTCAGAGAGTTTAAATGAATTCCCCAATATCACACATATGACAAATAATATTTTTGTTGTTTGATTACTTGTAAGTCATGATGGACTCTTTGTGACCCCTTTCTTGGCAAAGATCTTAGAGCAGCTTGTCATTTCTTTCCCCAGCTCATTTTACCAATGAAGAAACTGAGGCAGGTAGGATTAAGTGACTTTCTCAGAGTGACATAGACAGTAAGTATCTGAGGTCAGATAAGAACTTAGTTAAAGGAGTCTTCCTGATTTCAGGTCAGTCACTCAATCCACTGTGCCACGTAACTGCTCAGGAAATAGTAGAATCAATATGTGAACACAGGTCCTCTGGACCTAAGTCTTGGAGTCTTTCCACTCTACTAAAGTTATCATCTTCTTCTATGTCAAAGCAAGATGCTACCTTTCCTAGAAGCATTCTTTCTTCATGCATTATATGTTAATATTATTCGTCAAAAGAGAGCCATTCTTGAAGTCAGGAATCCTGGATACAATCGTTGTCTCTGATACATTATATATGCATGACTCTGGTTAAGTCACTTAACATCTTTGTGCTGCCAGGGAACCCTCGAAGACTATAAATTACAGATTCATCACTTATCTACTTCAGTGATGGGAGTTTTCCTACACAGATGAAATAATAACTCACATCCAAAAACATCTCTGACAGTGACTTTACCCCAAGATTATGAAATTTCAAACATTAGCCATCTGATTGGGGAATTAATTTCTAAGAAGAATTGAAGGGTTTTCTTCAACTTAAAACTTCCACAGTAGGAGACAACCTATTCTAACCTACCTTACCTACTTTATGAGAATAATTCCCAGGCTAACCTTCTACATTTAATTTTTTTTCTAAAAACTGACTTCTTTTCTCCATTCAGTTTTCTTATTTTTACTGTTCCCAGTTTCAACTTTTATTCTATAGTTCATAGATTCAATTTATACTTTTAACCTTTCATTGTAAAGGATAGAAGGTGATGTGTGGTTAAAGAAACTTGGCAGAATTGTTAACGAAGTCTTTCCACTATTTCTGTAGTACATATTTAAATTAAGGACTTAGAGCATTACAAAACACCTTCTAAAAGACAGAATTTCATATAGCTAAGGACAAACATTTAAACATAAACATTTTAACTCTCTTTAAGGGTATCCTATGATGAGGATATAAACAATTCTGACTAAAATGAATAGATTTTTAAAAGTCAGTCTGCCACTATGTTTCTGCAAGGGAGATCAAAAAATGAAAAGTCAAAGCAATTTGCCAATTCTAAAAAAATTTTCATTTTTTTTCTCTTTCATGCATGAAAAAGTAAGTGAGTAGTTTGCTTGAATTATTTATTTTTTGGCACCTGATTTTTTTTTCTGAGAAATGATGTTTCAAGAAAAACAGCAAAGATATATGTGAAAGGAAGTTTGTGTGTGGTATGAGGAGAAAAGAAAGGGAAGATAGGATAATCTTCCAAGTGAAATTTCATCCAAAGACTGATTCTGTCCCTGTACTATATTTGAAAAATAGATTTGAACTTGCTTAAGTTCTTCATATTTTTTGTTGAGTGGAGTTGGGGGAAGAAAATTTAAGATGTCCAAACAATCTTATAGACTCTGAAGAACAGGCACCTTATCATTAAAAGACAAAGTCAGTTTATAATTCTGCAAAGCAGCTACTCTCCATTTTGGCACCAGTAAATATTGTTTTCAGAGAGCCAATATTCCTTTCCAGAGGATTCTTGGGACACATCAGGCATAATGTTTTTTTTAAACACAGTTAGATATTGATAAATTGTACAAATATACAGGCCATTGTTATTTCTCTGTTTAGTCATTTCAGTTATATCTGACTCATCGGGTCCTCTTTTAAGGTTGTTTTTTTATTTTATTTTGGGGCAAAAATACTAGACTGTTTTGTCATTTCCTTCTCCATCTCATTTTACAGATAAGGAACTGAGGCAAACAGCATTAAGTACACTCTTTCCACCTAGCTGCCCATATATAGCCCCACAGTCATTTAAAAAAAATCATGTGATACTTCATCTCTGGATTTTTTTTTTCTTTCAGAATCCTATCTTGGTCAGTGTGTGTTTGTGTGTGTGTGTGTGTGTGTGTGTGTGTGTGTGTGTGTGTGTGTGTGTGTGTGAGAGAGAGAGAGAGAGAGAGAGAGAGAGAGAGAGAGAGAGAGAGAGAGAAAGAGAGAGAGAGAGAGAGAGAGAGAGAGAGGCAGAGACAGAGACAGAGACAGAGAAAGGCAAATAAAGTCTTGAAGAGGGAAAGAAAATAATACTGCATTGAGTCTATACCTTCATCAAAGTGAGTACATATTTCCTTGTCATACATTATAATTTTTCAATTTTTTTTATCCTGTGTCATTCTTTTCTGTATTTTTCTATTGTTGTTTGTCCTTCATTTTTGAAGAAGACTAATGACATCACAGGTGATATTTTGACTTTTGTATGAATTAAATTTAAGTAAGGCAGTGTTACACAGTCATCAGCCTGACTCTTTCTTCCAGAGTCATCAAAGTCCTTTGGCAGGGCAAAAGTCAGGATAACTAATGATGGCCTAGTATGTAGTAGATGACCAACTTGGTGTCTTGAATGTCTGACCTTGTTCTCAGCATCCCACGGCACTTGCTTTAGCTGCCTTCAAAAACAGATCCAGAACAAATTGTTCTTCTCTGTTGGTGGAACTCTTTACTTGCTTGAGGGTAGACATCCCTCCTAACTCATCAATGGGTTTGAGACCTGCTGCTTACCCTTAACCCTGTTTAGCCTTTCTATTGAGACAGTTTTACCATTGTGTTGCAGCTAAGCATACCACAGTTTCCTGGAGCCACAAGTGAGAATTGAGTGCCAGGTAAACATCTAAAGTGAACTAATAGCCCTGAAAAGGGTTCAGTAAGCTCTCACAGCAGAGGTCCTAGTCCTCCTTGAATGCCCCAGATACTCCAACAGTAAGTATTGCTTGATGGAAAGGGCACTGGTCTTCTCACAAATGTGACTAAGAGGGATACATGTGATTCTTCCAGGTCTAGTAAAAGGATGTAGTAGTAATTTGAATGGGAAGATCTTTCCCCTTCATTAATAGGCCCATGCGACTTGTCTGAAGGAGTTTAGCAGGAAAGTTGGAACAGAAAGAAATGGAGCTAGAGCAGAGCTGAGAAGAAAGTTAATCAGAGAGCAATCAGAGGGAGGAAGGATGCAGGCAAACAGGCAGACAGCTAACATGAGTGTGAAAAAAATTTGTTTGTGATTTTGTTTAAGGGAGATAGTTTGTGGGAAGCCTAGCCCAGGGAAGAATTGGGGATGGTGTTGCCCTCTGCATTGTTATTGTGTATAGATGTCTTTGTTACTTTCATGGATTTGGCTTTCTGTTGTCTTGAGCAAATATTTTAGTTCTGTCTTCCATGTGAAGAGACTATTGTATTTTGCAATTGAGAATTGTGCCAGGATATTTATGGCCACCATAGGTGCATGAATATGGCATTGGCACTAAAAAAAGTGGAGAGGACAAAGCCTCTGCTAGATTGCCTCAGAACCTGTTAAAAAAAATACATCCTAAATGGAGTCTAGTAGGAGATCTTGGTTCTAATCCTGGCTCTATTATTACTAGAATAAACTTGTCCCAATTCTTAACACGTCTCTTTCTTAAATTATAATCTGAAGTATCTTCCAGCTCCAAATCCTTGATTCACAATGAGCCTCAGTTTTGCCATCTGAGAAATAAAGATGAAGACTCTTTGTTCACCTACCTGACAATAATCCTGTGCCCTTCCTCTGGTCCTCTGTTTTCATATCTGTGAATTGAAGGCTTTGGACTAGGTAACCTCTAAGCCTTCCAATCTAAGGTCTCTTCGAATCTAAAAGGAGTAGGCCTATGATAGCAACCTAGGTGTTTTCTCACATTGTTCTCAAGAAGACATATCCAACTTGTCGAAGTCTTTGGTTCTTTTAACATTTTAGTCTATCGATATACCACTTGAGCTATACATTTTATTGTCTCTCATTCTTAGTACATAATTGACCAGTTTATTTTTTCCTGTCTCACATAACTTTGATAATATTTCTTTCATCGTAGTTACTAGAAGCAATCAGTTTGGTAGCATATTCATAGATTATTTAGTTTACCATGTGAGACTTCCTATTTCCCTTTTACTTTCCACTTCAAGACACAGAATGAACAGTAAGGATGAATTTAAGGAGGAATAGTATGTCTTCCTAAAATGTATATTTCAGGGGATATGTCAGTAAGGATAGAAAGCTAGAATCCAGGATTTCTCTTTTTTATTCAGGGCATTTTTCCCTTTAGAAAAATGATGACTGATTTATAGCTTTTGTTTTTAACCATAGGTAGTGAGGAGAAAAATAATTTTTGTTAAATGAAAAATTAAATTTTGAGAAGAAAACTGAAGTTTTAAAAGCTAAATATTATTTTTTTTAATAATTTGAAACTTTTAGGGGAAGAGTACTTTGTGTCAAAGAATAGAAGCAAAAATGAATAGTAGCCTTTATGAAACAGTTCACTAGTTTTATATTCTATTTGGCCCACTTCCTTGTTCCATTCTCACTCTATTTCAAGAAATTTTTACATTTTTACAGAAAGAAATAAATTGTCTGGAAACTTCCTGATGTTTTTGAAATAAGTATCTAATATTGGTTTTAATAAGCCAAAAAGGCTGATTTTTGTTTTTGATATCAGTTGTTATCATTGAATCAGAAAGAGTGTATATAGTTTTAATATAGGTATAAATGTACAGAAAGAGAAAGAAAGAAAACAGAAAGAAAAAAAGAAAGAAAGGAAGGAAGGAAGAAAAGAAGGAAGAAGAGAAGAAAGAAAGGAAGGAAGGAAGGAAGGAAGGAAGGAAGGAAGGAAGGAAGGAAGGAAGGAAGGAAGGAAGGAAGGAAGGAAGGAAGAAAGAAAGAAAGAAAGAAAGAGAAAGAAAGAAAGAAAGAAAAAAAGAAAGAAAGAAAGAAAGAAAGGAAAGAAGGAAGGAAGGAAGGAAGGAAGGAAGGAAGGAAGGAAGGAAGGAAGGAAGGAAGGAAGGAAGGAAGGAAGGAAGAAAGAAAGAAAGAAAGAAAGAAAGAAAGAAAGAAAGAAAGAGAAAGAAGTATGGAAGGAAGAAAGGAATGGAAAGAGGGTAGAAGGAGGAAGAAAACATAGTTTATAACCTACTCTTCACATTTAATAGAATTACCTGAATTCAGGGATTCTGGCTGATCAGTATTTTATTGTGTAGTGGTGGTGATAATAATCAGGAAGGTCATTTTCTAAAAATAAATAATAAATTTCAAGTCATTGTTCTAAAATTCACCTGATTTCCATATATGCTCCTAGGGTAGATTTCCAGTACCTGGAGTCAAGAAGACTCATCTACCTAAGTTTAATTCATGCTCAGACACTTTCTACCTGTGTGACCCTACTGTTTGTTGTTGGAGTTCATCCTTTGTTCTCAAAGAGGATGAATGACTTCAGGAGGGTGATGCCTTGATTTATACATGAATTGGATATAAGGGGGAAAAGTCATCAACCACACTCTCTCTTTGACCTGAACAAGTTACTTCACATCATTTGCCTCTGTTTCCTCATCTGTAAAGTGAATTGGAGAAGAAATTGGCAAACTACTCCAGAATCTTTGCCAAGAAAACCCCACATGGGATCAGAAAGAGTCAAATAGGATGAAATCACTCAATAACAAGAAATATACTTTCTTACATAGCCATCTCTTCAAAGTAGACATTACATAGATGTTTAAAGGTATTTTCATTTGTCCATTCATATTTTTGATGATTGTCAGAAGCTTCCAAATAGAAAATTATTTTTTAAAAATAAGATCATATGACTAAAATGCAATAATAATAATAATAATAATAATAATAATAATAATTTTATTTTGAATCCTTCAGAGAAAATAAAAGTTTACTATGAACAAATTATCAAATCCCTCTATTAATCTATCAAATGTACCTATTTCTCTTGGTTAATAATGAAAGACAATAGGGTCAGTTATGTTAGGGAGATGAAAAAATATATTATATCACCACAAATATACAATTTAGCAATATCACCATTATTTTTTGTCTGTGGTTAGACTAAAAAACAATTTTTTTTAAAGAGGTCTTTCATATTTCTTTCATATACTTGAAAATGATGAAGGATGAAGGGTATTTTCAAGTTAAGTCATTGTAATATCAATTTAAATGGAAAGATCTTTGTCATTTATTAATAGACCCATGTGACCTGCTTAAATCACCTGGAAGCCTAAGTCACATGTGGTGGGAGGAGTTTGTTTAATGGGTGGAACAGGAAAGGTGGAGCAGAACTAGCAGGAAGTGAGTAAGCATGGTCCTGGTAGAAGAGAGAAGACTTAGGTCCAGGAAGAAGAGAGAAATCTTAGGTGGGCAGGCAGGCAAGCATGGCAAGGCTCAGGCTCTTGTGTGCTTGATTTTGAGAAGGCCCAGAAGAGGGCAGGAGGCTTGGGAATGGCTTTGCTCCCTGTGGTGATTGTGTTTATTAACTTCTTGGCTACCACGACAGATTTAGCTTTCTGGTTCTGGAATGTGACTCTCTTGCATCTAAATAAATGTTTATTTGGGTTTTTTTTCTGCCTTCTAAATGGGTAGTCTTTTATACTTTTGAGATTTAGAACTATACTAGCATATTCATAGTCACCACCAATGCTGTGAATATTGCCTTGGTGATGCAGTGATCAAGTATTTATTAAGTTAGTATTATACATCAGACACTGTTCTAAGTTTGAAATACAAAGAAAGGCAAACAAACAAAATCAGCCTCAACTCTGAAGGAACTCACAGTTTTATAGGGGAGACATTATGCAAAGCGTTATGAATAAACATGACATTGCAGAATAAATTGGAGGTAACTTCAGAGGGAGATCACTAAGTTAGCTAAGGTAACAGAAGACAGTGAAAAGCTTATGGTAAATAGTGGAGGGTTAGCAGACCAGCAAAGTCAGGAGGCAGAAATGGGGAGGGAGCCTGGATTTGGAGATGGAGTGGGAGAAACAGCAGGGAATCCCATGCTGCTGGATCTCAGATGGGAAAAAGTTGTAAGAAGCCTGGAAAGGTAGGAAGGGAATTATGAATTATGGAGATTATGGAGAGCTTTAAAGGTCAAAGAGAATTTTATCAGAAATCTTAAGAGAGAATGATAGAGACCATAGGGAGATACTGGCAGGTTTTTGTTTGCTTGTTTGTTTGAGGAAGAGGGAGGGTGACATATTAAAGCACGAATTTTAGGAAGATCACTTAGCAGACAGGAAGACTGACTGGTCTGAGAAAGGACTAAGATACGGAGATCAACCATTGGACCATAAAATAGTTCAGTCATAAGGTGATGAGGGCCTGGGAATGGGAGTCTGCATCAGAGGAAAAAAGGTACTGTATATACATATTCTCACAAACACATACATACATGCACACATATGTACATACACATATATTACATGTTTAGAAAACAAGAATAGCAGGACTTGGAGACTCATTTGGCATATCATTAAGGTGATTTAAGAAGTGTTCTAGGATAAAACAGAATTGTAATTAGGGCAGGGCAACTAAGCATCTTCCCTAGGGTGGGAAATGCTGAAGGTACTGAAAATACCAGTCATTATCCAAGGCTTCCCCTGCAAACTTCATGTCACTGCAATCTACCAGTGAAGTGAGTCTGACCTTATAATCTTTCCTCTCCAGCTCAAATGAGACTTGTTCCAGTTACAACAATTTTTAGTTATAACTTTGGATGACCACAGTCCCGAGTTCATGTGAAAGTAATATAGATTAGCACAATGGAAATATCAGATTGTTGAATCAAAGCACTTGTGTTAATTCATGTCTCAGATTCTTCCCATGTGCACTCAGGTGACTCACAACCTCCCTGCACCTAAGCTTCTTCCTCTATAAAATGAGATAACATTTGAAGTTCCTTACAGGCATCTACATGGCCTAGCACATAGAGTACTCATCTAGGATCAAGAAAACCTGTCAAATTTATCCAAAGACACTTAATGGTGTGATCCTGGTCAAGTCACTTAACCTCTATCTTCCTCAGTTACCTCTTCAATAAAATGGGGATAGTATCACCTATTTCTCACGGTTATTCTGAGGATCAAATGAGATATTTATAAAAGCATATAATGCTTGACACATTGTAGTCATGTAATAAATGAAAGTTTGTTTCCTTTCAAATCTATACCTTTGATGCTACCATCTCGGATATCAGTGTTAAGTTTCTCTCCAGTATCAAAGTTCAGTTATCTTTAATTTTCTTTTTTTTTTTTATTTAACTTTTAACATTTATTTTCACAAAATTTTGGGTTACAAATTTTCTCTCCTTTTATCCCCACCCCCCAAACCCAAGCATTCTAGTTGCCCCTGTGACCACTCTGCTCTCTCCTCTATCCTCCCTCCCTGCCCTTGTCTCCGTCTTCTCTTTTGTCCTGTAGGGCCAGATAGCTTTTTTAACCCCTTAACCTGTATTTCTTATTTCCCAGTGGTAAGAACATTACATTTGATCCTAACACTTTGAGTTCCAACTTCTTTAGCTCCCTCCCTCTCCACCCCTTCCCCTTGGAAGACAAGCAATTCAATATAGGCCAAATCTGTGTAGTTTTGCAAATGATTTCCATACTAGTTGTGTTGTATAGGACTAACTATATTTCCCTCCATCCTATCCTGTCCCCTATTACTTCTATTCTCTTATGATCCTTTCCCTCCCCATGACTGTCGACCTCGGATTGCATTCTCCTCCCCATGCCCTCCCCTCCATCCTTCCCCCCACCTTGCTTGTGCCCCTGTCCCCCACTCTCCTGTATTATGAGATAGGTTTTCCTATCAAAATGAGTGTGCATTTTATTCTTTCCTTTCGTGGAATGTGATGAGAGTAGACCTCATGTTTTTCTCTTGCCTCCCCTCTTTATCCCTCCACTAATAAGTCTTTTGCTTGCCTCTTTTATGAGAGATAATTTCCCCATTCAGTTTCACCCTTTCTCCTCCCAATATTTCTCTCTCACTGCTTGATTTCATTTTTTTTTAAGATATGATCCCATCCTCTTCAATTCACTCTGTGCACTCTGTCTCTATGTATGTGTGCGTGTGTGCATGTGTGTGTATGTACTCCCACCCAGTACCCAGATACTGAAATGTTTCAAAAGTTACAAATATTGTCTTTCCATGTAGGAATGTAAACAGTTCAACTTTAGTAAGTCCCTTATGGCTTCTCTTTGCTGTTCACCTTTTCATGGTTCTCTTCATTCTTGTGTTAGAAAGTCAAATTTTCTTTCCAGCTCTGGTCTTTTCATCAAGAAAATTTGAAAATCCTCTATTTCATTGAAAGACCATTTTTTCTCCTGAAGTATTATACTCAGTTTTGCTGGGTAGGTGATTCTTGGTTTTAGTCCTAGTTCCTTTGACTTCTGGAATATCCTATTCCATTCCCTTCGATCCCTTAATGTAGAAGCTGCTAGATCTTGTGTTATCCTGATTGTATTTCCACAATACTTGAATTGTTTCTTTCTAGCTGCTTGCAATATTTTCTCCTTCACCTGGGAATTCTGGAATTTGGCCACAATGTTCCTAGGAGTTTCTCTTTTTGGATCTCTTTCATGCGGTGTTCTGCGGATTCCTTGAATATTTATTTTGCCCTCTGGTTCTAGAATCTCAGGGCAGTTTTCCTTGAAAATTTCATGGAACATGATGTCTAGGCTCTTCTTTTGATCATGGTTTTCAGGTAGTCCCAGAATTTTTACATTGTCTCTCCTGATTCTATTTTCCAGGTCAGTTGTTTTTCCAATAAGATATTTCACATTATCTTCCATTTTTCGAATCTTCTCGCTATGGTCTGTTATATCTGTCTTTCTCATAAAGTCCTTAGCATCCATCTGTACCATTCCAGTTTTGAAAGATCTATTTTCTTCAGTGAGCTTTTGAATCTCCTTTTCCATTTGGCTAATTCTGCTTTTGAAAGCATTCTTCTCCTCATTGGCCTTTTGAACCTCTTTTGACAATTGAGTTAGGCTAGTTTTCAAGGTGTTAATTTCTTCACCATTTTTTTGGTTCTCCTTTAGCAGGGAGCTGATCTGCTTTTCATGCTTCTCTTTCATCCCTCTCATTTCTCTTCCCAGTTTTTCCTCCACTTCTCTAACTTGATTTTCAAAATTCTTTTTGAGCTCTTCCATGGCCTGAGCCCATTGGGTGGGCTGGGGCACAGAATCCTTGATTTCTGTGTCTTTGCCTGATGGTAAGCATTGTTCTTCCTCATTAGAAAGGAAGGGAGGAAGTGTCTGTTCTCCGAGAAAGTACCCTTCAATAGTCTTATTTCTTTTCCCTTTTCTGGGCATTCTCCCCAGCCAGTGGCTTGACCTCTGAATATTCTCCTCACACCCACCTCACCTACTGATTCTCCTAGCCAGCGTTTGGGGACTGAGATTCAAATGCTGCTTCCCGCCTTAGGGCTTTTGGTGGGGGCAGGGCTGCTATTCAGTGTGAGAATTAAGTTCAGATGGTCAGGTTGGGGCAGGGCCGCCTCTCAGACACAGTTCCCTCAAGGGGTTTATGCACAGACCTTCCACAATGGATCCAGGCTCCCGCCTGCTTGGGGAGCCCCTGTCTGCAGCTGCCTTTCAGCTTCTATCTCCTGGGGGGGGCCCGAGCCATGGGGGCACCCCACTCCCCTCTCGACCCGCCAAAGAGACTCTCTCACCGACCCTAGTCACCTGTGGGTGGGGGGGCTTGTGCTGCTGCTGGAGATCCCGTCTCTGTAGCCCCCTTGGATCTTTTCCTCATGGTGTCGCGGCCGCTGCAGGGCTGCACTCAGTTCCCAGTCTGGGCACCCAGTTCGCAGCGCAAAGGACCCCACGCGAGAGGTTTGCAGGTCTCTCCGGAACAGAAATCTCCCTCGCTCCAATATTCCGTGGCCTCTGGGTGCAGAATTCACCGTGAGTTGATCCCCTCTAGCCATTCTGTGGGTTGTGGGTTCGGAGCTATGTGTATGTGAGTCTTTCTACTCTGCCATCTTGGCTCCGCCCCTATCTTTAATTTTCTATACTTGACTTTTTGAAGAATATTACATTTAATTGTTATGTGTCAAAGACATTGCATTTGTTGGGTAAAAAACAAAACTGTTATTGATTACTTGTGTTCTGGTGAGCCACTTAACATCCATTCTGGTTTAGTAACCAGGATTAATAATAATATTAGTTGCCTAACTCATGGAGGATGTCAGGTTGATAAAAATCTTGGAAACTCTTTAACTTTTCCTGAGAAAAGACTTAATTATGTAATTCTCCCAAGTATGCATACTTAAGTAATGAATGGAAAGTTTCAAAAATGCAACTTTTGAGTTTTAAAAAGGTAAAGTGACATTAAGTATTTAATTGAAGAGAATAAAGCTGGAGATTTAGACTTATTTTTTATGTTGAAGTTTACATTGTTTCCTATCATCCTATTTAGTGGAAATGTCTTTCTGACTTTCATTATTATTGACATCTAGAAGAGATCCACAAGTAGTCTGTTTCTAAAAGTTCGTATATTTTTATTCAAAGTCCTAATATTAAGGAAGCAACATAAATATTACACAGAATTGTTATATTCAAACACCAAGTGCAAAGAGTAGGCCTTTGACATAGGAATAAAAAAGAGTGTATGCTCTTCACAACTCAACGAGTTATGTGTCTTTGATTAGATAACTTTCTTTCTCTTATTTTTACATTACTCAAGAAATAAAATGAGATGACTGAACTAGCTATGCATGACCAGAATGATCAATTTCAGAGTCAAGATGACCTGAGTACAAGTCCTATGATTATGTGACTCTAAGCAAGAAACTTAATCTCTCAGTTTCCTGAGGAAACCCCTTAATACTGTTAAGTTAAAGTAAAATTGCTACCATGCATTGTCAGAGAGAGTTTTATCACGAAGGATTTCCCAATACCAATAAAATCACAAATAATAATAATAATAATAATAATGAAAATGAATTAATAACCTGACATATAAGAATATATGTACACATATATGTTTATGTGTATGTATGTATATGTGTATATACACATATGCATATGAATTACAAGTACATAGGTATCAGACAGGAAAAATTATAACTAAAATTTAGAAGCAGGATTTGAAGGCCAGGAGATAGAAGGATGAGTAACCATGTTTTAAAGTCAACCTGATTTCATTTGTTTGGCCTCATAATTCAAGCTTAGGAAAATATGTAATCTTCCTCCAAAACTTCGCATAGAGAGAACACAAACTTTCAGAAATTCAAGAAAAGGGCAACTAAAGTGTTTTAAAAACATTGCTTGATTAATAAAACATATATATATATATATTTATATTTATATATATACATATATAGCTAGTTTTGGGGAAAGGGGGGTGATTGAAAAGTATTAGAATACTCAGCTTTTAAAAACTAGTAATAGAAATATCAATCAGTAATTATATTTTAGTTGTAAAATAAGACCATAAGATGAATTATATTATCTCCCTACATAATAAATGTTTTTCTTTCCGTTGTTAGCATGGGAATAAAAAAGAGAAATTTTCTAAAGGTACTGAGAAACTTGCATGTTAGCATTAGCTTTTACTTATTTGCTTTTTTTCGTATTCATTTCTCCATGACCCATCTGTTTTTCATTTCTTTTTGTCATAGACCCTACAGGGTTCATCTTTGCCTCTACTGCATTTTCTTCTCTTCAAAGAAAAGAAAGAAAATAAATGGAGGTGGAATTGAGCTCATTTTATTTTTTTGTAAAGTTTACAGAGAAAAGTCATAATGAAACAGGGACAGTCTATGTAATTTGACATTAATAAAAAATGACTTTTCTATAGGTATATGATTATATTCCCTTACTTCAATGTAATGGAAGTCAAGAGATTTGAAAATTTTGGGATTTAGCTGTAAAGTACAGATAAGAAAGCTGTCCTTTTATAAAATTAATATTTTCCAAAGAAGTGTCTAAAAAATCTTTCCACAGTTTCATTCTTGTCTACTAAGTAGTTCATATGCAATTTTTGTTTGTTTGTCATTATTATGCTTTAGCTTCATCTTGCATAACATATGAAGACTGATGGAGGGTTTTATAGTTTCTTTTCATATGATACTTAATATAGCTGACAAAAATATGTTTATCTGGAATCTAATGGTATTAGACTTATTATTGGTAAAATTCAATGTGCACCAATGATGTATAAAACAAATTCTGCAACTTCCCCCTCTTTTTCTTTCTTTCACACCAAAACATAAATGTTTTCAGTATAAGAGACTCCTCCCTCTAAAATCTTCTCCCTTCAACACACAGTGGCATTAATTCCCAAAAGAAGAGGAAAATATCAAATATAGTTCAAAGGCCTTACGAACAGTATTTCATCTTATTAGTTCTTTCATTTTAGATGCCTTTACAAATATTTGACTCATAAATAATGAGAAAAAAATAATAATATCATGTTAGGAGTATAAGAGAGTGTAGAGCAGTAGTGTCAAATTCAAATAAAAAGAAAAACCTGCTGGCTGCACATTGACTTAGAAAACCACAAATTGACACAGTTTATATAGTATTGTATTTTTTATTATGTTAAACATTTCCCAGTTACATTTGAAACTGGTTCCATACTCAAGTTTTCTGGGCTCTTGGACTATTGAGCATTGAGTTTAACACCTCTGGTCAATATCACCCATTCAGAAGGAGGAAACTGACAATAACTTGAAATAAATAGATTGCATAGCTATCAGAGTCATGGCATGAATTTATGAAAGGGACGTTAGAGTTGGGGGAGCTTCCACTATTCAAATACCTAGTAGAATTCCTCTCTGATAAAAGCAGAGCAACAGATGGAATAACAATTAATTTTTCTGTAACACTTCAAGGTACACAAAACATCTTTCTCCAAGCAACCCTACAGGGTAGATATCACAAATGTGAATATCTTCAGTTTTCAGATGAGGAAAAATGAGGGTCAGAAGTATCAGAGAGATGATTGATACTCAGGTACGTATTGATTCCAGTGCTGGCATTCTTTCCTCCAACTCATACCAATTTGTCTTGCTTGCCTTTATGGTAAGGTCTTTTCTCAAATATTAAAGGTTATGAAGAGTAGAAATACCATATAAAAAGTTCTATTCTCTCTTCTGAACTCTGCTACCACACCAGAGATCATTTATTCAATATTTCTAACTGGACATCAAAGGCAACTCAATCTCAGTATGTCAAAAGTAGAAATCATCAATCTTCTTCACTTTCCCCTGCCTGTCTCTGAACTTTCTATTCCTATCAGGAGCATTAACATACTTCTAATTATCCAGGTTCACATCTTCAAAGTATATGTCAAATCTTATCCAACATTCATAGAATTTGTCAGGTCTATTTATTTTTCTTTTCTTTCCACTCCCATGACTACTACTCTGGTTCAGGCCTTTATTATCTCTCATCTGGATTACTATAATAGTTTACCAATTGGTTATGTTGCCTAATGCCTTTTCTGCTTCTGTTTCATCCACCACTTAGTTACCAAAGAACTATCTTTAATACCTAGGTTGTTTTTTTTTAACATAACTTATTCAATAGATTGCATTGGTTATATGTGAAATATAAGACTATAGCTTAGATTTTCAGCTTTAGTATATATTATTTTCCTTCAGATATCCCTCAGTCTATCTCAGCAAGCTGACTTTAAAAAAAAAAATTCTAAACATGGTATTACTTCCAATTTTTGTATCTTTGTTTAACCAGTCCCATATCTCTGAAATAAACTCCCTCCTCTCTTCCAGCTCTCACTTTCTCAAATGCCACCACCTATATGATATCTTTTATGATCAATCTATTACTGTTTCACTCACCAAATTACTAAATATGCATCACACGTACATACGTATATGTGCAAATGTGTACATTTGTATACATGCACATTTGTGTCATGTAAAATCATGGATTGTCTCTTCTTAAAGAATACAAATCCCTTTAGGGCAGGGATTATTTTAAATCTGTCATTATAACCCTAAGGCCTAGAAAAATGCATGGTGTATAGCAGTTACTAAATGAATGATCTTAATTGATCAAAGTGGCTGATACAATCAACTGCAGTGGGTAGAAAACACATCAGGTAACTAAGCTGTAAAATATTTCTTTGCATACTAAAACAATGGGTAAATAATACGAAATTTAATTGTGATGAATATAAGGGTGATAAAAATAAAAGTACTTGGATTGCCCAAAATATACTACATATGAACAGGATCAGAAAGGCACAATTATATAACAGTTTGTTGGAAAGAGAGTTCAGGCCTTAATCAGATCATATGGAAAGTATTGTATTCAGTTCTGACCAACACATTCTAGCAAGAACAGAGAGGCTAGAGTAAATATAGAGGAGTGGAGCCAAGATGATAGAGTGTAGTCAGGGATCTGCCTTGAGCTCTCCAAAATTCCTCTCCAAAAAACTTTAAAACATTTCCTCAAAATGCACTCTGGAGTGGCAGAACCAACAAAAGGATGGAGTAGAACAATTTTCTAGGTCAAAACAACTTAGAAGATCAGCAGGAAAGTTCTCCCTCATCAGGGTAAGAATGGAACACAACTCAATGTCATCTGTGTCCTAGAAGTCAGCAGCAGATCTTGAGGGAAAATGAATTTGCAGTGAGTGCTTCTAGATCTAGAGCTCTCAGCTAAAACCAAAACAAAAATAAATGGTAAGGTGATTGGGAAACTTTTCAGAAAGAGATTACAACAGATATTTTGCTATAACTGGGTGAAAGACTCTGCTGCACTGCCTATACATGATTAAGGTTTGCAATTCCAGGACAAGAAGGAACACCAGCACATTAGAGCTTGTGGCTAACGGGGATCAGGAAACCTAGTCACAGTTTCAGGGTGGAAAGTAACGTTTGTGGTTGGTCACATATCAGAGCACAGACCATAAGGGCAGTGACCACATCTCCCCTCAGATCATACCACCTTGAAGGAAAATAAAACATGTAGACCCCCAAGAACTAGCATTGAAAAACAGCAACAAAAACAAACAAACAAAAACAAAAAACAAACCCTGAAGCATAGAACTGTGCCCCATCCACTCCAAGCACAACACGCCACTTAAATATAAACTAAAACGTCAAGAATTTGGTGGGAAAAATGAACAAACAATACAAAAAAGAATCTAACTATAGAAAATCACTATGGTGACAGGGAATAGCAAAACACAACTCAGAAGAAAACAGCAAAGTCAAAACACCAAATGCAATGCCTCAGAAAAAAAAAAGGAAATTAGTCTCAGGCCCAAAAAGAATTCCTGGAAGAGGGAAAAAAGGGAATTTTAAAAATCAAATAAAAGAGGTAGAAGAAAACTGGAGAAATAAATTAGAATAATGCAACAATATCACAGAAAAGGAATCAACAGCTTGTCAAAGGAGTGATAAAAAAATACTGAAGAAAATAATACCTTAAAAAGTAGAACTGGAAAAATAGAAAAGGATGAACAAAAAATAAACTGAAGAAAAGAACTCCTTCAAATTTAGAACTGATCAAATAGAATAGGAAGTACAAAAGCTCACTGAAGATTACAGTTACTTAAAAATTAGAATTGTACAAGTAGAAGCTAATTAATTACTCCATGATGCATCAAAAAGCAATAAAACAAAGTTTCAAGTGAAAAAAAAGAAAATAAAATGTGAAATATCTCACTCAATTGACTTGGAAAATAGAAGAGAGAGAGATAATTTAAGAATTATCAGAAAATCATGACTATAAAAAGCCCATATATCATATTTCAAGAAATTATTAAGGAAAATGGACTTGATATCCTAGAATCAGAGTGATGCACTAAGGGAAAATGGAAGGAAGAGGTAGAGAGGGGTAAATTATCTCATATATAAGAGCCCTATAAGAGTTTATACAGTGGAGGCAAAGTTAAGGGGTGGCAGATATGCTTGAAACTTATTCTTATAGGAATCAGCTAAAAGAGGGAACAGCATACACATTCAGTTGGGTACAGAAATACATCTTACCCTACAAGTAAGCAGAAGGAGAAGGAGATAGAAAGGTATGGGCTTGACTGAAAGAAGGACAAATTAGAGGAGATGGTGGTCCAAATCAAAACGCTTTTAAGGAGGGACAGGTTGGAAAGAGAAAGAGAAAAAAATGGGGCAAAGAGAATGAACAGAAATATATAATAATCATGGCAAAAAAGAAACTTATAGAAAGTTTCTCTGATAAAGGCCTCATTTCTCAATTATATATGATCTGAGTCTAATTTATTGGAATATATATCATGTCTCAATTGATAAGTGGTCAAAGTGTATTAACAGACAATTTTGAGGTGAAGAAATAAAGTTGTCTATAAGAAAAAAATTCTTTAAATCACTATTGATTAGAGTTATGCATATTAAAACAACTCTGAAGCACCACCTCACACATATTAGCTGGGCTAATATGACAGAAAACAATAATTGACAAATATTGAAAGGGACGTAGGAAAATTGGGACACTACAGTATTGTTGGTTTGGCTCTTCTAGAGATCAGTTTGGAACTATGCCCAAAAAGAGCATCAAGTTTTGCATGCCTTTTGACACAGCAATGCAGCTACTACATCTATATCTCAAAAATATATTTTGAATGAAAAAAAGATGTATATGTGTAAAGTATTTATAGCAGCTCTTCTTGCTGTAGGAAAGAAATGCAGATCAACGGAATGCCCATCAATTTGGGAAGGGCTAAACAAGCACTGGCAGATGATTGTGATGGAATTTTGTTGTGCTATAAGAAAAATCAAACTGTTTTTGGAAAAACCTGGGAAGACTTATATGAACTGATTCAAAGTAAAGTGAATTGAACCAGGAGAACAGTGTACACAGTAACACCAATACTGTATGATGATCAACTGCAAATGCCTTAGCTATTCTCAGTAATACAATGATCGCAAGACAATTGCAAAGTATTTATGATAAATAGTGCTCTCTGTCTTCAGAGAAAGAACTGGTGGCATCTAAAGGAAGGTTAAAGCATACGTTTCAAAACTTTCTTTTTCTTTCTTTATTTTGAGGTTTTCTGAGTTTTCTTTCACAATGTGACTAATATGGAGACATTTTGCATGATTGCACACTTATAGTCTCTATCAAATTGCTTACCATTTTAGGGAGGTGAAGAAGGGAGGGAAGGAGAGAATTTGGAATTCAATTTTTAAATGAATGTCAAAAATTGTTTTGTTTTTTTTTGTATTTGGAAATAAGATAATTTAGATACATCTAGGCAATGTGAACCAGGATAGGAAAGGACCTTAAACAATGGCTTTAGAAAAAAATATTTGAAAGGAATGGACATGCTTAGACTGGAAGAAAAAAAAAGAGCACTTTACCATGACTTGAATGCAATATTCAAGCATTTGAAGAATTGTCACATGGTGGAGGCAGGTAGGTGACCCAGTGGATAATGTTAAATTTGAAGTTGGGAAGACCTGAGTTCAAATATTTCCTTAACCATCACTAGATGTTTGACTCCAGGCAAGGAATCTTCTCTTGTTCATCTATTCAGCTTCTCTTATTTTCTGTTCATCTTCAAAATAAGAGTAATAATTGTATATATTTTACAAGATTATTGTAATGATTTAGTTAACATATATTTAGCAGTATACAAATATTAACATGCTATATAAAAGCTAGTTATTATTTTTCTCATTGGCATTATTATTAATGTTTGCTCACAAAGGGCACAGTCAGGAAAATGATAGACATTTTAGGAAGGTAAATTTTATATAATTATAAGAAAAATTGAAAAAGTCTGGGTATAAAATGGTTTGAGTTGCCTCAGGATGAATTGAGTTACCAATTGCTTCAGGTCTTCAGAGACTGCATGTTCATTCAAGAAAAATGTAGCTTATATTTGCAGTTGCCCAGATGATCTCTAAGATTTCTTTTAACTTTGAAATTCTTTGATTCCAGAGAGGAAATGGATGTGACTCATTAAAATCAGGGAAAATTAGCATTCTGGATATGGAGGCTGATGAATGTCTATTTCCATTTTTGACTACTACATTAGGTTCTATAAATACAATGCAAATGATAGTATGATATGATAGAAAATACCTTAGACTTAGAGTAAGAAGAATTGGATTCAATTATTAGCTGAATAAACTTGAGCACAACACTCAATTTATCTGAGCTTTGGGTCATTTTTCTTTTTTAGTACATGCTTATATCATGGGACTCCTGTAAACCTTAAATGAAGTACTGTATGTAAAGTCCTTTTTTAACTTAAAAAGATATGTAATTGTGAGTTCTTATTATCAAGTCAGAATCAAAAAATCTGCGAGTTGAAAGGTATCTCATGTTCTATCTACTCCAACTCATATGTGAACCACCCCCCTCCCCTATAACATCCCCAGTAAGTGGTTATCTAGCCCTCTACTTAAATATCTCAAATTTAAAGGAATCTACCACCTCTCAAGGCAGACTTTTCCACTTCGAGACAGTTTTGATTGTTAGGAAGCTATTCCTTCAATACCATCTGAGGACATGGGGTCTAAAGTCACCTCATTGCAGGTTCTACTACTTGTTTCTGGTTCTGCCCTCTGGGGCCAAATGGCAGTTTTTAAGATACTTGAAGACACTGTCATATCCCCTCTCAAGTCTTTTGTCCTCCAGGCTAAATATGCTGGTTGAAAGGAAATTATCCTTATAATGAGAGAATATGAAACACTGAGTATCCTTCATGTCATGAATATAAATTGTCTTCCTATTTACTTCTTTATGAAGAAGATAACAATTTACATAAGAATTCATATTTTACAGGTTTTTATACTGTTCTACCTAGTAAAGCAAAGATAATTTGTCTGTCACTATTAGGTTAATATCTGATGGTGCTCATTGCATATTAATATGAATCTTATAAATTTAAACCAGGTAATTTCTGATTTCCTTCTTTGCCCCACAGTCTGATATTTTGATTTATTCAACACAAAATATCATGGGCTCATTTATAACTAATTCTCATTTCAGAGCTGACAGCCTCAATTTCATTCTCTCAACAAGAAAAATGGAAGCAGAATTCATTTTTTATTTAATTCAAATAGCCTTTATTTAAATGTTTACTTTATTTTAGACTATAGGCCGTGGAGATTAGACCTGGGATTTTGTTAACATATGCAACTCCTGGGTGATTACATTTTCTTCATTGCAGATGTATACCTTCTCTTAAACTTTAAATCTCAAAGATTTACTTAAAACGCTGTGAGTGTGGGTGACTTGCTCAGGGTCCTAAGCCAGTATTCGTCAAAAGTGATACTAACACACAGATATTCCTGACTTTAATGCAGGTTTTCTATCTGCTATGGGATGTTGTTCCTCTGAACAATGAAGAAATAAATGCAAAAATGAAGCAGTCCCTGTCTTTAAGGACTTATATTCTACTGGGGAAAATAATTAATATGAAGATAAAACAAAACACAAATAATTCTGGATTGTGGTTGTGCATGTGTATGCTTGCAGGGATGAGGGAATTGGGGATGGGGAAGGGTAATCAACTGAGACAGCTAAATCCTGTTGAAAGAAATGGCAATAGAACTGTGTCTTGAAGGGGGAAAGAAATTACAGTTTTAGGAGAAAGGCATTACCTATGAGGAAGACTGGGAAAGACTTCATGCAGAAGGTTCGTTTTAAGTTAAAACTTGAAAGAAACTAGAGAATCCAGGAACCAGAGATGAAAAAAGAGAAAAATCTAAGTATGGGGAATCAGTCAATAAAAATGCACACTTGGGATACAGACTGTAAGAGGCAACAAAGATGCCAATTTTGCTGAATAATATATTATTTAGAGGTAATAAAGTGGAAAAAAAAGATAGGAAAGGTAGGAGGGGCTCAGGTTCTGAAGTGTTATAAAAGCCAGAAGATTTTATATATGATCTCAAATATAAAAAGAAAATACCAGAGCTTCTTGACCAAAAGAATTATATAGCCAATCAAACCTGTTTAGGAGGATCACGTTGGTAACTAAGTAGAGAGTGGATTGAAGTTGTGATACCTATAGACTGTATATAGGTGGGGAGTGAGAGAGAGTGAGGAGTGGAAGAAGACACCTAGACAGATGCAATAACATGTATGGACCAAACAGAACGGTTTTGCTGGAACATAAAGTGTCTGGAAATATTGTTTGAAGATAGCCTGCAAAGGGATTTAAAAGCCTATCAGAAGAGTTTATATTCATTGAAGGGGCAATAGTAGACTAATGAGGTTTCTTGAGGGGGTGAATAATGTGGTTAGATGTATGCTTTCGGATTGTTACATCGCAGCAGTGAGTCAAAATGACTGGATGCAGGGAGAGACAAGAGTCAAGGAGACATATGAAGAGGCATCTATAATAACCCAAGTATGAGGTACTGAGGTGATAAACCAGGGCAGCCCCTATATGAGTGCAGAGGATGGGGCAGATGTGAGAGATGTGGAAACAGAATCAATTGGATTTAACAATTAATTGGATGGAAGCAGGATAAATAAAGGAAAGAGTAAGGATGACTCCCAGACTGTAAACTTGTATGCATGAAAGAATGTAGTATGTTAGGAAGAATGGGTTTAGGAGGAAACATGCTAGGTTATGATGTGGACATGTTGAGAGCTTAGGTAGTACTGCTCTCTGCAGAGGCAAAAAGAATGTGCATCTAATGCAAGGGGTTATTATGAATTATTAGCAGTTCATCTCTAAAGAAAACAATGAAAATAATATTAAAGGTCATAAAATAGACTCTGAATAAATGAAAAAAACTTCATGTAAATAATTACTTTTTACTATTTAAAAATTAACCTTTGGTCTTTAAGTACATATATATATATATATATATATATATATATATATATATATATATATATATATATCAGCTACAGAAATAAATCAGTAACAAGTTGAAATTTCATAGAACTTTTCCAAGGGATAAATTTTTCTGCCATCTTTCTGAAAAATAAGAGCATATGTAATAAATGGTAAAGTTTCCTGTAATTCATGTTTATTAATTCATTGTCACAAGAGATTAGTGCCATATTTTTTGAAAGTTACAGACTCATCTGTGCTTTCCTCTTTAAATGGATGTGGGGTGGACACAAATAAACCTTCAATGACCTGTTTCTCTATCTTTGGAAGGAGCCACATCACATGTGTTAACTTGAACCTGTAATTTGCAAGTGAGTTTTCATTTCAAATTTGCTTGACACATTTATGAGTTTTGTTGATGGGAACATACACGTGAGACTGACATATATTGAATAATTCAACTTTATCCATGGCTTTTCTGGCAATATCCAAAAGCAGCAGTAGTAACTTCTCAAAGAGGGAAATCATGAGCAATAATAACTGCATACAGTCAGAGAAACTGAGAATGTAACTATTCTGTTCACTGGAGACATTAGGAATTTGAGCTTCTAGCATAATCCAGTGAAGAGAGATTTATACTGCTTCCATTTGATCAGCCAGTTTGGGGTAAGCCTCTTAGAGTTTATCCACTCATCATGTAAAAATATCTTCCCTCTCTTTACCTTAAAATAATAATAGAGTTAATCAACTGATTGCCATAATATTCTTGGTATTGTCTCTGAAAAGTTGATATAATATATATGAATCATCATGAATAACATTCACAACATAATAGCATTGCCAGTGAATTCACTAGGGCAAGTATAAATAATTATAAATTGAGGAGGGGAAAAACCTATTTGAATGTGTCAAAAAGAATCAAGATGACAGCATAAAAACTTATAATAAGCTTGAAGGAGGATTCACAGAGAAATCAGAATTACTCCCTCTGATGAAATAGAGTCTGACAAATGAGATCATTCCACATTCTAGTGTTAAAGTTTGCAAGTTCTGGAGCTTGGAGGCAGAAGGATGCCACAGAATGATTAATTCATAGGTATACTAATATTTTGTCAAGCAGTAACATTTTTAGAGTAAAAATTTTCCATTTTTACCTAACCTATGAAACAAAAACAAAATAACCCAGGATTTGGAGTGAAAGGACTTGGGTTTACATTCCATTTTTGTCACATGCTACCTGCCTGTGTGGCCTAAACCTCTCTGAGCCTCAGTTTCCTCATCTATAAAGTGAGGGTTTTGGAGTCAATAATCTCCAATATCCCCTTTCCTTAATTCTATGATCCATGCCACATTCACTATAATTGGAGAAATAAGAGGGCCGTACTTTAAATGTGTGAAATAAGAGCAGTGGGGAGGTAAGGAATTACTTGTCCACTAGAACACTCTTAATAATTCCCAAGGTAATATTATTCTAGTTTGTTCCGTTTAACCACTGAAACTTTAGGAGCTATTCGTCCCACAGTAAAATAAACACACAGAGATGGGTCCTGGCCAAAGACCACCACAGATCTGGGCTCCTTGACCAGAGGGATTTCACCTAAATGTGTGAGATTAGTCCTTGTTCTGTGGTAGAGAGTTTGAGTATCTTAAAGGGCAGCTTGTTTCCTAGCTTCAAGCCTTTCAAAACTGATGAGTTTAGAATTTCACGAGCAGACACTAGGGGAAGCAGGAGATCCTGCCAATTCAGTCATGGACACCAGCAAGTCGTCACCATTGACAATGGCTGTCTTTGTGGCCTGCATTCTTTACCCAGCAGGCTCTGCTGGCCTGACCTCTACTGTGGTTTTTGGTTCCAAAGAATGCTGATCTAGAAAGAGGCCCAGCCGATCTACTGAGAAGCAAAGTGCAAGAGAGAACTCAAAAAGCAAAAACGATCATTTACACAACATGATTACTGTGCTTTCCACTTTTAGGATGAGGTCTCAAAGCATGCCATGTTGTAAATTTTTAGTGCTTTATCCTTTATTCTTGTAGAAAAAATACGGACTCATTTAACTGCATGTTCCTACTTTTTAACAGAATCCCTTTAAAAGTATTGACTTGTGCTTGAAAAGCTGGAAAGGGTTATAAATCCCCATTTGCCCTGGGTGGGTCCCGAGTACCGAGAGGAGAGAAGAGGGATAGAAGAATGACATTTTGATGTGGAATTGGAAAAAAGATAGCCTAATAAACTTAGGTGAAAAGGAACAAATATTGAATTCAGTGTCTGCACTAGCCAGACACTTTAAAAAAAGAACCAGTCTGGACCCAGCAAGTTGGATAAACAAGTCAAAACTACTAAATTTACAACTATTAAAATTCTCATCCAGGTTAATATGTCACTGATGGTCAAGCACTGAATATGAGCACTGTGCTCATCTATATGCATATGAGTATTTTTCCTTCCAAGTAGGTCAGAATTTGATCAAGCCATCACCTATATTCATATTCATTAACTTATACCCTAATAAATATAAAAGAGAGGAGTTTGCAAGGGAGGTATGTGACCCCAACCCCAAGATTCTGGTGTGAAATCTTCAGGACTATAGTTTCATTCCAAAGTTCTAGAAAATAGCCATTATGATCATCTGGTATTTTGGATACAAGTGGGTGTGAAGTTAGGAAAGCTTGGGCTAAAGTCGTACCTTATATTTTTAAGTGACTCTAAGAAAGTTACTTATCTTCAATGTGTCTCAGTTTCCTCATCTGAAAAATGAGTTTGTTGGACTTGATGGCCTTTAAAATCTCTTTCAGCTTGAAATCTGTGGTTTTACAAGCTTATTAGTTGATGCCAAGCCATAGAAAGCTAGATAATTTTGAAGCTGAAAAGAGGATATATATTTTTCAATCCCTTGTTGCCTCATTCACCTGAAATACCAAACATAATTGAAGTCAGGTCAAGTAAACTATTTGCCCCATTTTATATTTGTCTATAAAAGAAACTTAAATTCCAATCCATACTTACACACCTAAGATGTCCAATTTAAAAGAATAATTTTTTTACCTCAACATTTACAAGTAGACAACCAAATATTGATTTGCATACAGACTGTCACCAAATATAGGCCATATCACCCCCCCCCCCCCCTGCAAATGACATGCTTTCAAAAGATATTGCTGTGAGGGAGAGTGGAGAAGAGAGCAGGAGTGGTAATCAAAGAGCTATACTGGATATGCAGAGGTAAAATGGAAAATGCATATGCGACAGAACCATGAACAGCATCAGGTCTAAATGTTGGAAGTATAAACCTCTAAGGAAAGTATAACAGTAGCTATGACTTTATTGTTGTTGGGTTTTTTAATTAATGAACATTTGTGGGCCTTATGTATATTTAATATTACATTGATATAGAGGAAATAAATAGCTTTCCTATGTCTGTTTTACACTGAACTTGAGTGTATTGTTAGACCTTATGCATTAAATACTTTTCTTCATGGCTTAAAAGAGAAAGTATGAGGATCTCAAGAGTTTGAAATATAGCTCTTGCCTACTCTTTTGCTCCCTGATGTTGAATTACAAAGCACAGAGTCTCTTCAAGTAGAGTGATCATTTACAAATAGCAGGCCAAGATCAAGGTGAAGCAGAACCCTAGCCACGGAAACCAGTGCTCATTATTTAGATTAATCCTCTTGGAGGGTCTCATATAGCCTTATCTTTTAACGTTCTTCTTAAACCTTAGGAATAAAGAGATAAGAAGTAGAAGAGGACAGCGGGAGGGAAGGATTGCAGAAGGAAAGAAGGGATGGAGAGTTGGTGACCTTTGTACTGAATCCATGTGATTAAGAGACTCAGAGTAGCTGCAGACCCTTATAGCATGAAAGCAGAAAGGTTCTATTTCCCTTAACTTTCAGAATTAGCAGTAAGGGCAGCTAGCATTGGCTCTTCTAGTCATTGGGATAGTGCAGAACGTCTTGCTATTGAATCCACAGCTGATACTGGATATCTGAGATTATTACATAGAGGATGCTTAAAGGAAGTCTAGTGTAAAAAGTATTGGATTTAAAGTAAGGAAAATACAAACATGGTGTGAATCCAACATTAGACATCCTGTTGTATGACCATGGCAAGTCACTTGAACTCCCTGAGCTTCAATTCTTTATTTGCAAAAATGAGAGTATTACTGGGGTCTCCTCCAGCTCTATCTACATCTTGGTCTCATGATTCCATAATCTCACCAGATAAATGTCAGATGTCATTAATTACAGGCCATTGGATCAAGTGTATAGAAAGCTGACCTCAAAATCAAGGAAGCTTAGATTCAAATTCTGTTTTAGATGTGCACAAGATATGTGACCTGGATAAGACATGTAATTATGCTACTTATAAAGTATAAATGGTAGAGTTGTTGCCCATATGTATCATATATAAAGGGAATTTCCTCACCAAAGAGTTCCCTATGCCAATGACTATATAGTTTGAGAATGCTAAAGTTGTTTTCTAAAAGCCAGATGTGAGATTAAAAGAACAAAAAGGTCACTGTTAAAATGAATATATCTCTTGTCTTTCTTATTCTATTGTTTTATTCTGTTTCTTCGCATTGTTTATTTAAGAAAACTTCTTATCACTCTTTGCTTTTCTCTGGAATTCTGTATTCTTTTGAGTATATCTGTCCCTTACTACATTTTCTTTAATTTTCCTTCTTCCCTCAGCTATTTGAGAAGTCTCATCAGGCAGCCATTTTGCTTCCCCCTTCCCCCTCTTTGGAATACTTCTTTGTCATTGTTGCTGCTGCTGCTCCTGCTACTTTTGCTGCTTCTGTATAATATTGAGAACTTTAGTCCATTGTTTTTCAGGCACTCTAATCTCATAGATCTATTCATAGCCTCTGGTTCATATTCATAAGAGTTGCTATTTAAGTCGTAACTATATAGTCTGATGATTTCCCATACTTTCTTCAATTAAAGTTTGAACTTTGCAATAAGAAGTTCATGACATGAACTATAATCAACACCAGTTTTAAGTGACTCTATCGAGTTTCTTCATCTTTGGTTGCAAAGTATGCTATTAATCTGATTTCTGTTTTGGTGACCTGATGATATCAAGGTGTGGAGTCACCTTTTAGGGTGTTTAAAAAGAAACATTTCTTATGACCAACAGTTATCTTGACAAATCTCTACTAGTTTCTGTCCTGCTTCATTTTCTACTCCATTGCCCAGACTTGCTTGTTATTCCAGTTACCTACTTTAGCGTTTCCAATTCATTTGATTTCCTACTTTAGCATTCTAATCCACTATGATAAATGTGACATCATTTGTTAGTGTTATTTCTAGAAGGAGTTGTATGTCTTCCTAGGACTGATCAGTTTTATTCTCTCGAGAATCAGTGAACAGAATTCATTGGAAAAAAAATCTTGATGTTGGGGAAGATTGCAGGCAAAAGAAAAAGTCAAAAAGCATGAAATGGCTTGATAGTATCATGGAAATACGGAACATGAACTTGTATGGACTTTGAGAGCTAGTAGAGGATAGAAGAGCCTATAGTCCATGGGGTCACAAATAATCAGACATGACTGAACTATTGAACAACAACTATGATATTTTCTTTCTATTGAGGCAAAAAGCAAATCTGTCTCAAAACTCTAAAAAAAAAATTCACTCAGTCACAAAATAGTGATTTTTTTCTTTTATTTATAGACTTTTGGGGCACAAAGGAATATAGATAGCATATAAACCCTAACAGACTGTGATCTCCTTGGATAGAATTTAAGCATCCTGAAGTCAAAAAATCTTTTGTTTCATTTTTGTCTTTATATCCCAAGGACCTAGCAGTTCTAGACACATACTTGGTATATCTCTATACTTGTCAATTTAGTGACCGATAAAAGTAATCTCTTAATTTCAAGGTGAGTTGTTTGACAACTAAACTTTTGAAGCACCTCTTTAGTCTGAAGTGTTCCATGGTCTACTGTGACCTTTATCTGAATTATCTCTGATATGAAATGCCCTTAGTTTCACCATCTCACAAAAGATCACATTTCACTATTTAACTTCAGAAAAACAACTACTCCTATGCAGTTTTCACATTATTCTGAGATGATGATCAGTTTTCAAGGGTAACTCAAAACTAGGAAACACTTTTCCACATCTAGGATTAAAACAATCCTTTGGGATGGGATTCTTTTCCAAAGAGAGAGAAGCCTACTCCAATAATGACACCTGTAATGACAGTAACAGCTTTTATCTTATGCATATGAATGAATTCCCACTGACCAAGACTCAGCAAGCTGTCAGTTCTTTGATGACACATCTAGTAATTGTTAGGTAGTTCTCCAATGTGAATTGCAACACAATACATAAAAGCTGGGATTTTTTTTGGCTAAAGACTATGTTTTCTATCTCAATGTCTCTATATCTCTCTCTGTCTCTGTCTCTGTCTCTGTCTCTCTCTCTTGCTCTCTCTCTCTCTCTCTCTCTCTCTCTCTCTCTCTCTCTCTCTCTCTCACACACACACACACACACAATCACACACACATACACAGACAGATGGAGACAAAGAGATGGATGCTTTGGCATGTCAGCTATTGGGACTTTTTAATTTCCCTTCTGATTACTGACTCCCTTCACAGTTTTGGAAAACCAAATGAAACCTCCCTAACCAGTTGTTTTTTTTTTTCTTTAGAGTGAGTGCTTTTTCCTAGTTGCTCCCCAAAGGGATATAGATCGTTTATTAACTATTCACTTTCCTCATAGATTTTGACATCTTTTTTAACATCTGGTAACTTGGTATTTGCCTCTCTAAATGAAAATTGACTGTTTATCTTTCAGTTGGTCTATCAATTTATCTCTATCATCTATCAGTTATCTATTCTGGGATGTTGAGGGAGGACTAGCACCTCTGGTAGGAAGGCTTGTTAAACCCTTTCCCAGGCTGCTCATATACTTTTGTTGTCCATTTGTCACCCAGGTCTTTTGCCTGTGGTTCCAAGAAGCTATGACATGTTCAGGTGCTACATCCCAGTAATGCAGTCTTGGTAAACAGGCTAAACCTGATTTAAGGTGACCAACAATCCTCAAATACATCAATGAGGTAGGGAACTATTGACCTCAAACATGTGAAAATTACCCCCATGGGAATGGGCAGTTTAAAACGATTTGTTCCAATATCCATAAAGGCAGATGAAACAAGAGTTGTGGTGGGCTTAGAGGTTGGTCAAACATAAAAGACACCAAAATGATCCACTGCATCCAAGACCATCACCAGGTGTCCTAACTTGGTTCTGCCACTGGATTTTGATGACTGTGAGTGAGACTGAGGACTCTATGCTACTCTGATTCACTTAAATTTAATTCACACACCAATCATCATCCAATACATTATGTCATCGGTCCTCTTTGAAATTGAAGGATGGTAAATAACAACATTAGTTGTCTGGTTATTCTCTGTTCGTTCTTTTATTTATTTATTCATCTGTTTATTCATTTATGTATTACATATCTAGATATATCTTTGTTTTTATTCCCTTACTTAACAGATTTACCTATTAATAGATTGGCTATTCCTGTAAGCTCATTAATATAAGAGAACTCCTGATATTTAAACTCCCTCCAGTAATGTATTTTAGGAAAGTCTTCTGTAAATTACAGAATTATGTTAAAATTTGCCCTAAATGGTGCAGTATGTATCAAAAGAAGCATTTGAACTCAGGTCTTCTGGTCTCTCAACCGAATTTGAGTTACTATGTCATTCTATATTTCATATTTTCAAAAAAGGCTTAAAAGTATCAATTTAATTCCTTATCTCATCTATAAAATAAGTTTTAAAAAGCACCTACCTCCCAGGATGGCTGTGAATGGACTAGAGATGATTTGTTTTGTTTTTGCCTAGCTAGACTGCTAACCAGCTATGACATTAGATGAATCATCATTTGTGAGCCTCTGTTTCTTTTTCATCTATTAAATGGGGCTAATATTTCCATAGCTGTCCTACAAGGATGCAAACAGTTTGCCCATATTGAATTATAAGTTGCTTTTTTCCCTTGTTTACCCTTTTATGCCTCTCTTGAGACCTGTGTTTGACAATCAAATTTTCTATTGAGTTCAGACATGTCTGGAAATCCCTTATTTCACTGAATGTCCATCTCCTTGCCTGAAATATTATGCTCAACTTTGCTGGATAATTCAACCTTAGTAGTAGTCCCAGCTCCTTTGCCTTATGGAATATCATATTCCTTTCCCTTCAGTCTTTTAATGTAGAAGCTGCAATGTCCTGTGTGATCCTGCCTGTAGCTCCTCAATATTTGAATTGTTTATTTCTGGCAGCCTGCAATATTTTCTCCTTCACTTGATAGTTCTGGAATTTGACAATGATATTCCTCGGTTTTTCAGTGTGGGATCCCTTTCAGTGGTGAACAGTGGATTATTTATATGTCTATTTTGCCCTCTGGATCTAGGGCTTCTGGGCAATTACCCTTAAGGATTGCTTGGATGATATAGTCCAGGTTCCTTTTATCATTATGACTTTTTGGTAGACCAATAATCCTTAGATTTTCTCTCCTGGATCTATTTTCCAGGTCAGTTGTTTTCCCAATTATATATTTTACATTTTCTTCCTTATTTTCATTCTTTGAATTGACTGATTCGTCATGTCTCATTGTGTCATTAGCTTCTACTTGCCTGATTCTAATGTTTTAATAGATTGCTTTCTTCAGTTAACTTTTGCATTTCCTTTTCCATCTGTCCAATTGTTCCTTTTAAGGAGCTATTTTCTCCAGTTAGTTTTTGTACTTCCTTTTCCATTTGTCCAGTTTTCCTTTGAAATTCCTCTGTGATTTCTTTTTTCATATTTTTGAAGTCTTTGGCCAGTTTTTCCTCTGTTTCTCTAATTTAGCTTTTAAAATTCTTCCTGAGCTTTTTCAAGAAGATAATACAGTCTCAATGCTGACCTTTTTGGTATTCTTATTTTGGTCCTTGTCCCCACAGAAAGATTCAATGGTCTCTTCTGCTTTGCTTCTTACTCATGTTAATCACCCTTTTCCTGGTTTTTAAAGTAGTTCTCTGCATCTGAGAGACAGGGGGCTCTGTCCCACAGTTCCTGCACCTAAAACTCAAGGCTTTTTGTGTTGTATCCGCTGACTCTTTCAGCTAGAAACTAAAATGCTGCAGCTTACCTGGTGCTCAGCTGGCTGGTGTTGGAAAGCAGAGGCCAGATGAGGTCTTTTGGGTTTCCCTTGAGTCACCCTGGAGCTAGCACCATTAAGTGTGGGGGAGGGGTTGTCTGGTCACAGACAGTCTCCTCTGCTGAGCTAGAGTATAGACAAGCTCAGTGGTTAGTAATTGTTTCTGTGCTAGTGTCTTCCTGATTCCCCTGGGGTGCTGAGGCACATCTGGCATCCTCATGTTGGTGGTTGTGGGCTTCACCCCACTGGGGTTCAGGATCTTTGCCCTCTTTGCTGACTCTCTGGGACTGCTCTGGTCCTGCACTCATCTCCTTCAGCCACAGTAAGAGGGACCCTCCTTAATGATTTTCCTACTACAGTCTAAGAGACTGTTTACCCCTTCTGGTGCTCCTACTCTTCCAGGTTTTCTCCCAGGGAGATATTCCCTGGGCTCTTCAAGGTCAACAAGGGGAGGGAGACAGCAGTTACTGATCACTCCACCATTTTGGCTCCCAGAGAAGAAAATGTTTTCTAGATTCATTCATACACTATAAGATATCCATTCCATATGGTGCTCATGATTCTCACCTTGATTCTCAATTATAATTTTTTTATAACCCAGACTAAACAAAGACTACTTTCACCGTCAATTCAATCTCTCTGATCACAGTGTTAACTTTTCATTCAGCGAAAAGGGCAGTAGATTGGTATCATTCAGCTTCAGTTGGAATCCTGGCTTTGCCATTTTCTTTCAGCCTCTCTGACTGTGTAAACCACTTCCCTCTTCTGGGCCTCAGTTTACTCAGCTCCAAAATGAATGAGCTGAACTAGATGACTTCTGAGGGCTCCTTGAGGTCTAGATCTATTTTCCTGTGAACTCTAAACACTGCAAAAGTCCATCATGAATATACAGAAACTGACTCCTTCATTGTGACATCAGTGACCACCAGCATTAAAAGAACACTGTGACATTGAAAAGTGCTGGACAATATCATGTTTTAAATAATAGCTGTGGGTAACTATATGCCCATGTTGCCTTCTCACATATTGGCTGTTTTTTAATTTTGTCATTCCCCCAAATATAATGATTATGTATGTAGGAAGTATGATTTCACATTTCACTTTAACCAAAGACTTGATAGATCAAAGTGCTTCATGGTTGATGATCTTTCATAGAAATGTAAATGATAAAACCCAATCCTATATGTATAAAAGCACCTTAAAGAAATATGTCCACTCTCTAAATAGCATTTTCTTGAAATTATCAGTTGAACATTATTCATTTAGCAGCTCCCAACATAACATAAAATCTTACAGGCAAAGTAGTTAGAGTCAAATTTCCTTTGTCAAATAAGAAATAGTAAAATCTAGTAACTGTTACCTGGCTGTAGTCTTGGAACTAAGACTAAGTTTGAGCTTTAAAATGCATTTAGTACCAGTCCTTGAGCAACCAGAAAACTGATCTAGTTAACAACCATTTGGTGGTTGTAAAGACACTCAGAATAGCATTTTTTCCTATCCATAAGGTTATTTAATGAATTACATTTCCAGTTGAACCTATTTAGCAAGAAAGTGTCTCCTTCTTCTATTTGGGTGATGTGTATCCCTGTGTTTGGTCATAGTCTTTGTCCTCAGATCATTAAACTAAGAATACAAAGGGGTCTAAAACTCCCTTTACTATTAATAAACATGGTATCTAGTTAAATGGACCAATCTGTTTCAGAAATCTGTGTCAGCCAAAGATGTGCTTTTACTTCCAAAATATTTTATTGATATTCATCATTCTACCCTCTTCACTTTGTCAAATGTTATTGAACTATGTTTTCCCCTTGCATAAATATTAAAAAACAAATGACTGCGAGGAACAATTCAACACCTTAGGATTGGGATGGAGTTTCTTGCCAATGATTGAAGAAGAATTCTGGCCAAAGCTTAATGAAAAACAGTAATGCCTTTCTCCAGTTATTTTATTTCTTGTGATAGAAGTTAAATGAATATTTTCATTTGAAAATCCTAGTTCAATAATTTCTATTTAGGTGAGAATTATCTTTATCATGACAGAAGATCCTCGATCTAACTTCATCCTTAGTAAAAACAATAAACAATAATTGTTGAATGTATATAGGACCACAATACTAATAAAGTGCTTTATACATAATATGTTATTTCCTGCTTAAAAAAAAAACAGAATGAGAGAGTGTTACTATCTGATATTTTTGCTATTATTGTTCAGGTGTTTCAGTCATGTCTGACTCTTGAAAAATCAAAAGATTTTCTTGCCAAATATACTGGTTTGCCATTTCCTTTTCCTTGTTTTTCACATGAGGAAACTGAAGAAAACAGAGTTAAGTGACTTTCCCAGGGTCACACAGCTATTAAATCTCAGAGGCCAAATTGGAACTAAGGAAGATGAGATTTCCTGACTCCAGCCCCACCACTCTGTCCAATGACTCACTTAGGTGCCCTCTAGCATGTCATTGGCTTATAGCAAATATCACACAGGCTTCTAGCTAGCTCTTTTGTTTGTTTTTTTTGCAAAGTCTACTTTGTAAATAACAGAGGGTTCTGTGGGCTTTCTTTAAATGTTGAGCTCAAAAATGGGCTTTATTTTTTAAAAATTGGCTTTATTTTGAAAATCTGATGAATCTTTGATCTAATAGTTTACATACTCTGTCAGAGTAGATTATAACACTTTCATGTCTTCATGTTCTAGCAACTCAAGAAAAATATAGAATTTGTTTGTGAATTTTAGATGCTTAGTCTAGTATTGAAAACTCATATTCCAGTCTTTCTAACCTTTTCTCATATGAGTTCCTCTTATAAACTCTACCCTTCACTCAAATTATATGACTCACATTCTTTTAAATTCCTTTGTTTTCCCATGACAACAAATTTTGTTCCATATCTTCTTTTATGCATAGGATTGTATTCCTCTTCACTTTTACCTATAGAAATTGAATCTATCCTTCAAGACTCAGCTAAGGTGCAAATGCATTCATGAAACCTTCTTGTCACCATTCAGACTGAAATAATTTCTGCCACCTGTAGACTGATAATAACATAATCTAGAGCATAATTATAAATAACTGATATTTTCTTTTCATACATTGATCTATTTTCAGTAATTTCTTAAATATAATTCACTGTGTCAATTTCTGAGAGTAAGAAATGTGATCATATGTGTATTTCACTCATAGATTTTAAAATATAGTTTTGCCCATAGCTAGTATTGAATTTCTTCCTACTTTTCTTCCTTCATTCCTACTTTCCTTCCTTCATTCTTTCTTTCCTTCCTTCCTCTTTTCTTTCCTTCCTTCCTTCTTTTTTCATTATACTTCCCAAATTCTAATTATAGTGCCTTTTACAATTGTGTATACTATGATGCAGTATCTCATCAACATGGGTACTCACTCCACTAGAGTATTTTGCAACCCATCCACACTATTTCATTTTGTACTACTTTTGATCATATTTTCCTGTAACTCTTCAACATCAAAACTACTTTATGTTCTGAGGACCACAGTGAATGTATTCTTAATTTATTCATATCACATAGATACCAATATATCACAAAAGGTGACTATTAGTTATCCCTTGATCACACTACTTTATTTAGTCATCTTCCTTTCTGGTCATATATGTGATACCATCATTCATGCCACTACTCCTGCCCAAATCTCCATTAGTACTATGAACCATGCTACTGAAACTCATCATTGCCTTTCAGTTTAGTGTTATTTATACTTCTTTATGGACTGGTATGTAATGGTTTTCAGTGAAATAGTATCACAAGAACAACAGTGTTGTTAAATAGATGTATCTTTGTTTCAGGGACAAGTTTTAGTTTCTTAAGAAATGATTACTGAATTGAATTGATTCATATGACTTCATATTCAAATTATATTATTGAAAGAAAAAGTGTATAACTCATCTTGCACTACATCTAAGAACTGTATGAATAAGAATCCTCCTTCTTTTCTTTTCTAAGATTTCTCTACTAACATAATTTTTAATAAGATTCCATGAGACAACTTTATGGAGTCTACATTTGCCAAAAATTTTTACTATATAAATATGAAGTGATATTACTGCTACCATTATTATTGTTTACTACTACTTATTAGAGATAGCATGGTGTGTATTAATATCCAATTTTGAAATAAAAGTTCTGACACATACTGGTTTTCATTAATAGTTGCAGTAATAATTATGCTAAAATTGTGACATATTGATATGTGAACCTAGGCAGATCATATTGAATTTTCAATGCCTCACTTTGTCCTAAATGCAGACTTATAACGGTCGAAAGAATTTCTCTATCTGGAGTGTCCTATGTTATTGACATTATTGGTTCTGTATCATGTCAATTACTATTATGATTATTATGGAGACACAATGACTTCTGTTGTGATTTATTTAGAGATTTATTTCAAAAAATAGCAAAATTAATCCTGAACCTTCTCCCTTATTGAATATAAGGAGAAAATATCTTAGGGGAATGTTGTAAAAAATCTCCTAGGATGATGTAAAATGAAGAGGGTTCTCTTTCCTTTCCAGTAAGACAACATATTTTCTGAATTTGTCTGTCCACTTATTATGTGGCAACAAAAAAGGCTTTTACATAAGTTTCTGAACTGAAACCAAGAGTATATACAAAAGATCCCCATGAAAACCTGATTCATTGGAACTGGGACCCTTCAAACTGTATCATTAAAAGTTTCCAGAAATAAGCTTACCAAATATCCATATGAGTCCCTTTACATACTCTCAAGTCTGAGACCTCACGAACCAGATGTATTCCCCATTCTCCCATTGCTAATTCTTTATTCTAGGAACCTCTTGGAAGGAGGGTGATCTTCAAACTGTTAAGATTGAACATGGACATTTAATAAGTGAGTAATTCTGGTTTTTTTTTTTTAAGTTTTCAATTCTAAATTCTTTCTCTTCCTTCCTCTATCCATTCCCTCATCCACTGGGAAAGTAAGAAATACTATACTTGTTAGATATATGAAGCTGTACAAAATATATCTTTGTATTAGCCATGTAAGTTAGAAATTCTGGCCCTCAATTAAAACTACACAATATAGTAAAATGACAATTGTGTTCCTTTAAAAAGAAATGAATACATTTAGTCATGTCATTAATCAGGAAGAATTATTGGGATTATTGGTCATAAATTTCTCAGAGAACAGATCTCTGATGTAAGTTCCAGAAAAGTTAGATTATTATATTTCTTCAATATTTAGCAATCCGTCAAGTAGCACAGTGCTTTTTCTAACTCTTGTTCTGTGATATAAAACTTTTTATTAGGAAATGAAAACTAGAGTTATAATTTGATGTAAAGAGTAACTCCTGATATTCCTTGTCAGAATAACTGAACCAATTCTATTTAAAATTATCTTTCTTTAAAGGCATGTATGCTTTTAGAATTGAGGGAGGGCGTGTTAGAAAACTAAAGCAACATTAAATTTGTCATTGCTTGAAAAGAATAAACTTGATAAAGTAATTTTGATTCATCTTATTCTTGTTCCTGTTTCTATTTCTCTTCCTGTTGTTATTTTTGTTGTTGTTTGGATTTTCTTCTCTACCTCACACAGCACAGTGTCTCCACTAGGAAAAATTCTCAACTAGGCTTCCAGGCTCTACTTCCTAACATTCAGCTTGTCTTTCTTATTGGTAGGGTCTGAACTGCTTGGGAATACGAGGCTAATTGCTCAAATATACATTGATCTGAAAGATCTCATTTGAGAGCTATCTCTACTATCTACACTGGAAAGAAGACAGAGGTTTCTGGACTGCTCCTCAGTAGATGAGAGCTTCAGAAGTTGTGGACATAGACAATGGTGCCTAGATTGTTGAGATGGTCATTACAAATAGAGTATCTCTTTCTCAGTTATTTTTAACAAGTTTTCAGCAGCTTTTTTCCTTCAGTTCTTTAGAATATAATTCCCACAGGTCTTCCAATTTCTTCAGGTATTTCTTTCCTTTATATTCCCTTCAGGTTTGCCATCCTACTCTATGACCATTGTGGTGGTATAAAAGGAGAGGAAATCCCCTTCTTCCCTCAAGAGCTGAAGAACTATGTGTTTTTTCCTTAATGACTGTCATCTGTCTCTTCAGGGCTCAGATATTTAAAGCCCCAAAGGGATAGCTAGTTTTCAGTGCACCCTATATACACAATCATAAGATATATACTTTTATAAGTCTAAAACTAGAAGATACCTTAGAGACCATCTAAGGCAATCTCTTCACTTTACAGAGGAGTAACTAGAGGACCAAAAAAGTTAAATGTCACACCATGTAGTGTCAGAATTTGGATTTCCATCAGTCTTTTCATTCGAAAATTCCTTTTTGCTATAATGTGCACAATGTGGTCTTTTCATTCACAGATAGGTGTTCAAAATTACTAAAGGGATAATTTGATGGTAATATCTATCAATACTTTGGCATCTGTTACAATATCCACTAGGATGTGGGGGGAAGGTGGGAAATCAGTACCTTTTCCCCCACATAAACATTTGTCAAGTCTTATTCATTCCACTCTCTTACATCTGACTCATCCTTTACGTTACTTTTGTCACCAACCTAATTCAAATCTGTACTGCCTCTTCCTGGACTATTGCAATAGTATTCTAGCTGTTCTCCAAGCATCTAGTTCACTTAATACATCTTTGTATATGATAATTATTTAAAAACCACAGCTTTGTCTATGTTGCTTTCTTTTAAATATTCCAAAGTTTCCCTGTTGTTTATAGAATAGAGTACATTCTCTTCATCTGGGCTCAGAATTATCCATTATATAATACCAAATTATTTTTCTATCCTTAGCTCTTGTACTCTATGCTCCAGCCAGTTTTACTTCTTGTTCCCAGAATGCATTCTACATTATCCTGTATGTGAACTTTTCTTTATATTTCCCCAGAACTGAGTTGTCCTGCCTACCATTCCAACTCAATCTTTACTTACTAATATCCTTACCATCCTCAGTGACCAAGTCGAATGCTCTCTTTTTCAAGAAAGCTTCCTACATGCCTCTAATCAGAAGATAGTGGTCTTTATTCAGTCATCCCATCGTGATATTAGAACTTCTATCATAGAACCTAACAAGTTCTGCTTAAACAATCATGTTTGTATATGGAGTGGAGGAAGGGGTTGTCACTGTGTGTGTGTGTGTATGTGTGTAGTTATCTCACCACCCTTCTCTCTGTCCCTGAACTAGATCATAAGCTTTTGAAGGTAGATACATATTTTATTCTCCTTTGGATCACTATAATTATGTAGCAAAATCTCTTCCTATTTATTCTTGTAATCTTCAATTCTCCAATTTTGTGTCATTCAATAAATATTTAGTATATTGAATTGAATTAATCATAGTTTGTAATAGATTAGAAAATCCTAAGGTTACAGTTTAATTTTCACTGATTCTATTTTAAGTTAACTACTTCTTGGTGATATAAACAAAAGTCCTTTAATCTCATGAAAAAATTTTCTCCAAATAATATTATAGAATTTGCTGTATCTTGGAAGAGTTCCAAGAAGCAAGTTGTAGTAAAATAGTGTTGTATTTGGAGTCAGGAGATCTCTAAGTTCGGACTTTTTCTTTTTAAGTCATTTTTTTCTATCTGAGTCATAGTTTCCTCCTCTGAGAAATGAAAATAAATTGTATCTCACAGGATTTTGGAAAGCACTTTGTCAGCATAATGTACTATTAACATAATGTAACTATTTGACAGTTATTTCTATGGATGTTGTGTTGATGGCTGTTAAGGTCATTCCCAGAGGATATCCATTGTCTCACTAGAGTCCCCTCTCTACTCTCTGATCTTTAGTGATAACCATTCTGAATTGTAATCTATAGGACCACAAAATACTAGGTCTACTGGAAACCACTTAAAATTTTGGCTCATAGATATACAGTCATTTGCCTATGTTCACACAAGTTGTAAGTGAAACAGATAGGATTCAAACTCCTGATTCTCTTTCAGGATCTAAGTTCAACACTCTTTCCACTGAATTACATTATCTCCTTTCTTGGCATGCAATGCCTTCCAAATGCCTCCAACCCCTATTCTACTGATCCTGGGATGAAACATGAAATTCATGCAATACCTTGGATATTTACTTTCTCACCATATCTCTTTTGCTACCAGTTTTTAGGAACTTTGAGATATAGTTTCCTACTGAAGATGAAACAGGGAGAATAAGGTAAAATCAGAAAACCAAATCATTTGATTTTTATTCAAGCAATGCTCAGATTTAATAGGAACAAACTATTGGAACATGTATGTTAACTTCAGGGAGATTTGTGGATTTTCTGTGACCTTCCATTTGCTACTCATTTCATTTCCCTCATTAGCAAAGATATTCAGGAGTGGTGTAGTATAAAGGATTTTTTAAGCTAATATTCATTGTGCTTTAAAACACACAGACACACATACACACAAACAAATCCTTAAGAATCTCTTTGAAATTAATTTATCCCTGCACTTTGACTGAAAATGATTATCTAAAATGAAGGAGAAGTGTACTCCCCAAGAAGGCAAAAGTCCTATATCATGAACCTGGATTTCTAAGGAACCTCAAGAAGGGATTTAATACAATCTCCTTATTTTATAGATGTAGAAACTGAGGCCCAGGCATATTAATTGACTTACCCACAGTCACACATGTAGTAAATAGTAGGTCACACACATAGTAGGCTAACTTTTCTCACTCTGAAGCAAGTACTCTTTCCACTATATTATAGCAAACATATTACTGGATGGTGACGGGTTCTGGTTTTGTTGTTAGCCAAGAGTATTTGCTACTCTTTGTGTAGTAGAAGCCATTTTTGAGGAGTGAGAGGTTCAGACTTGAGGTCGAAGATGAACTACTGACATCTAAATTCCCTTCAGACTCTGAAAACATGTATTGCCAAGTACATAAAATAAAAAAGAAATATTATGCTAGCATTGAAAGAGTTGAACTTCATTGAATCAGAGAAGACACCAAAAAAGTAAACGGATTTTAAAATTGATTTAAAATACTACATAGTTAGACAACTATGGTTTTGGAAAGTAATATAACACACATGTTGAATAACCATAGACCTGGTAAGGATGCAGAGAATTGCAGAAGACTAAGGTTAGGAGATGTTATGGGACCAGAAAGGCTAAGTGAAGTATAAGGAAATGGTTTGAAGAAGTATTTTGATGGATAAGAAAGGGAATAGGGGAAGTGGTTTGAAGGGAAGAGAAGGGAAGGAGATCACATGTAAAGTGGACTATAAAGAGGAATAAATGAAGTATTTCATGTAACATTAAATATCACAAAATTCCAATGTGGTGTAATATTCCATGAAAAAACTTCAGTAGAAAGGAAGATACATATAAAACAAATAAAAATGATCATGTTCCTCAAAACCTATGTGATACATAATTGGGAATCATTGTGAAGAATTGGGAAAAGATTTTAAAAATCTGATGCTTTAAGCCAGAAAAGAAATTTCTAATCCTTAAAAACCTTTCAAATTGACATCTCCTTTGAGAAGGCATTTCCATACTTTTGTTCAACATTGAACTTTCCCTTTTTATACTCTGCAGAGCACTTACATCTTTGTACATACATAAATAAAGTAGATAAAGGGCATAGGGGAATAGCTAGTATATTCAGAGTGGAAAGATCTAGTGTCTAGTGCTGACTATGATTTTATACAAGAAATATAAAATTTATTAGCCATAATGCCTTTATGCACAAAAAAAGAAAGTAATACTTGCCCTTACTCATGAGGTAGTCATGTGGACTAAATGAGGTAATATATGTAAAAGCATATTTAAACATTTAAAGTGATATATATATATATATATATATATATGAAGTATTATTTGTATTGTTTCTCTTATTGTTGTGGTTGTTACACAGTAGTTCACTACTCCTTAATTACTTCATGTATCATAGAGTGGTTTCTAACCCCAGTCTGATATTTTCAAGTTCACCCAACTTTGATAAAGACATAATATCTCCAACTCCAAACTTCATTTTTCCAATAGATTTAATAGTGTTTACTGTGCCTACCTTGCAGGTTTTACTAGTCAAGTTAACACACTTGCTACACAATAATACATTGTCCACCTTTGACACTTTACACGATCTGAGTCCCATGTTTAGAATAGCGTCCCTTTCTCTCAGTATCCCTAGCATTCTTCAAGACTCAACTTCAGAGATTCCTCCTACAAGAACTCTTCCATGGTTTTTCTAACTATTCTTTCTTTCCTGAAATCACTTTGTATTTATGTTGTATTCACACAGCTATAGACATTTTGTTTTAACCCAGTAAATTTAAAGTTATTTAGGATAGATATTTAATTGCAATCTATCTCCACACATAGCATAATGCCTAGCATATAACAGTCTTTAAAAACATGATTACTGAACTCTTTAATTTACTAAATTACAAATTAAATATTTATGAAATGATTTATAAACTTTAAACAATATGTAAAATAAGTTGTTCTAACATTTGTCATTGTCATCATTGTCATCATTGTCATCACCACCACCATCATCACCACTAACTTTATTTTTTCTGCCTTCTTTCCACAACAGGATTAAAATATCTTTGATTCAATGGCTATATAAAATATTTCATTTTTAAATTCATTTTATCAATCACTCCTTTTTTTATCATCATCGTTATCACAAGTATTCTACCTCTTCCTTTTCCCAAAGACCTAACCCATATAACAAATGGAAAAAAAAACACAAATCTGCAAAAGTGATCAATACTTTGAAAAAATCTGAAAATGCATGCAATGTGTAACACTTGTAAACTTCCCACCTACTCACAGGTTTGGTTTAGATATGTCCTTTCAGATTTCTTTGTAGAATCTTGCTTGATCCTTATAACTATTTTTTAAAATTTTGCTGTGTGAGGCTTTTCTTTCTATTTACATTGAATTTAGTGTGTATATTGCTTTGTTGGTTCAACTTACTTCACTATACCTTAGTTAATAACATATATCATTTCTTACATGGCAGTAACATTTCATTACATTCATGCACCATATTATTTTTTTTAATTTAGTCATTATCCAACTGATGGGCATTGATCATGTTTCCAATTTTTAGCTATCAGAAAAAAGGCTGCTACAATTAATTGAATTTATATAAGAACTTTCTTTGGGGGCTTTGCTAGGTCAATCTCCAAGTATTTCATATTTTTTTAGTTAATTATTATGGAATTTCTCTTTTTAATTAATGTTTCTTGTCTTGTATTATATAGAAATGCTATTTATTTTTGATGACTTATGTTGTAGCCTACAGTTCTGCTGAAGCTAGTAATTGTCTCTTTCACTAGTTTTGCTGATTCCCTCAGGTTTTCAAAGTGAATAAGCATTTTTGGTGCTGTTTAGATTTTCATAATAAACAATCATATCAGCGGCAAAGATAAGCAGTTTTATTTCCTCTTTGCCTATCTTTATGTCTTTAATATCTTTCTCTTGGCTTAGTGCTATTCTTAGTAGCCCAGAAGTGTAAAAAAATAATAGTGGGGAGAGAGAGGGCATTTTCATTTCATTCACATGTATGCTAGAAAATGTTCTACTATATTTTCATTGCATAAGATGCTTGCTTTTAGTTTTACATAGTTATTGTTAGTTTTTTTAAAGATCCCACTATGCTTATATTTTATTGAGTTCATGCTTAAAAGAATGTCATACTTTGTCAAAGGGTTTTTCTGCACCTGTTGAGATCATGTGGTTTTAGCATGTGCCAGATTTTAATATGATTACTATGTTGATTGTTTTATTAATTTTGAACCATCTTTGCATCCCTGGTATTAATTCCATTTGGTCACAGTGAATTTTTTTTTGGACAAATGTATGCTTAACATTTTTGAGTTTATGTTCATTAGTATTATTAGCCTATAATTTTCTTTCTACATTTTGTGTTTTCTTGGTTTAGATGTTAGGAGTATATTTGTGTCATAAAAAGATTCTGGTAGGGTATTTTCTATCTCAGTCTTTGAGAATAATTTGTGAAGTCAACTAATTGTTCCTTAAAATTTTGATAGAATTTTCCTGGGAATTTATCAGGGTAAGGATTTTTTCCCATTGCCAGTTCCTTTGTAACTACATCTTTTTCCATTTCTAAGATTGAGTTCTTTATATTCTCTACATGATCTTCTGGGGCAGCTAAGAGGCACAGTGGATAGAATACTGAGCCTGGAGTCAGGAAGGTATGAGTTTGAATTTGGCCACAGACACTTACTAGCTATGTGACCCTGGGCAAGTCATTTAACCTTGTTTGCCTCAGTTTCCTCTTTCATAAAATGAATAGGAGAAATAAATGGTCAACTACTCTAGAATTTTTGCCAAGAAAAACCCAAATAGTATCACACAGAGTGGGACACAACTGAAATGACTAAACAACAATAATAATCTGGTCTTCTAATTTTTCGTATATTTAACATATTTGAAATAATTCCTCTGTTTTGTGTTCTCAGTTTTGTTATTGTATTATTCTTCATATTATATCTGATTATTCATTTCTTCTGGTGATTTTTTGTGGTTTTTGTTGCTCATTTACTATTTTATTTTTTGATTTGTTGCTCTTCCTTTTTAATCAGATTAGCGAAGCATTAATTTTTGTTATTCTTGTTGAAGAATCATTTTTATTTTTATTTGTCATCTCTATGTTCTTTTTTTCCAATTTATCAAGATCTCTAATTTTCATTATGTTCCCTTTTTAGCTTATATTAGTTTTTATTGACTTTCTATTTAAAATACGTATTACATTTAGTAGTACTCTTTTTTTTTCTATATTATTAATGATGTGTGTAAGGGTATGATTTTTCCCCTGAGGATTGCTTTAGTTGCATCCTAGAAACTGAGTAAATTGTTCATCATTGTAATTTTCTTTTATATAGTTATTGGTTCCATCACTTGTTGTTTCATTTTTTTATTCATGATTTAGGATTTCATTGTTAAGTCTTCATCTAGATTTTCTACATGTTTACTATTGTGGTCCCTAAACCTATCATGCTTTATTTAAAAAAAAAATGTGTTATAGGTTGTAAAGAATTCATTAGCTTTTCCTTTTTTCATTTGTTTGCAATATCTGCATGGTCTAGTTTATGGTCAATTTTTGTAATACTTCCATTTATGCCTGAGACATATGCATATACTTTTTTTTTTATTTAGAAAATGCTATCATCCTTTTAACTCTAGTTTCTCCAGTAATTTGTTCAGTTCCATATTTTTCCTTTTGTTTTTCTTTCTTAGACTTATCTTAAACTAAAAAAAAGAGATTTTTAAGTCTCCTTTTATTACTGTTTTACTGTTTATGTCTTCTTATCTCTCAGGTGCTAAAGCATTTGAAGTGAATGTTTATTGCAATCGGTTTGCTGAATATAGTTCCTTTCTGCATATGATAGTTTCCTTGCTTATCTCCTTCCTTCCTTCCTTCCTTCCTTCCTTCCTTCCTTCCTTCCTTCCTTCCTTCCTTCCTTCCTTCCTTCCTTCCTTCCTTCCTTTCTCCCTTCCTTCCTTCCTTCCTTCACATTCTTTCCTCCTTCCTTCCCACACTCCAACCTTCTTTTTCATCTTTCTTCTATCATTTTCTCTATTGTAATATTAAGGATTTTGGTCCTTTCATGTTCTGAGAAGCTTGTTCTTCTTAAGTTGTCTCTATGCATTTTATCTTTGAAATCAGTATATTTTTATTATATAACAGTAATATTTTCGTTTAACATTATTGTTTATATATTTCTCTTCTCCTAGATTGTCCTCTAATTGTAAATTTCCCTTCTTGACCTACTACTCTCTCATATATTTTCAGTAACATTGCATATATACCATTACATATTCTAGGTTTTTCTTGTCACTCAACTCTTCATTTTTTTTCTGTGTAGGCCATTAATTCTCCTCTAAAATTCTGTTTTCTCTTTCAAACCATTCAGGCATAGCATGTTGTGGTTCCACCTTCTCATTTCATTCTCCAGAATCCTCTGTCTCATCAAGCATTTGATGATGTTCCTTTCTTTTGCTATATGTACTCATAATTTCCTCAAGTCATTTATTAGATCTGGAAGTCATATTTCCTTTTGTTGCTACTGCATTTCTTTTTAATTTATTTGTTTATGTTAAAGGTCTTTGAGTTTTCTTCCTCCTATAATCTTTGGTAATTTCAGTCCTCTTCTACCTACACCCACACACCACTCCCCCCCACATATACATTATAATTTCCCCTTCTGTTCCTTTTCTCACTTTGTTCTCTCTGATGGTGGTCTCTTCGGGGTCTGATTTTCAAAGTTTTTAGCCTCTTTCCACTCTGGACAATTCATGGTTCATCAGTGTAGGACTCTTCCCACAGTGATTTTGGATGGTCAAAACTGGCCAAAATCAAATGCTGCGCTCTTTTCTTCAAGCTTAGTTGAGTACTACCAACCCCTCTATATATACACCCTATATCCAGTACTACTGTCTTGACCCTCTTCCACTGTTCCACAGTTATTTGGCCTACCACTAGCAATTCAAAGAACCACTGAACTGGTGTCATGGGATTACAGGACCCACCAGGCTTTTACTCTTGAGGGATTGAGACCACACTGGCTGCCTGTCACAGTCATAGCAAACTTCTGCATCCTAGAGCTGGGGTCTCTGTAGCACCCAAAAGAGGAAAGTTGTGACTGCCATCTAGGGGAGGGTTTTGTTGAAAGCCAAAATCCATGTGTATGGCCCTTGTGTATGACAATGTAGCCTCCTTCCCGGTAGTATAGGAGGTGGGGAAGGGGCACTGAGTGAGCTCAGGGTCAGTGAACATAAATCCATGGAATTTTAATTATTTTTTTTTCATCTGGTCTCAGATACTTACTTTATGTGTGACCCTGGGCCAGTTACTTAGCATCTATTTGCCTGAGTCTCCTCATCTGTAAAATGAGGATAATAAAGACACCTACCTTCAAAATTGTTGTGAGGATCAATTGAAATAATAATTGTAAGTGGAAGGTACCATATAAATGACATTATTATTATCATTATTATCATCATCACCAATGTTTATTGAATTTGAGGTGTCCTGGACCATGAAGACCTTAAAGTTACTTTTTTTTTTTTAGTAGATAATAAATTTTTGGAAATGTTTGAGAGGTCATAGGGATCAGAAAAAATGTCTAGTCCTTTATCTTGTTGCTCACATGACTCAGAAGCCTTTCATATATTATCTACATATTTCATATTTTGTACATTTTCTAATATATTATTCATGCTACATTATGTGTAAAACAGTAAAGGGAATAAAAGAATCAAAAAATATAATTAATGGATTTTGTGTTTATAGTGCTTAGAATAATGCGGACAATAGTAATCAATAAAAATGTGTTTGATGAATGGATTAATGAATGACATATTTCAAGTATCAGTTGTTTAAAACTGTATCTCATCTAAGACCCTGGATCACAGGATCCACAAAAACATCCTAATTATAAAGAGATAAATTCTACTGAACTTTTTATAAGTTTTACTTGGGAATTAAAATAAAAGCTTCACTATTTATGACTTTAGAAAAGATAAAAGTCACTTTCATTAATGCATTTAACAAATTTTAACCGGAATGGCCAATACATAAATCACTTTACAATTTTCCTTTAAATTTTCAGATAGTGTAAGAGGTGGTTTGACTAATACAATAATTTGGAATGAAATTAGTATAAAAATTTGTTTGATTATATTTGTGCACGTGTATACATGTACACACATGTTTATATGTATATGTGTATGTATTATATGTGCATATGTATATATGCATGTTTGTGTATAAAGATATACATACCCAAATATATACACTTTACATGTATGCATATATACACACATGTGTGCGCATATATGCATACATACACATGCATCCACATATATACACACATGTGTGTATACAGGACTTAAATACGACTTAAACCTATCTGCGGAAATATCTACTGTGTAATGTTTTGATTTTCCAGACATAGTGACACATTTGTAATCCGTGTTACTTCATATAGAAAGGCTGGTGAATCTCTTGAGCTTGGGAATTCTGAGTTGCCATAGGCCTAAAGTCAATCAGTTGTTCACACTAAATGAAGTGCCAATATGAGGAACATCATTGGAGAAGGGTAGCCACCATGCTACTATGGAGAAGTGAACTGACCCACATGTCCAATGAGAATCAGTCATAAATCCAGGCCCACTGTCCTTCAAGGACACAGTCTCAGAAAATGAACAAATGAATGAATGAATGAATGTACATAAAATTCTTACTAAACCTCTAATCATCATAGTCAATTCATTCTTATTAATTGAAAGAATTGTTTCATAAAGACGCAACAAACATTTCTTTTTGTAAATGTGGATTTTTCATTCAGATGATGACATGAACTAAATATGGTTACATGTTATTGAGTAGTTATAAGACACTTTTCCTTTTGAAGTGGAGTCTTTTTTGGAGACATCCTGACTCCAGGTCCAGCATTTTATCCACTGTTTCATCTAGCTATCTATGATGATTTTAAATTCTCTGCCCCTACCTGGCTAGGTATATCATCATAGAACATCATTTTAACAAAGAATGTACAATCTAATGGGATATAATCAAGAGATAATATATAAGGAAATGAATCTGATACAAGGGAGAGCATGATATTTGGACAAAGAATATTTAGGCAAATTAGTATTAGAAATTCAACACTTTTACCTTGGAAGTTAAAGAAAGATTTCATGGAGAATTTTCAGGGAGGATTAGCATTTAAGTTGAGTTTTTATAAAGAGGCTTTCAAAAGATTGAGACATGTGTTGGTTTGAGGAAGGAGTCATATGATCATAGATGTAGAGAATGGAAAGGGACCTTAGAAACTATCTTGTTTAACTGCCTTGTTTTATAGATAGTGAAACTTACATGCCAGGAGACCAAATGGCATATGTAAGATCATAAGTTCATTCAGATAGGAAAACTACAGTAATACGATTTCTGGACCAGCGTTTTCAAGGGTGTGAGGAGCCTCAAGTAGAAAAACTCTTAATGTAGAACAGGTACACTTCTGCAAATTAAAGTCTTAGCTTCTTATGGCAATGAAAGTTGTACACTCTGTATGCTTCAGAGTACAGACTTTATCTCAACTCATTCTGACCCTATGGATAGTGCTCTATCTGATAGGTCATATTGTCTAGTGGGTAGAAAGATGATCTTGGAACCAGGAAGAACTAGGTTCAAGTCCTGTGATGATTAGAGGTTTAAAAAGCCCTATGTTCAAGACATATTCTGGCTCTGGAGCCTTAAGCAAGTCATAAATTTTCAGTTTTCCAGGCAACTTTATAAAAGAGTAACTTATATAGAGATGACAATATACATTGATAAAGGGAATTTCCTTACCTGGAAATGACATATCAATGAAATCTCAAATCTAGACCCTTTCCCTATGCATTTAATATTTTTGTGCACAAAATTTCCTGTGGAACATCATGATTTTTCTCATCCAGTTGAGGAAAGAGGAAAGGTATTTCCAAGGGAACTCATAACCTCTTAAGAATACAAGGCTGATCAAACAGAATACATTGCATTAGCACATTCCTTGTTCTTAGCCTCATAAATGGCAAAAATCCAAGATCTCACTAAAATCATTGTTATGTAAACTAGCAGTGTTGTTTGGATGTAATGTCATTAGCAGAAAGGAATCCCCTTAACAAAATCATGTGAAACAATTTCTGATTAAAAATGAAATGCACATCATAATGAGTGCTATATATATATATATAGTTATGTATGTATATATTATATGTATATGTATATGTATGTATGTATTCCAGAGTCAAGTCCTAAAGAGATACTTGGAATAATGATATTTGGTTTACATGCAAGTTAAATGTAAGCATGGTAAATATATAGTTGATGCTTATGAAGTGCTTCTATACAGTATCTCATTTGAACCTTACAACAACTGAGGCTAGTTTATTATCATCCTCTTCCCTTTTTCTTTTTATTAAATGGGAACTATGATTTCATTGCTGTAGATCAACAGTGTCATACACAGTCTGCAGGTCTTAACACTCCAGAGTGCTGGATGGAACATATAATAAAACAATTGGGAAATAGTGGACAAAATAAATAAGAATAAAATAGAATATAGATAATGTTAGCATGTGATTTTCTAAGTCAATATGTATACTCAGATTATTATGTTTAGTTTAATAGTCCATTTTTATTTGGCTTTTGTAGGTAAGTCTAAGTGGATAAGCTCACTACAACTAATGTAGATTAACAACTAGAGCACTGATGATGATGATTAATCTTACATAGTGCTTCAAAATTTCAAAGCAGTTTACGTATACCGTTCATTTGAACTTCATAACTACACAGCAAGGTAGGAGCTTTTATCGTTCCCATTTTGCTAATAAGATGCTCATGAAAGAGGTTAAATAATTTACCTATGGGCACACATCTGGTCAGTATTTAAAGCAGGATTCCAACAGACATCTTCCTGACTTCAGGCTCAGCACTAAACCACTATACGACTTAGCTGCCTTAAACAACTTACTCAGAGTCACATGTGTGAGACGATGAGAATAAATCAGAGTTCCCCTGACACCAGCTTTCTATTCACTTCTCTATTCTATGTCTCCTATCCAAGGATATGCTGGTAAGTCCTTAATAACCAGCTGTAAAGGAAAAGAATAGAAAAAATATATCTGGCATATACTTTTTAAGTTTAATCAACATGATGAGAATTTTCTCCATTATTTTCTGAAGTACAGAAAATATTAAAACAATAAATCAAGAAGTCCTGATTTGTAGCATTTGCAATTTCCCTCTGAGGTATAAATGCTCACAGTAAAAATTTAACAATAAGCTCACCTAAGTCAATTTTCATAAGCTCTAATCATGCATCAATATTTTTAAACAAATTAAAAAGAAAAACAAGCAAAACTTTGACTCAGATTGGTTAAGGGTCTTAGCTATTGTCACACAGGTAATGAAATTCAGAGGAAGAAAATGAATGCTTCTACCAACTCACAAATCAGCATGTGTACCCTTATAACACATCACCCCACTGAGGAAATAGATAGTGAGAGTAAATGACTATGTTCATGATTATAGGAGTAGTAAATGTGGGAGGTAGACATTAACTCCAATTCTTCCAAGTCTATGACTACATATAATGAGCACTCAGACACTGGATATGAGAGGAAAATTCAACATAAGTAAACAAATAAGCAGGTAGAAAGATAATTAATAAATAAATTTATTAAAAATGAATGAAGAAAAACTTGAACAGTGCTATATATGATAATATTTAGCCATTTTTTTCCTAGCTACTTCTCAGGACTTAAAAATAATGACCTTTACAGAAGCAAAAGTATGTAGTAAGCTATTTTGAACCGTATCTTATATTCAATGGTAACATTTTCCTGGAAAGATTAAGTTGTATTCATATTTTCTATCAGCATAAGGCACACAAAGATAATGAAGAAACATCTAATTCAAATTCATTTCAATTCTAAGAACTTCATTATGTACTGGAAGGAAATATTTTTGGCAAGCAACTGTAGATATGACTTTTGTTTTACACTGTAAAATCTCAGAGATAACAATAGCTATGGTTATCCTGTTTTTTTAATTTATTTCTTTTTCCAAGCACAAACAGATTCTTGCAGATTTATGTTGAATATATTTGTTTTTTTTTTTTACTGATTTGTATTTTTACTGACTTGTATTTTACTGATTTGTATTTTTGCTTTTACTGATTTGTGTTTTACTGATCAAGATGGAAAGGTCGATTGAGAGTACATTTGTGATGAGATCATAATACCCTATCATCATCATCATCATCGTAGTCGTCCTTGTTGTCGTTGCCATCATCATCATCATCACCACCACCACCACCACCACCACCACCACCACCATCATCATCCTCATATCACTATGTCTAGAAATTACAATGCTTTATAACAGTTAAAGATTTGTCATCTCCACTTCACAGAGAAGGAAACTGAACCTCCAATAAGTTAATTGATTTGTCCTAGGAGACAAAACCAGTAATTAGTTTATATTTTGAGAAACCATAACCTTTCATAACATCTAGGGCATCCTTTTCTCACTTTTGGAGTTCTCCAGGAAAAAGATTACCCCAGGTTCAAGGTACTCTGTGGATATATCTTCTCAGGAATTCCAACCAATATTTTCAGTTTTTATGAATCATCCATAGGATATTATTAGTGTAGTATAGATATTTAACGGAATAGCATCACAAGAGAAATTAAATGGAAGTTCCCCTCATATGAACCTGGGAGCACATTGTTCTACTATTCTGTTCATCATCAGTGTGAAAATATACCTAAAGGACAGAAATAAAGGCATGCATTTTGTGCTTTGGAGACACTCACAGAGGCAACTCAAAGGCAATAATGCCTTCTGAAAATTTATTTACATTGTTCTTAATGGATTTTCATAGCCCCCTTTCCTGGTCTTGAATCTCTGCCAGGTGATGTTCCTTTTTTCTTGTGGCAATAGAGTTTTTCCCTGTTGAAAGGTATGGGCTTCATTTCGTCAGGATATCTGCTTTCCAACTAGGTCACTAGAAAAATCTCTCCCTGTTAAGGGGTAGACTTATAGAATTTTAGTAATAACTACAATTATGAATCAGCACAGCTGATTTAGGAATAAGAAAAAGAAAAATTGCACTCAGTCTGAGTATTTAACCTCTTTCCTTCTGCTAGGAGCCCCATCATCCCAGTTTTCCATATGACATAAGGTTAGAGAGTTCTTATAATTTCTATTTAACTCCTTCATGAGAACATTGTATCAACAAACCAATTTCAAGCAGTTGGAAAGCTTTGAGAATAAAATCTCACATGAATAGCATGTATGTCTGAGAACCTGAAGATTTCTTTTTTCCTTAAGCCCCATATCCTCTGGTATCCTATACAAATGAAAGGGAGCTAAGAAGACAAAGAATCAAAGTTCATAGATGGAGTTGAATCAACCCATTAACCTCCTTACCCACTCTTGCCTCCAAATTCTTACCTTTATCATATATATCTTGTGGTAAACTGAAATACATATGAGTACTATATTCTTCTTTGTTGTTCTATCGGTACATTGACAAATGTTTCCTTGCCTACTGTATGGCAGGAACTCCTTTAGGTGCAACTAATGTTTTTTCTTTGTTCTTGAAGAGCATGATGACATCAGGAAGGTGATGCCATAACCTACAAGTAAAAAGGATTTAAGTGAGGGAGAGCTGTAAAATGTCACCAGCCTCAATCTCTCCTCCAGGGTGATCTGGGTCCAGTGGCAACATATAGATCAGGACAAACTGACATTGCCTTGATATAGGTACAATTGCGAATCCAATTAAGGAAGCAATTGGGTGATGACTGAGTCAATGGTATATGATTGTAATGGAGTATAGCTAAACCACATGAAGCAACGAATAAGATGAGTATAAATAAGCATAGGAAGACTTATGAATTGATGTAAAGTGAAGAACCCAAGACCAAGTAAATTAAATAAACAACTTCAAAAAAAATGTAAATATCAAGAACAGAAAAATGTGAATGGAAAGAACAACAAAGAAATCAAGATTGATTGTTAGAAAATTATGATGAGCAATCTTAGCATCAAAGAAGAAATGTAAGAAAGCTCTTTCCACGCATCTTTGCTGATATAGAAGACAAAGGTTTTGAATCATTGGACATAATGTTAAGTTTGATTGAGGAGTTAGATTTCATGCTTTTGCTGAAAATATTCACATCAAATATAAGCTAATCTTTCATATATTCATAATATCAAGAATCTAAAGCTGGAATTGATCTTAGAGGTCAACTGTTTCAAGTCCTTCAATTGAGAAAATAGGAAACTAAAGCCTAGAAAGGTTATATTATTTATTCTAATTCATATGGAGGGGAAGTGACTAAACTAGAATTTGGAATATTTTTCTTCTTGTCTCCAAATTGGGCTTTCTTATCACTATACTGGAAAAGAAGAACCATAATCTTGAGGAAGAAAATGACCCCTTCCAAAGTTGGAATTGGGCAAAACCAAGCCAGTGAAATTATAAGGAATCAAGAAAACATTAAAAATACATAAAGGATAAAAAATAGAAGAGAAATTAAAACATGGTATAAGGAAAAAAAAACTGATCCAGTGAACAGATCAAAACTCAAGAATAATCAGATTACTTGAAAGCTGTAATCAAGAAAAGAATCTTTATACAACTATACTAGAAATAGTTAAAGAAAATTGTCCTGAAGCATTAGAAGAAAGGAGGAAAAGTGGAAATAGAAAAAATACATTCATCACCACTTAAAAGAGATTCTATGAGGAAAACTTATAAGAATATTATGGTAAAATTTTGAAACCTCCCAGCTCAAGGATAAAATATTAAGATCAATAAGAAAAAACAATTTAAATATGACAGTGCCCCAATATGAATCACACAAGACCCAGGCAACAGAGACATTATGGACCGCAGGTCTTAGAACATTATATATCAAAGAGCAAAAGAACTGGGGCTCAGCCCAAAAATATCATTCCCTGCAAAGTTAAGTACAATCCTGAAACGAAAAAAAATGATATTTGATCAGCTGTCAGACTTTTTGTTAAAAACAAAACAAAACAATTGAACTTAATAGATTTGACATACAAGAGCCAAATGTATGTCTAAGATTGCCATTAGTAGATCATAAGAAAGATTCCAATCTATCATAAGACTTTAAAAAGCAAAACCATTTAGGAAAAGCTAAAATGAGCAATTATTTTATACAAATGATGTGGAAGAGGAAGAATCAACCCAGAACTGAATGAGGGATGAGGGTTTGTAGTTCTGGAAACCATTTTCATTGGGAATGGGTTCAAGAGTATACAATACATTAAAAAAAGAGAAGAGTATACAAGTCTTCTATATTAAAAGAAAGAAAATGGTAAGAGCATATGGAGGGGGAAGAGGATAAGGGAGGGAATTCTAGTGGGGAGGTGAAGGAATAAGCTATAAGGGGTTTTAGAAGGGTCTTTAAATTTATGGGCATGGGGGATATGAGAGGGATCCTTGGGGCAGAGGTAGGCTAAGTAGTAGCAGTGCAAGGTAGTGGGTAGATGAAAAGTAGCGGAGTGAGAAATAATAGGAAATAAGAGATACACACAATCATAAAAACAAAGATCTGGAGTAGAATTTGGTAAGAAAAGTATGTCTGTATATGTATGTATGTATGTATATATCTGTATATCTATATGTATATATTTGTAGATAGATAGATATAGATATAGATACATGCATATGCATATGATTGTGGCCTTTGGTGTGGGGGAGGAGGAAAAAAGAACAAAGTAAAAACTGCGCATCAGAGAACAAAAGAAAACTTACAAGGAAGTAAAGATGGATAGCATTCAATATGGAGTACTTATCATATGGTCTTTCTTGAAATGAATATATATTGCTATCCATTTTGAATCCTCTCATATTCTACTATGTATGATATGGTATTGTTTTCTTACTTTGTGTTTAAGTTTCAATACTTAATTTTAGGATATGGTTTTCTTTTCTTTATTCTGTATTTAATTCTGGTGTTTGAGTCTAAAATTAAAAAAAAATAAAAAGATAAGAGTAGAATAGAAAAAATCTGACATTCAACCACAACAACCAAGAAGAGAGAAAAAGGCAAACGAGTGAAAAATCATAAAAGACCAAACAATCTGCAACTGTTTTAACACCTATGTGATATTCACATTGCCAGTGGTGACTAGGAATATACTAGCACAGTTCTGAATAGCAAACTGTAACAGACTCTCAATACAGAAGACAGAACCAATACATTTATCCAAACACCAGAAAGCCAAATCCCAACATCAGGAAACCAAATCTATTATAGCAGCAAAGAAATCTATACATAATAATAATGGAGGGGTGCTATCTTCTCCAAGTCTTCTTTCTGTTACACTTCCCACAAACCAGCTCCCTTAAATAAATCACAGTGTCCCTTAAGCAAAATCAGAAGCGAGCTCTCTCATTCATGCTAGTTGTTGCCTACTCTCTCTTTCTCAGTTCTGATTTCTCTGACTCACTTCCTGCTCCACCCCTTCTTATTCCAACTGTTCAGCAAACCCCACCCACCACAGGCTTTATGTGACTCAGACTTCCATGTGACCCAGGCAGGTCACATGGGTCTATTAATGAATGGGAAAGATCTTTCCATTTAAATTACCATTACAGCTGTTTATGTTTGGAAAATGATACATGTAACCTTTAAGAACTGCATTATTAATGGGACAGCAAGAGGGAGTCTGTTGAATGGAGGTCATGGGTGTCAGTACCAGGTTAACATGATCTCAAAAGAAGAATGGAAGGGTGAAGAAGAGGAATGAACTGGGAGGGAAAGTAAGATGGGAAAGTTTTAGAAAAAAATCTTCCATAAAGAAACTGTGTAAGAAAGAGTTTATATAATAAAGGGGGAAATGTGTATGGAAAGAAATGCTTTATCTTATCCAACAAGGAAGTATGAGGGGAAGTACAGGGGAGACAAGAGGGAGAGAAGATCAAAGGAGATAATGGTCAGAAGGAAAATAGATTCTTATGGAGGGGATGGGGTGAAGGAAAAAGAAAGGATAAGCATAAGTGAATATAATATAAAGAAATCCACAATTAGCGATCATAACTGTGAATATGAATGTGATGAAGTCACCAATAAAATAGAGGCAAGTGGAAGCAAACAGAAGAATGCATTAGAAGCCAGAATTCTACAATATTTTGTTTATGAAACACACTTGAAACAGAAAGACACAGAGAATATACCCACCCATGCCCACACACAAACCTACACATTTGTACATGTGTGTATGTTTATATATATATATATATACACACATACATATACATATATACACACACACATATACACATATCACACGTGTATACACACGTGTGTGTGTGTGTGTATCAGTGTTGACTAGCACTGAGCCAGGATTCAGGATTCTGTTGCTTTGCCCATACTCCAATACAGGTCACAATCCTAGGTGGCAGTCCTAAGATGAGGAGTGCTAACATAGTAGACTTTGTGGTCACAGAGGAGGGGGAATCCTTTTCAAAATTCCAGGGCAGAAAAGAGTGGTTTTGTTAGTTCAGAGTAATAAACACTTCTCCCTAGATCACACCATTTTGGAAGAACTGAAAACTTACAGGTCCCTATAAATATCTCTGAAAACAGCTTAACAAAACCCCTGAAATTTAGAAGAGTGCACCCTCCATCCTGGAAGCAAAGTCCTCCTTTAACAAAAAATAAATAGTCATCTAATATGCTTGTATAATGAGAAAATAACAGAAATAAAACAAAAATCTGACTACTGAAAATTACTATTGTAACAAGGAGGATCAAAACACACAGAAGACAACAAAGTTAAAGCTACCACATCCAATGTCTCCAAGAAAAATATGAATTGATCTCAGTCCATGGAAGAGGTTAAAAGGACTTTGAAAATTAAATAAGAGAGGTAGAGGGGAAATTGGAAAGAGAAATGAGAATGATGGAATATAATCATAAAAAATAGTTAAGAGCTTGGTAAATGAGACTTAAAATAATGGAATAAAATAACACCTTGAAAAACAGACTAGGCCAAGTGGTTAAGGAGGTCCAAAAAGCCAAAGAGGAGAATAATGGATTAGAAAGCAGAATTGGCCAAATGGAAAAGGAAGTCCAAAAGCTTGCTGAAGAAAATAATTCATCAAAAATTAGAATGGAGCAAATGGAAGCTAATGACTTAATGAAAAATCAAGTAACAATAAAATAAAACAAAAAGAATGAAAAAAATAGATGACAGTGTGAAATATCTCATATGAAAAATGACTGACCTGGAAAACAGATCCAGGAGAGATAATTTAAAAATTTGGATTTTTTGAAAGCCATGATAAAAAAAAAAAAAGAACCCAGACATCATCTTTCAAGAAACCATCAAAGAAAGCTTCCCTGATATTCTAGAACCTGAAGGTAAAATAGAAATTGAAAAAATCCACTGATCACTTCCTGAAAGAGATCCCAAAAGGAAGACTTCCAGGAATACTATAGTCAAACTCTAGAGTTCCCAGGCCAAGAGGAAAGTTATACAAGCAGTTAGAATGTTACAATTCAAGTATTGTGGAACCTCAGTCAAGATAAGAGAAGATTTACCAGCTTCTAACGTTAAAGAATATCAAGACTTGTGCTAATGATATTATAGAGGGCAAAGGAGCTAGGATTATAACCAAGAATCACCTGCCCAGCAAAACTGAATATAATACTTGGCAGGGGGGGGGGGGCGGGGAAGGGAATGGACATTCAATGAAATAGTAAATTCCCAGGCATTCTTGATGAAAAGACAAGAGTTGCATAGAAAATTTTGCTTTTAATACAAAAATCAAGAGAAACATGACAAGGTAGAAAGGAAAACAAAATATAAGGGACTTAATAACTGTTTGTACTCCTACATGGGAAGATACTTGTAACTCATAAGAACTTTACCAGCATTAGGGCAGTTATAAGGACAGTATATAGGCAAAGGCCCAGACATGAGTGAAATATGAAGGGGTACTATCTAAAAAGATATCAAATTAAGACACAAGAAACAGGAATTACTGGAGGAAAGGTGAAGAGAAAGGCAGAATGTGATAAATTATCTCACATAAAAGAGGGATGAAAAAAACATTTATAGTGTGGAGGAGAAGCTGGGGAAGGAGTGGGGAATACTTGAACCTTACTATCATCAGAATTGTCTCAAAGAGGAAATAACAAATATACTCAATGGAGTATATAAATCTATCTTACTCTAAAGGAAAGTAGGAGAGAAAACAGCCAAGTGAAGGGGAGTGATGGAAGCTAGGACAGATTAGGGGAAGTGGAAGTCAGAAACAAAACACTTTTGAGGAGCACTAGTGTGAAAGGAAAGAAAATAGAAGAACAGGGGAGAAATATGATGGAGGGAAACAGTTAACAATCATAACTATGAAATAATTTTGGAAGTAACTTTCTCTGATGAATGCCTGATTGCTAAAATATATAGAGAACAGTGTCATATTTATAAAAAAGAGAAATTCCACAATTCATAAATGATGAAAAGATATGAATAATCAGTTTTCAAATAAAGTAATCAAAGAGATCTATAGCCACATGAAAAAGATGCTCTAAATAATTTTTAGTTGGAGAAATGCTAATTAAAGCAACTCTGAGGTATAATGTCATAGCTATTAGATTGTATAATAGGGCAGAAAAGGAAAATGACAAATGTCAGAAGGGATTGAGAAAAGAGACATTAATGCATTGTTGGTGGAGTTGTCAACTGATTCATTCCCTATTTTGGAGAGCAGCTTAGAACTATTACCAAAGTTTTATAAAACGATGCATAATCTTTAACCCAGGAAAATCACTACTGGGTCTGTATCCCAAAAGAGTTTTTAAAAAGGACCTATAGGTACAAAATATTTCTATCAGCTCTTTTGTTGTAGCAAAGAATTGGAAATTGAGGGGATTCATATCAAATGGGGAATGGCTAGAAAAATTGTGGTACATGATTATGATGGAAAAATATTGTACTCTAAGAGATGTTGAGCAGGATGCTCTCAGAAAAATCTGGAAAGACTTACATGAACTCATGCAAAATAAAATGAGTAGAACCAGGGAAACATTTTACACAGTAATAGCAATATATTAAGATTATCAACCATGAATGACATGGCTATTTTCAGCAATACAATGATCCAAAATAATTCTTAATGACTTATGATGAAAAATGCTAACCTTCCCCAGAGAAAGAACTGATGGTATCTGAAGACAGATCAAAGCATCATTTTAAAACTTTTTAAATTTTTTTCTTGGTAATTTTTTGTCTTTGTTTTGTTTTATAACTACTTTTACAGAAATATGTTTTGCATAACTGTACCTGTATAACCTAAATCGAATTGCTTGCCTTCACAATGTGGTGGGGTGGAAAGGGAGAAGAATTTGTACATCAAGATTTTAAAAACAAATGTTAAAATTTATTGTTGAACGCAATTGGGGGAAATTGAATGTTAAATAAATAGAAAACAATTTAAAAGGTAAAAAAAACTATCACAGACCTATTCTTTTTAGTATCATTAATGGATTCCGCAGAAAACATGAGTTCTATGAGCCAAAGTTGTTAAAGGCCATTAACTTCAGAAGGATGACTTTATTAAAGAAAAAAAAAAGCAAACTTCTAAATGGGTGATGAGTCATACAGTATTACAATAGAATTTACAACCAAGGTTTTCATTCCAGTGCATTAGCAATATTATTTCAAAACAAATTCAGTTAGGGTAACCTTATGTGGGATACTAATGCAATCTAATGTACCATAAAATCCCACAAATTGTTTATTCTTTTTCTTTTCAACAAATTCATTGGACTCATTATGCTGGGACTGTATCCAATTTTGTATGTACCCCAAATGGTCTATTGTTGCCATTCATACTGAATAAAAAAACACTAAATAAGAAAAAAAAAACATATTACCTTTACTGGCAATAGGTGCCACATTTAATAGATTACTGGATCTGGAGTTAGAATGAACAGAGTTCAGGTCTGACCTCAGATGCTTAACTAGTTCTGTATACTTGGGAAAATCACTTAACCCCTGTCTAAAACTGGAGAAGGAAATGGCAAAACCATTCCAGTACCTTTGCCAAGAAAACTCCATGACCATTTGAGACATCATATGACTTAACCAATTTTTAGCATTGCTATGTCAGCTTGACAAAATTTTAGGAACATAAAACTGATTAAGTGAATGAACAAATAGGAAAAAATACATTTTATGTATTTTTAAATACATAATAAATGTATACATTTATTATGTGTATACTGTGTGCCTAATGTAAATGATGTTTTTTTCAACTAAATACATATTAATGTGTTTCTTTTTTTTCTTTTGGTTTCAAACTCCATTAAAATACATTTCTTAAATCTCTGTAGTGAAGAATTACCATTGATAATTAACATCTTATGTTTCTGGTCTGGCATATGTCCTATGTTTGAACATGTGGACCCCACGTTATTAGATCTGTGATTATCTGCTGTCAATTTTTTTTTTCTATTTCAAAGGATTAGTAAATCCTTGAAGATATGGTTTTAATTTAGGTCACACTTAAGTGCTGGCATACTAAGATCATATGATTAACCAATAACTTTTTTAGGTATGTGTGCGTTTTCTCTCCTTTAAAAATGTTTATAAATGAAGAAAATCTAATGAGTAAGAAAAAAGAAGTAACAAAAGGAAAGACAAAATAAAGGACACATTCATCCATGCTGATTAATTTTCTAGTATTCTAGATAAGAAATATAATCTACACCCTTTTAATGGGAAGAATTTTGACCTGGGATAGTAGGAAGTACAATGGATTGAGACTTGCATGATGTAGATTTCAGTCCCACTTCTAACATTTGTTAGCTCTGTGACTAGGTCATGAAAGTATTGTAAGAGAAGTACCAAGTACTGGGATTTCATTGGAGGAAAATCCTAACTTCAGGGTACTTTTATGCTTATCACTGTGCTAACTGCTATAATTGCATAAGAAATTTGAGCCACAATCCTAACTTTTGACATACAGTTCTTTTCTGTCACTCATCTCTGCTGGCTCATTTGCCTCACAACATCAGGTCCTTTTTCCCTCTGACTATGCTTTGAGGCTTTCACTTTTGTTTCCCTTCCCTCTCCACCCTCATCTTGGCTCTTAAGGTAGCATTTTTTTTTCTGGTCCAAATTTTATGGATGTTCTGTAAAGGTTTATTAACTTAAGGCCCCATATAAGGAAAAAAAAGAACCCCTAGAACCCACAATTTGCATAGCATTCACACAAAATAGCATGCATGCCCTTGATGGATTATATTCCTTTGTCCTATCAAAATATTTCTTCCTTCCCCCCTCAGCTAGACAGTTGTTGCTACACATTTCACTCAAGGAAATAAATGAAGGACAACAAGGAGCTCTTCCCTGTCTCTAGGGACAGCTAGGTCAAAGTGAAGTCGTTTCAGTGTCAGTGGGTAGGATTGACGTTAGTCATCACTAAGAATTTCCTATTTGTGTTGTGAGACAATTTTGTACATACTATTAATGATGGCTATGAGGTCATCCTTGCAAGAGATCCCTCTTCCTCTCCTCTCTGAAGGAACATAAATTTTTGTGGCCAGAAGATGCACTGTTAACTTAGGGTTTACTGGATAGATTTCTTCTTTTCTCTCTCCTTCCCTCCTTCTTTCCTTCCTTCCTTCCTTCCTTCCTTCCTTCCTTCCTTCCTTCCTTCCTTCCTTCCTTCCTTCCTTCCTTAAAGCTTTAAACCTAGTTTTCCCTGAAGCTCATAGTTTAGGCCACAATATGTCCCTGCCCAAGCTCCACTTAATGGCTGTATTTTATCCCCTCCTGGTTTGGAGTGAATGTCAATGGTAACTGTTTCTCTTTGGAACACCAACCCTAAATGTCTTCCCTCCCCAACTTGAATTTTTTTTTCTAATTAAAGGACCATCCCTTGACTCACTTATTAAAGAAGTCTATTCACTGAATGGGTGCTACCTCACTCCAAGTGAGAACTTGAAAAGGCTTTATACTAAAAATTCTAGGATCTCCCATTACATCTTGGTCATCTCCAGTCATCCTGATGAATATCTGGTCACTGGATCCAGACAGCTCTGGAGGAGAAAGTGACACAGGTGATTTTGCACAGCTCTCCCCCATTCAAAACAAAGTCAAGTGCAAGCCATATCAATATTTCTCTGATGTCATGATCTTCTTCGGAAACAAAGAATGAACACGACCTGTGAGTAGACTGAGCTGCCTGAGTGGGGACCCAGCTAGTTGGCTAAACCAGCTCATCCTCTCACTTCTGTCCCTCTCTCCCCTCCCTTTGGGATTTACTGGCTAGATGTCCTTCTTTCTTCCTTTCCTTCCTTCCTTCCTTCATTCCTTCCTTCCTTCTTTGTCATTCCCAAAACCTTAAACCCAATACACTCTGAAAGTCATGGATTAGATAACAATAGATCCCTGCCCAAGTTCTGCTTAATGGCTGACTTAGAGTTATTATCAGTTGTAACAGATGCTCTTTCCCTCTCAGTGAGATTTAATATATTTTTTTCTTTTGCTCATTAAAAGGGCCATTCCCTGACTTCTTCTTAGAGAGGCCTATTCACTCAATGGGCATTAACTCCCTCTAAGTGAGTGCCTGAAAAGACCAAGGTTTTCCATTGCATCCTGGACCATCTCCAGTCATCCTAATGATATCTGCTCACTGGATCCAGGTGGCTCAGGAGGAGAAAATGAGGCAGATGACCTGGCACAGCCCTCCCTCACTCAAATCTAACTTAAATGCAAATCAAGTCATCATTTCCCTGATGTCATGGCCTTCTTTGAAATCAAAAGACAAACAGAACTGACTAGGTAGGATAGCTTCTCTCTCACTTTAGTTTTGTTTGTTTGTTTATTTATCTACAAATTGAGATGATATTTGTACCACTCATTTCATTGGATTGTTATGAATATTTCATCCAGTTTCTCTTTCCAAATTCAGTGTTCTTCCATTGCACCATTCAGTCTCCTACTATTGCAAAGACCCTTTTAATTGGTCTATATAACTCCAGTTTCCCACCTCCTCATTCCTTTCCTTCCTTTATATCATAGACAAACTTATTTTTATAACATGTTGTATAATAGGCTTTGGGTAAGGACAAACCTACATTTCCCATTGTACTCTGCTGTAGGCATATCTTTCCCTTACATTGGGCCTTAGAGATTGATCACTCATTACCAGAAGTTCCAAGAATTCAATTTGTCATGAAACAAGGTACTTGTGATGATTGTTATGATGTATTCAGAAATATCTGATAAGTATAGAGAGCTGGGAATTTTTCTGGTAGACTTAGTCCTTCAGAGCAATTCAAGGACCTAGAACATTCCCAAAGGACTCTTGAGGCAAAATGTCATCCACATCTAGAGAAAGAATTATGAAAGTGGAATGCAGAATGAAGCAGAATATTTTCTCCTGTGTTACATTTTGTTTTGGTTTGTCTTTTCCTCAGGGTTTCTCCCATTCATTTTAATTCCTCTATGCAACATAACATGTGAAAATGTGCTTAATAAGAATATATGTATAGAAATCTTATAAGACTGAATATTTTCTTTAGTAGGGAGGGTGGAGGGAAGGAGAGAAACTTAAGACTTATGGAAATGATTATATAAAACTGAAAACAAATAATAAAACTCAAATACAATTCCTGAAAAAAAAAGAATAGAGAGTCACATAGAGGGGAGACAGCAGTGGCAGCATATAGGAGGTCAGGAGGCCTGAAATCTTCCTAAGACCATTGTGTTTTGAAGAAGACCATGACATCAGAGAAATGATGACATGACTTGCACTTGACTTTGTTTTGAGTGAGGGAAGGCTGTGCAAGGTCACCAGCCTCACTTCTCTTCCAGAGCCATCTGGATCCAGTGATCAGGTATTCATCAAGGTGCCTGGAGATGGCCCAGGATGCAATGAGAGACCTTGACTTTTTTCAGTTAAGGTCTATCCAGGGACTCACTTAGAGTGAAGTAACGTCCATGCAGTGAATAGACCTCTTTAAGAAGGAAAGAAAGAGAGAAAGAAAGGAAGAAAGAAAGAGAGAGAGAGAAAGAAAGAAAGAAAGAAATCTATCCAGTAAACCCCAAATTAAGTGCACATCCTCTGGCCATCCAAATTTTCCTCAGAGGCCATAAAGTCCAACATGCACATTTTACAGAGGAGAAAATTGTGACTGGAATAGGTTAAATGACTTTTCAATGGTCACACAGATAATAAATAACTAATTTTTTATTTGAATTTGCTTTAATGCATATCCTACTCTGTCCTTTTCCATTGTGTCCTTTGAAATCCCATTATTATATTTCTTTTAGGTTTAAATAGATTTTTCTTGATCCATTTTATTTTTATATTACTTAGATGCATTCTTTCTTCTCTTCCTTCCATAGAAACACTGATTATAAAAAAGTAAGAAAAAAAGAAATATGACTATTAATAATTCATTAAAATTATATGCTGATACATACAAATAGTATCATACAGCTGACACTATACATAATGTTCTCTACTATCTCCACAACCACATACATTTATTCATAAAAGAGAGGAAAGAAGATTTATCTCACATTTTTAGGATCAATCTTTTTTTTTTATAATTTCCAAGTATTCCTTTTTATATTGTATTATATTTTTCTTTCTATTTACTTCTTATAATCACTCAATTTATCATTTTCTTTACTTCATTTTGTATCACTTTATGGAAGTTTTATTATGTATCACTGTATTTATCATTTCATAACATATAGTAATAATTCTATTTGATCTGTGTACACCAATTTGTTTAGCCATTCTCCAATCCATGCATATCTATGCTGTTTTCAGTTCTTTGGTACTGCAAAAACTGTTACTATAAATATTTCCTTGTTTATTGAACATTTCCTTTTGTCAATAACCTCCTTGAAACTACAGTATTATTAATAAATTCTTTTTAATCATGAATCTTTCCACATTCTTGTGTCAACATAAATTGGACACATTCTTGTGCCAACATAAATTGGACACTTTCTAGAGTGTTGATTTGTCTTTGTCTCATGACCCTACTTCCCCATACACCTATAACAGTCAGGGAGGAGGAATAAGCATACTTCTTACTCCTCGCTTCTACTTTTCAACTCTCCATTATTATCCCCATCTCTTATAAACACTAGTTTTATATCAAATAGTTGTGATCCATCTACCAGTTTTCAGAGGCAGTTAGATAGGAGAGTGGATAAGTGATGGACTTGGTATCAGAAAGTTGATTTCCAATCCTGTCTCAGAATTAACTGTTAAATTAGACACTTCAGGGGACTTACCATTAAAATGGAAATAGTAATATCACCTACTTAACAGAGTTGGTGTAATAGTCAAAAGAAATATGTAAACTTTTTGTAAACTTTGTAATATGTAACCACTAGTTATTATTGTTGTTGTCGTCATCGTCATCATCATCTCTACACTTGGTCTACTCCATCCCAGGGCTTGACATCAGACATAGGGACTTCTATATATATTTTAATATGTCTTCAAAGAGTAATTTTTATTAGATTTTTCACTGTGTTCAACAGACTTAAAGTGCATGTTCACCTCAGTCAATTAGAATGTGCTTATGTTAGATTTTATCACTACCCATAATCATACTTCTATGATCTTGATTTCAGAAATTCCTTTATCTGATCATAATCTTTTATTATTCTAACTCACCTTCTTCCTTATTATTCTAAATTTGTTTTTAACAGTACCTCAATTCTATTCTATTCTAGAATATCATTAAGTCTGCTTTAATAACCTCAACTCCTCCTTCTTCTGTATTTCCTATATCTAGTCAGATACCAAGTTTTTCTGATTTTATATCTACAACATTCATCACCCTTCCCTTAGTTAGAATTTGTATGGTCACTACCCTAATTAAAGTGCATATCCCCTCTCCTCTGAGATCTGTTTGTAGTTTCCTAATTTATTGAAAGATATATAGTGTCTTTCCTACACAGTTCACCCTCCACCTAGAGATCAAATTGATATTCCAAAACTGTGGTTCTGGCCATGTCACTTCTCTTAGGAGAAAGCATTAGTGGTCCTTTCTGATCTGGCTCTAGTTTTTATTTCTGGGATCATTACAGATTCCTATACTTCCCATACTACACTGATCAGCCACACTGATCTCTTTGTTATCTCTCATATATACTGTTCCATTTCCTTTACACAGACAGTTCTGTGTGATTCCATCATTTGCCTCTACCTCATGGAACTGGGTCTCAATTCAAGTGTCACCTTCTGAGGCCTCTTTTAATTTTTTCAACTGTTCTTTCTCCCTTCTGAAAATTATTTTGTATTTTATTTTGTGCATATTTTATTTTTTTATCTGTGTAAATGTTATTTAGTATTCTTCTCCTCCTCCCTCTCCTCCTATACAATGCAAGCTCCTTAAGAGAAAGAATGTTGTTGTTGTTAGCACCTAGAACAGTGCCCAGCTCAAAGGAGACAATAAATCAATGCTCGCTGAATTATTACTCACAGAATTATAGGCCCTTTGAATGCTTAGTTTCCTGGGATTTGTGATGTTTTGCAGTTCTGTTACATGATGTTTGTGGTGACTGGGTTCTTGAGAGTTGAAATGAGTTCATATTGGTGGTCACATTCTTGGTCCATCAGGGTATTGAGATAGAGTACTGATGTAAACAGTGTTTATATGGAACAGAAATAAAGGGCTGATTATCTACATCATTGCTCTGTTCTTTCCACCTTTTTTTCTAGTATCTGAGGGAGAGATGGTATGACTGTGCCCTTCTGTCCCAATGTAAACCACTCAAATTGGATACTTGGACTCAAATCTTTTTTTCCATCTCCTTCAGTAGCTTGTACTTTTAATTTCTCTGCCTCTCTGTCCCTCTTTTTCTGTCTGTCTCTCTTTCTTTCTCTTTCTCTCCCTCATTATAAAAACACTCTTTTCATATCAACTTTATGAGACAGGAACTGCAAGTATTATTTCCATGTTAGAGATGATCACTTGACTCAGTACAATAGATGGGCAATGACGGGCACAAAATTGAAGTGGAGAGCATAGGCTGGTATGCATTTGTGAAAACAAACAAATATGTATTTCAGGAATTCTGATAAGTTCCTTTATGTAAAAATCCAACAAAACAATGTTCATGCATTACCTATATGTCTATAAACTATGGAAGACAAATGTCTAAAAAATTATAATGAAGACTATAAATAACCCAGGGGGCAACGTGGAGATGCATAGTAGGTATTAATAGGCTATAGATTATTATAAAGTATGACTTCTATGTAGCAAATGGCATATAAGTTATCATTATGGATATATGTTGTTGGATATATGTTTATATAAGTATATACGTTTATATAAGTATAGTTATAATAATACTCTAAGTGCAGCACTATTACTAACCAAATATTAAAAGATCTATAAGAAGGCTTTCAATATGTTGATTAGGCTTCTGTGAAGGCCTAGAAAGAAGGCCAAGAAAAGAAAGTACAGATGGGTCACAGCACAATGTACTGAAAAAGGCCCTAAATTTGGAGTTAGTGAAACTGGGCTCAAATCTGGGTGACATTGGAAAAGTCACTGTATCTCTCAAATCTTCAATTTTCCCTTGAGTAAAATAAACAAGTTGACCGGAATGACCTTGGATATCACTTTCATTTCTCAAGTTGGGATCTTATGATCCTCTACCAGGGCTGAGAGAATCCCCTTCAATGAGATTATGGATTAGAGATGAAAAATCTGAGGTGCAGTGAGTTTTTAGTCATGAGGGTCATGCAACTAATAAATGAAACAGTGAGATTTCAAAGCACGTTTTTTAACTCCAAGTCCAAGGAATTTTTCCAATACATCAGCTTTCTCCTCATTCATACTTTGTTCCTCTGCCCCAGCCAACTACTTAATTGAATGGCAAGCATAACTTTTGCTGTTCATCTTTCAGTGATAGTTGCTTTTGTTTTTCCTTGCGCCGGTTGGAAAACCCTTTGCAAAAATCTGGATGCACTCTCTAAGTAGTCTATAATCATATACTCTCTGCTTTTTTTTGTGGGATACTAAAAAACAAGGAGGCATATGCCTGTTGTAAATTCACCTAAAGGAATATATTCCTGGTATAAGACTGATACAATTTCCATTCAATTTAGATTAAAATTTAGAGACAGTTGGTGCTTCAACACTTTTTTAGCTGATATCATGACTATATTTATCTCCTTTCATTACTCATTCCTTCAGGAAGCTTCCTGGGTTTTTTTTCTGTCTAGAAAGGAAGAAGTGGCAGGAGAATACAATTGCATGCTATCCACATTCCTCATTGTCTATCATGGCATTTATCACATGAGTATGTGAAGCATAAAAGCCTGACTACCAGTGCCAACTTCAGGGATTATACAAGCATGCCACCAGAAAGAGCTATCTATAACAATCTTGATGGCCAAATTCAACATGAGAGGAAAAGGCCTTTTCAAATGTGTTGGCAGGTACTATAAGCAAAGCCAATAGAGAGAGATTTTTACCCTTAAAATTAGGATGGTACTGAGTTGTAGCCTCATCTGCTGATATTAATACCTAATAAAATTTATTTAGGAAGCTCTGTCTGACATTCCTTACATCTTAACATAAAATTCCCCATATCAAAGATATGAATCTGATTAGAGGCAGATGTTGCTCAGTTTCAGCCTTATTAGCCTGTTATTAAAACTTTTGGAACACAGCTGCAGCACAGACCCATCAGAGAATACTGTCAACAGCATCCAAGTAGGCACTTGGTTAGGGAAAGCCCTCTTCTGAAAAGCATGTGAAAGTAAGAGAAGCTGCACTGTCATGGTCAGGAAAAAATCAAAGATAAATGTGTAAATTTTCAAGTGTCTAACTTACTTTTTGGGGACCTAATCATAGAATGCTGGAATCTGTGTGTGTCTGTGGTGGGGAAAAGAGTGTAAATTCCTCTATCCTCAATTTATTTTTAAGTGGGAATGTTTGTTTTCAGTGCTTTATAGATATTTATGTCTGAAGTCAGGGAGAGTGGAAAAAAATGATCTCTGAAAACTTGGATTATCCAGAATTCCAGACTTCAATGATCTGAAATTCTGAAAGCACAGTTGTATCAGTGTAGTATATTAAAGGTTGAAAAGAAACAAATGTTTCTTTGTTATATTAAAGTTATGTAGCTTATAGCAGTGGGGCTATATCACTAGCATATGAAGAGATGGATGGAGAAGTGAAAATAACAGAAGAGATACAGAAAGGAAAATTAGGGATGGTCTGGCAGTGGAAGGAAGGGTATTTACCATGAAAGACAGTATGATATTGTGGAAGCATTTCTGAATTGAAACAAGGAGGGAACTAGCATTTAATCTTAACATTTAATAGCTATCTAACTAGAAGAGATGTATGATATTCTCCCATATTTTGCTTATTGATCCTTCTCATAATTCATGTAAACCCCAGTAATGAGATTTCTGCACAAGTTAGTATGACTAGAAATTTACAACCTTTGAAAGAAGTTTTGAAGCTTCAAAAATGATGTACTTAAGACTATAGATCTAGAATAAAAGGTGCCTTCAAATAACAAAATTTTTTAAAAACTCTTTCTCTTCTTTCATTTACCTGTTTTCTTCTAACTATAAGCTGTATACTTTCCCACCTCCTCTCAAAATAATCCTCTCCTTTTACATTCCAGTGACACCTCATATTGTGCTGATGATACTTCTTTAAGGAGGGACAAAATTATATTGTATAGAATCTTAAAAAAATATAATTGAATAAGTGTCCTAGAGTTTTCATAAGTAGCAATAGATTAAAGAAAGATAAATTATTCCAAAACACTTTTTCTTAAAATGATATTCACCTTTGTATTTTTATAATAAATATATCTCTCCACCTAATGTTATTTTGTATGTGGATAAATGAGTAGGTACTTAAGATTGTTTCTTCATATAATAAATTCCTGAATATTGACATTTTTTTCTTTTTCTTTTCTTTTTCCTTCTCCTCCCATTTTGCCTTTCAATAAATTAAATTTAGAGATGCCAATAAAAAGAGTTGGGAATCGGGAAATGGATAACACTATCAGAAAACTTTTAGGATTATCACAAACTATATGGGGAGCCATGATTTGTCCTATGCATAAAGAAGACATAGAAGATCCCATCCTTTTGCTAGGATTAGCACTAAAAACTACTGCCAAAGCCAGAAACACTGGGGGCCTGGTGATATATACACTAATCTCAGTAGAAATATTCAGGGAAACCAATTTCTATCCATGTTACTGCCTCTTGGCATAAAACTTATGCGACTTCATCCCAGTAACTTTTCCTTAGATACATAAATGTAATACATGCTCTATTTTTAATTTTTTTTTGTGTGAATGATGTTCCACCACCAATAATGATTTTAGAAAGTACTTACCACTAAATTGTAGTGACAAGAAACATGAGGACAGGGTAACCTTATTTATCAATCAATTCCCCTAAACTTCCAGTATAACGATTACAACAATATTTATAGATTATTTACTATGTGTTAGGCACTATGCTAAGCACATTACAGTTATTATATCTGATCCTCACAACAACCCTGTGAGGTAGGTCTTATTATAATTTTCATTTTATACATGTCCTCAAATTGGACCAAAGATGTTACAATGTTGGAGTCAAATTACAATATATTCAGCTTTGAATGATTGGTCTAATACGATCTCAGAAGGTTCTAGCACAGGATGGCACAAATAGTTGATTTGAACGCGTGGGATGGAGATATCTTTAGATTTACACATCTGTTGTTTCCTTTGTGTTACTGTAGTTCTGTTCGGCTCATCGTGAACAGTGCTTTTTTTGATGCAGATATCTAGGCTGGGTAGTTGTGTGCCAGTATCTCTCATGTTTCACAATCAAAATTAAAGTTCTTCAGAAAGACCTTGAGAGTCTCCTTGTACTGTATCTAACATCTATGTGAGTATTTACCGTGTCTTAAGGTCTCCCTAAAGTGATCTTTTAGGTAAATCTACATTTCACATTCAAACTCTACTGAAGAGAGCACAAATTGATGAACTGGTCATGTAGCCCCAATATCAAACATACATTTGCCTAAAAAATAAATTTCAAACTTAGGTTTGTACAAAAGTTTACAAGATTGAATGAGGGTTTAAGGAGGCATTTGAAACCAGATCGTACTCTGAGTCTCATTCTTTTATCCACTGTGCCAACCTGCCTCAGAAAATTTCTATAAAAATAAATTTTACAGGTTTATGTCAATACACTCCATATTGCAATCTCTGAATAATACTTTGCCCTTTAAGTGATTCAGTTAAATTGAACACCACCCAGATACCAATAGCCCTGCCTAAATATTAAGTACTTATCTCATATATAGTAGTTTTATAAAGTTGAGGAGTAAATGAAACATATTATTGCAATCAGTAATTGGATTAGATTCAGAACCTTATGAAACACAGTTGGACTTTTTTGGTTTGGGGTTTGTTTTTGTTTTGCTTTTTGAGGATCTTGTAGAGCCAACATGATATTCACAGCACCTAGGGCAGCCATGAATATTGTGTTGCCAATATAAATGGCGACGAGGAAGGGATCGTGAAATATCAGACCTTTATTTGGAGGCAGAAAGCCTTTAGAGAGAGAGAAATGAATATCCCAGTATGGGAGGATTTACCTTATTCCTCCCTGGCAAGAGAATGGACTGAAAGCACAGCACTCTGTGGAAACTGGGAACCAAGGCTACAGAAGGGAGGACCCAGAAATTTAGAAAGATGTTTACAAGGAATACCAATCTAGAAAGGGAAAGAAATGGCAGAGGTATATAGAAGAAGATGGGCATCGTTAACAAGTTGTCACCTTATGTGTAAAAGCAGAGACAACCTGCTGGAAGAGAAAGCTCATATGGAAAGGAAGTTGGCTAGTTTGCATGAGAAGCTTTTTATGTTGCAGCATTCAAACTCTCCTTCAGAAAAGAAAGTTAGAATGTCTCAGGTAGTAGAAGAAAAAGCTGTTGTTAGTTTAACTCACAGAAAGAAGCAAAAAGGTAACAACAGGAATGGTATGTGGGAGGCATCTCAGGCAGAAGTGCAGCAGTAGAATCAGGGGAACCACACAGTGTTTGGGGAGGTAATGGAGGATTCCATTCCAGCAGGTCACAGATATTTTGAGTCAGTTCACCCAAAGTATTGGAGAATCATTGGTATCTTGGAAGGTGAGAATCAGTGAAAAAGATACATTTCCTTGAGAGAGAAGAATAAATAGCTAGTGGATTCAAAGTCAGAATAGACTGACAAGAAAAAAATTGTTTAGGGTTCTATTGAAAGTGGGAGTAGATAAACTAATGAACTATACAAAATGTATTGAGAAAAGGAAATTGATATTAGACTGAGCAGCAAAATTAAGAACTGCCCTATACAGATCCTTCTGAAGCATTGTATCCAAGTTCATCACACCTGAAGGGAGAATAGGACATTGGAAAGGCCCAAGCTCAGATTAAATAAAGTATAGCTCTAGCTAGAATGATGAACCCCAAACTGAAAATTAGAAAAGAGAAAAGAACAGTGAATGAGGATATGATAGTGAGTTCATGGAATCCAGAAACATGACTGATCCTATATCTACCCTGCTTCTTGCTATTGTTTCCTTATTTATTTTTTGGCTTTTCTTCTGTTCACCTTGCTTGCCAGCTTTGTTTTCTGCAAGCTTAATACCATCCATCTGCAGATGCCTGATAGCTGAATCTGGATGTCATCTCTTGTACATCACTGTGATGTGTCACCCCTGGACTTGGCATCAACCAAACGTTAGATGCAAGCTAAAGAACTGACCCCTTAAATGGAAACTCTTGGAGCAGGGACAGCTTTTTGTACAATCTCAGGAGGAAGTAGCGATGGAAGAAGAGACTTTTGCCCCTTACTCCAAGATTTTCGGCCTTATTCATTCTAGGGGAGGATGATGGGGTGCTTGTGCTCAAGTTCTACCTTAAGATATTGTTTCATGTGATTATTTTGTATGATCCCTGTTATGTTGTGGTAAAGTTTAGTTGACACCAATTTCCTAAAATATTTTTATATGCTTATATTCTGTTATCCATTTTACAATTCTGTTGGTACCAGCTGCCCCATCAAACATATATAGCAAATATGAAAGATCTTGGGGCTGCATGTAATGACAATTTAAATAGGAAAATCTTTCCCATTCTCTAATAGGCCTGTGTGACCTGTCTGGTTCACATGGAAGCTCAGTCACCTGAGAAAAGTCATATGGAACACTAAGGGATGGAGCAGGAAGGGAGGGACAGGAAGAGGCAGGGTTACAGGAGAGTTGAGAGTAAATTAGAGACCAATCAGAGCTGGGGAGGAGGCAAGCAGCTGGTTAGCATGAGTGAGAGAAATTGTTTCTGATTTTGCTTAAGGGAGTGTTTGTGGGAAGGCTTAATAATGGGTACAGATTTCTTGGTTACTATGATGGATTTCTTTGTTACTGTGATGGATTCTGCTTTCTGGTATCTGAATAAATGTCTTGGTTCTGTCTTCCATGTGAAAAATCTGTTGTATTTCGTGATTCAGAATTTCACCAGGATATTCATGGCTGCTGTAGACTCTATGAATATAGCATTGGTGCTATGGATATGTATGTGTATATATACATATATATATATATGTATATATATATATATATATATATTTATCAGTGTATGTATATGTGTGTATACAAATATGTATATATTTATGCACATGCACATATATGTATGTGTATATATGTGTATGTATATATGTATGTGTGTGCATACATATAAATGAAAGTCATTTGCCTCCATTTACCTTTAAAAATCATTTACTTTAAGTTCCCAGGCTAAGAAGAACATTACTCAAGAAGAAAAAAACAAAATTCTTACGAATATAGTGTTTCTATTTTATTATATGCTTTTGCATATGAAATCAACTTATGAATGTATAAGTTAGAAAATGTTTTTGAGAAACAAAATCCTGAAACATTGCCAACTATTACCATCTTTGCACTAAGATTTTTTTAAAAAATACCTTTTTGATATATATGTGTGTGTGTGTGTATATATATATACATACATATATACATATATATCATTATGCTTCAGGTCTGAGAGATATATATCTCTCAGACCTAAAACATAATGATTGTGACTATGAAACTCATAAAATTGATAAATCTGGTCTTTCTTTTTCTTTTTTTAATTTTTTTAGCAGTGAATATATTCATTCTAGAATCACAAATCTCAAATAGAAGGGATATTTCCAATAACCAATTTCAATCTACTCTATAATTTCTTGATAAGTAATCATCTATTCTGTCCTGAAATATTTCCAAAAGCAAAAAGTCTAAAATCTCCTAAAGTATTCAATTCCATATTTGGCTTTATACTCAAACAAGAAGAGGTGAAAAAGTGGAGATGAGAAGAGGAGAGAAAAATAAAAAGGGAAAAATGTATAGAGAGGAGAAGATAAATAAGTGAAGTTAATACATCAGTTGTAGTTAATAACTTTGAATAGACTCATTTAGGTAATACCCAATTATTTGCATCTGTAATTAAAAATGTGCATTAATATTGATGTTTGAAATTTTATTTTCTCGTATGAGGTTTCTATTTACTAATCCTCTTTATCACAAACCCTTCCATTATAATGCTAACTTTCAGGGGATTGTAACAGTAAGCACCCCAACATTCACAGGGGGACCTGCTATCAGAGGCTCTTACACCTGCATTCATAAAAGAAAGGGGAATTTTTGAGGTATTAACAATCACTTTAATCAAGCACATGCATCAATCCTTTAGTCAAGCACATATATCATTCAATTAGTTCAGGGATGTCAACACTCTAAACCCCAGAGTAATCAACTGATATGCCTTGCTTTGTCTGATCATAATTCAACAGACAGGTATAGCTATCTGACCAGTTACCAGACAGGGAGGCACGACATCTGTATTCTAAAAGCCAGTAGCAAAATCCACCTTTGGGCCCCCTGCCTAAAGATTCTGGGAGAGTTGAGTAGCTGATCTGAGTAACAGGTGGCCCTGGAGTGAGGAGGAGTGCTGGCATGGTGGAATTGGTGGAGGCTCTGGAGAGGGAATCCTACTCACAGATCCTGGGCAGAAAAATTTGTGGTTGCTCCCAGATCAGAGCACAGGCCAGGAGAGGAGTAAACTCCTCTCCCTTGTCTATGCCACTTTGGATGGAACTGGGGTATTGAGAAACTGTGGAACTTACAAGTCCCTAGAGTACACCCTCCACTTGAGAAAGGACTCAAAAGTCAAGTAACTTGCTGGGAAAATGCCCAAAAAGGGAAAAAAGGTAGATTATAGAAGTTTACTTTCTTGGTGAAAAAGTATTTTCTTCCATCCTTTCAGATGAGGAAGAACAAAGCGTACCATCAGAGGAAGACATAAAAACCAAGGTTCCTACATCTAAAACCTCCAAAATATATGCAATGGTCTCAGGCCATAGAAGAGCTCAAAAAGGATTTTGAAAATCAAGTAAGAGAGGTGGGGGAAATATTGGGAAGAGAAATGAGAGTGGTGAAAGAAAATCATGAAAAGCAAGTCAACAGCTTGCTAAAGGAGACCCAAAAAATGCTTAAGAAAATGTGTTCATTCATTGTTGCTGAAGAAGACCATGCCATCAGAGAAATGATGACATGACTTGTACTTGACTTTGTTTTGAGTGAGAGAGGGCTGTGCAGGTCACCAGTCTCACTTCTCCAGAGCTATCTGAATCTAGTGACTAGATATTCATCAGGATGACTGGAGATGACCCAGCATGAGGCAATTGGTGTGTAAAGTGACTTGCCCAAGGTCACACAGCTAGTGAGTGTCAAGTGTCTGAGGTGGCATTTGAACTCAGGTCCTCCTGACTCCTGCACTGGTGCTCTAGCCACTGCATCAGCTACCTGCCCTTGCTGAAGAAAATAATACCTTTAAAAATAGACTAACCTAAACATCAAAAGAGGTGCAAAAAGTCAATAAGGAGAAGAATGCCTTACAAAGCAGAATTGAACAAATGGAAAAGGAGGTTCAAAAACTCACTGAAGAAAATCGTTCCTTAAAAATTAGAATGGAGCACATGGAAGTTAATGATTTTATGAGAAACCAAGACATTACAAAACAAAACCAAAAGAATGAAAAAATAGAAGACAATGTCAAATATCATACTAGAAAAACAATTGACCTGGAAAATAGATTCAGGAGAGACAATTTAAAACTTATGGGACTACCTGAAAGTCATGATCAAGAAAAAGAGCCTATATATCATCTTTCATCATACTATCAAGGAAAACTGCCCTGATGTTCTAGAACCAGAGGGCAAAATAAATATTGAAAGAATTCACTGATCTCCTCCTGAAAGTGATCCAAAGAGGAAAAACTCCTAGGAATGTTGTAGCCAAATTCCAAAGTTCCCAGGTGAAGGTGAAAATATTGCAAATAACCAGAAAGAAACAATTCAAATATTGTGGAAATACAATCAATATTACGCAAGATCTGGCAGCTTCTACATTAAGGGATCAAAGGGCTTGGGATATGACATTCCAGAAGTCAAAGGAATTAGGAATAAAACCAAGAATCACCTACCCAGCAAAACAGAGTATAACACTTCAGGGGGAGAAATGGTCAGTCAATGAAATAAAGGACTTGCAAGCATTCTTCATGAAAAGACCAGAGTCAATTAGAAAATTTTACTTTCAAACACAAGAATCAAAATAAACATGAAAAGGTAAACAGGACAGAGAAATCCTAATGGACTTACTAAATTTGAACTGTTTACATTCCTATATGGAAAGATAATATTTGCAACTCTTGAGATTTTTCTCAGTATTTGGGTAGTTGGAGGGATTATATACATATAGACAGAGGGCACAAGGCGAGTTGAATAGGAAAAGATGATATCTAAAAAAATGAAATTTAGTGGTGAGAGAGGAATATGTTGGAAGGAGAAAGGGAGAAATGAAATGGGGCAAATTATCTGCCATAAAAGAGGCATGAGAAAACATTTTCAATGGAGGGGGAAAACGAGGAAGTTAGAGGGGAAAAGTAAAGTTTACTCTCATCAAATTTGTCTTAATGTGGGAATAACATGCGCACTCGATTTGATATGAAAATCTATCTTACACTACAGGAAAGTAGGAGAGGAGAGGATAAGTGGAGAGGTCGTATGATAGAAGGGAGGACAAATGGGAGGAGGGAGTAATTAGAAGTAAACTCTTTTGGGGAGTTTGGGGAGAGAATGGAATAAATGGGGGTCAGGATAGGATGGAGAGAAATATAGTTAGTCTTGATTATTATGAAAGTCTTTGGAAAACTGCACATGTACAACTTATATTGAATTGCCTTCCTTCTCAGTGGGGAGGAGTAGGTAGAGAGGAAGGGAGAGAAGTTGGAAGTCAATGTTTTAGGAAGAAATGTTGAAAATTCTTTTTGCATACAACTGGACAATAAGAAATACAGGTAATGGGGTACAGAAATCTAACTTGCCCTACAAGAAAAGGGAAGATGGGGATAAGGGAAGGGAGGGTTGTGATAGAAGGGAGGGCAAATTGGGGAAAGGGGTAATCAGAATGCATGATGTCTTGGAGTGGGAGAGGGGAGAGTTGGGGAGAAAATTTGCAATTCAAAATCTTTTGGAAATGAATGTTGAAAAACAAAATAAATAAAATTTTAGAAAAGATAAAAAAGGGAAATAAAAAAGAAAATAGCAAAAAAAAAGAAAATATGTTCAGAAGAGATAATTTTAAAATTATTGGAGTACCAGAAAGTCATGATAAAAAAAGAGCCTACCCATCATCTTTCAAGGTATTATCAAGCAATACTACCCTGATATCCTAGAATCAGGGTGTGAAATAGTAATGGAAATAATTCATCAATTACCTCCTGAAAGATATTACAAAAGGAAAACTCCTAGGAATATTGTAGCCAAATTTCAGAGTTCCCAGGTCAAGGGGAAAATATTGCAAACAGTCAGAAAGAAACAGTTCAAGTATTGTGGAAATACAAACAGGATAACTAAGATATAGCAGCTTCTATATTAAAGAATCTAAGGGCTTGGAATATGGTATTCTGAAGGTCAGAGGAGCAAGGTTTAAAATCAAGAATCACCTATTCAAGAAAACTGAGTATAATTCTTTATGGGAAATGGACATTGAATGAAATAGAGGACTTTCAAGGACTTTTCATTATTGATGAAAAGACCACAGCTGAATAGAAATATTGGCTTTAAATATAAAAATCAAGAGAAGCATGAAAAGATAAACATGAAAGAGAAATCATAAAAGATTATTAAAGTTGAACTGTTTATATTCCTTCACGGAAATGATATTTCTAACTTATGAGACCTTTCTCAGTATTAGGATAATTGGAGGAAATGGAGAAATAGAAAGGCAGAGAGCTAGAAAGACAGAGAGATAGACTGATAGAGGGCACAAAGTGAACCAAATTTGAAGGGATGATATCTAAAATTAAAATTAAGGAGTGGGAGGAGAAAGTAAAAGATAGAATGGGGTGAAGAGAGGGAGGAGGTGAGAATGTATGAGTGAGCCTTACTCTCATCATGGCTTAAGCAAGGAATAACATACACACTCAATTGGGTATCTTACTCTACAGGAAAGTAGGGGGGAAGGGGATAAGGGGGAAATGATGGAAGGGAGGGTAGATTAGGGGAGGGTGTAGGTAGAAGCATATACTTTAGAAAAAGGACAGGGTCAATCAAAGGAGAAAATAGAATAAGTGGGGGACAGGATAGGATGGAGTGAAATGTAGTTAGTCTTTCACAGTATGACTATTATGGATGTGTTTTGCAAAATACACATGTATAACCTATGTTATACATAGGTTTGCTTTCTCAGGGAGGATGGTTGGGAAGGGAAGAACAGAGAGAATTTAGAACTCAAATTTTTAAAAACAGATGTTAAAAATTGTTTGGACATGCAAATGTAAATAAGATATACAGGTAATAGGGTACAGAAATCTATCTTAACCTTCAAGAAAGTAAAGGTGAAAGGGATAAGAGAGAGGAATGATAAAATGGAAGGTAGACTAGAGGATGGGATAATCAGAGAGTATGCCATCTTGACGTTGAAGGAGGGGAGAGATGGGGAGAAAATTGGGAACTCAAAATCTTGTTGAAATGAATGCTGAAAACTAAAAATTAATTAATTAATTTAAAAAGAGATGATTGTTCTTGCTACAATAAATTCTTTTTACAAAAAAAAAGTTAACATTTGCCTGAAAATTGAGAGCCAGTCTTTAGATAATTACTTTAGGGTATCATGAAAAGACTTCCGTTTCTAGGTTGTAAGAGATTTACTAAGTTCTCCCCATGCAAAAACAGCCAAAAAAGTAAAATGAATCTTACAATAAAAATTAAATGACTGGTGTGTGATGTGGTTACTGTATTGTTTTTGTTTTCTTCATTTCAATAATAAGATTTGTGTAGACTTTACAATGTAAAATTACCAAAATATATTAATACGTTTTCTCCACACAACAACCTGGAGAGGTACTGAGTTATAACCAGATCAGTGGTGGCAATCTTATTGTCTTAGATCACACAAATAGTAAAGAAAAGAATCATAACTCATTACTGGGTTTTCAGCTCCAGGACTAGTGCTCACTCCATTGTATCATACACCCCATTTTTAACATTGATGGCTGAATACCACGTTGTACATTGGTAGTGGTGTGAAGGTGGTTGCAGATTTGGGAAGCATTCCAGGGTTTGGAGAAGCCAAAAGCTTTCATGCTTTTGTTTATTGTCAATAAACTAATGATTTTGACATTAAACTAATGATTTTCCAAGCTGGATAAAATAATAGATTCACCTGTAGTTTCTACATTTGAAAAGTGCCAGTTTTCATCAGAAAGTACCCAAAAGAAATGAAGCTGATTGGACAAAAGAACATTGCCTTCTTTTCAATGTAATTTGTCTCTGTCATATAATTACATGTCTCTAGTTTTTCTCTGGGCCTGTTAGCAGTAGAAGCTATCATAAATTTGCTGACACATTCTTCTTTTGCTTCTGGAAAAGCCAACATATGCTATGGTTCAAAAAGTGTTTACAATGCTCAGTGGGTCTAAGAGTCAATTGACCTTCGATTTTTCCACTTACCATCAACTACCTTATATTTATAGACTGATATAATTTACCAGAATGAACCTTCTCACAGTCCCCACTTTGATGCTTCATTGTAGCACATGTGACCCCAAGTTTTCAACAGTTAGTCAGTGAATGAGTGCAAGCTCTAGCTCATCTATCAAGCTAGAAAACTTTTTGAATGGAACGATGAATGAACTCTGTGTCAACATAAACCTAGATAGTAGGCTTACTTTATCAGGTGGTGTTTTCTAATTTATTTTTTTTAATTTTATCATGAGTATTCATAATACCATTTACTGAGGGGTCACAGTCTTTGCTGGTGGAAAGGGTACCCATACAAATGAAATCTTGGCCATTAGCAGCAGGTACAAAGAATTACAATGAATAGAATTCATTGAAAGAACAGATGGCTTGATCGCTGTGGGTCCCAAAAGGATTCTAATCAAGAAGGATTTTAAGGGATCTCAGGTCCAGTATACATTGGGTGGTAGTCAAAGAATTCACAAACATAACACACTTAGGAGAAAAATGAAACCTGTTTCCACTTAGCCCCAGTTAACATTTGATTGATTGATGTAAAAAACATAAAGGACTCCAACTTGAAACTGTAAACTTAACTATGTGTAGCACAGTTAAAACAGCTTCAGGTTATGGAAAGAGCCTTTAAAACCTCTGAATTCTTAATGCAAGTTACATGGCGATGTGTTCCTGAAATGATAAATTTAAATGCCTCACACTTTGTTATCTTTATTTTTTAAAAAACATAATAGTTGGGGATCATTTCCCGAAATTATTTAAACCTGAATGACAGTGCATAGGAGATGAATTGTAAAGATACCATAAAGTATCTGAGGATAGTTGAATAATTAGACAACTCATTTAAACAGTACTATATAAGATTTGTCACTGTGCAGTCATGTGATTTCACCTATGTGAAAGTTATCTTGTATGAAAACTCTTCCCATAGAAACAGCTATTCAGACTATTTCTATCTATCCTCACAGAAAGTTCTGCAACCTATCTCTGAAAGTTGTCTTTGTCATTGTGGAGTTGGAACTTGCCATAGTCTTACAATTAGTATAAATCAGATGCAGGTTTGAACTCAGGTCTTCCTTTCCCTGAGGTTAACCCTGTGTCCTACAGGTGTCTATCATTAATTAAGAGCCAGGAGGGATCCAGAGGTGTATAGACAGCATCTAGCTAGATCCTCTAATTTTATAGATGAGGAAACTGAAGACCAGATATGTGAAATCATCTGACCAAGGTTGCCGAGTTAATAAATGGCAGAGCTGTTTTTGGAATCCACCTGTTCTTATTCCTAATCCAGAACTGTCTTCATTGAGCAACACCTAACTGTGAAAAATCATTATTAATAACTAACATCTTGGAAAGATTCAGAATGCCCCCACACTTCATAAGTCCAGTTTTTCTTGAAGGACATTACTGATAATGAGATTATATCAACTCCCCTCATCTTAGTAAGCTCCTATCCAACATTGCAAGGAATTTCATCTAGGGTAGGGAAGAGGGAAGTCCACTGTTTTCTGCTCCAGCTTAAGTGGTATATACATTCTTTGAATTTATAGCCTAACTCTATGGGTATTCTAGTGTAGGGATACTTTCCCAATTCCAAGAGAGACTGTGCCCTTCATTTTAACATGGCCAACCTCCAATCACCAATTGTATTTGATTTCTGTTTGATGGATGATTTACTGTTTTGATATAACTGGTTAGCTCCCACCATGATGGTCTTTGCTCTAAGAAAAGTAGCCAAATGACCATCTTTTTATTAATAGTCTGCTGACGTTATCAACAAAATAATTAAATGACCCAGAAACTATAAACCTGGGACATTTTTAAACATCACATTTATGGCAATCTGACAAAAGGGACTTTAGAGGAAAAGAGACAGGTCTGGCTTAAGGTCTCCTGGGAAATATAGCACTCACATTGCAGTGGAATCTCACAGTGAGATTTTTTCACCTAAAGAGTACTTTTCCTGAGGAACTCTAAGTTGAGATTGAGATTTTTGACTCTCCTCGGTCTAAAATTCCTGATTCTAACTTCACTTATCTTTGGATAAGCATATATGTGTCTGTATGTCTGTGCTAAGTATTTGAACTAGAGTTTATCTGAATTTTTAACCTCAACAATAAGGGGCAGTCTCCTTGGCATAGGTAAGAAGACTGATATTTCATACAAAGATTTTGGAAGAGACTTTCTGGGAGGCTTGGATACAGAGTGGAATAGGGAATACCATTTCAGTCTTGTTGAGCAAATGGTTCAAATTTTCTTGCAGGAGAGTTCAGGTAGAAGAGACCTAGACTTCTGGCAGGAGAGGTAGTGTTCTGCCAAAGAACTTTAACTGGGCTTGATATAGGAACTAAGGCCATTATGAGAGTATACTCTTACCTGTCCTTTTCTTTGTCAACTTTTCACTTTCTGGGTAACTAAGCCTCTGCTCCATTTGTGTGAGGTTTTCTAAGATTAGCTAGTTAAGTAAGGAAACTGAAAAGCCAAGGAGCTCTTTGAATAAAAATACTAATTTCTCCCACTTTGGTGGGGCTTCAACTTGAAGCTCCAAGATGATAATATGATAGACCACACAGCCTATGAACTTCACTGTAGTCAGCAAGGGCTGATTCTTAAGAGCAAGCCTAGCATCTGCAGAGAGGTTAATTAAAGAGCCACTTAAGAATGTTTAAATTAAACCTAAAAACTGTTTTTCAGCCCCTCCCCCCAATATATCTGACACCAGAACAATGTATTTAAAATTGCAATAATGTTTTTTTTTGTCTTTTAAGACATTTGATCATCACAGCTTAAATTTAATCACTTTAGGATTTCAGTAATTTGTTTAAAGCTTACATTAATATTGTAAAAGCTGTTTTTTATAAGCAATGTTGGTGAAGGGTGTGAGAGAAATACAGCTCTCTTGATTTGTAAATTATTAAGTGCTAACTCTCTCCAGATTCTAAAAAGTGATGGAAGAGCAAGAGGACTAAAAGGAGCTTGAGTATGATTTTTAAACTGGAAAACTGTTAAGTTGGCAGTCAAGACTTTTGTAATCTGTTAATGGGGTTTGGGAGTAGCCAGAACCCCACTCTTACATTTCAATAGAAACATAAGTCACTGCGTATCTCTTAAAAGTTTTTATAATCATTAAAAACATCTAAATGGATTTTTTAAAGAATTTGTCCCACAGACTTCTTTCTATATTTAGCGTAGGAAAAGATAGTATAGTTTTCTATCTCCTTTTGGAAGAATGAGAGATTCAGAGCTCTTTGATCTTTTAGAGAATACCTGAATTTCACAATGTGTAGATTAACGAAGAGAATCTTCTGAGTTGAAATTGACTCAATATCTTGGAAAAAATAGGGTTTTAATAAGACATCAGTTTAACAACAGTGTGTGCAATCTGGCATATGGTTGAAACATAAAGGAAAGTTGTGTAGTCTGAGTAATGAGTTTGAATGATTTGGAAAGAGAAAGGCATGAGTAAAAATATGGAAGGTAGATAAGGTTTGAGAACAAATAAGGGACATACTCTGTTCACAGCAGGCTGATAGCAGGAAGCCCATGTACTCCAAACCCTTCCTTTCCTTCTATAGTTTCCCTAAGTGGCCTTCTGCTAGCTTCAGATGGTTTAAGCATGTTAACAGGGTGTGAAGAAGTTTGACTTTAATAGAAAGACTGAAAATAAAAATTTTGTAGATTTATTTGAAAGTTGATAGAAAAAGTTTTACAGGACTAGGAGAAATCAAAATAGAGGACACCATGTGTTTCAAATCCCTCATTATATACTGTCACTTTAAAATTTTTACAGTGAATTAGCTGGAAATAATGAATCCCGTTATATGAAATACTTGGAATAAAGAGTCCTTGTGTAAAATATAATGCTAAATAATTGAAAATACAGATTGAAGTTCTGTATGATAACATTTAGAAAATAGATCTAAGAGTAATTGAATTTATTTGATCTCATTTACTTGCTATTGTTATAGTATTAATTATGATGACGATGATAGGAAACTTGTTAGCTGTGTAGTTTTAAGCCAAGTTACACCAGTTATATGATTAGTAATGTGCACAAAGATAATGACTAATCCTAATTTGATAATTGATTGTACTAGACAGATTGTTAGAAATGTGGCTTCTTTAATTTGGGGGGGGTTATAGATTTAACTTGTGTAAAAATAATAATATTAATAATCAATAGCTAATTAGTTACTGAATTAGAGTGTCAGTATTTTAAGTTTTCACTATTTAGCCTCATACTTAGTGCAGTGATTTGACTTCAATTAAGACACACACACACACACACACACACACACGACACTGCACTACTAAAATCAGAGATCTGCACTTGTGTTTGTTTGTGCATTTTTGCATAAGAGTGAAATAAGCAGAATCAAGAAGGTTTAAAATTGTCTTTCAGGTTGTGTGCAGGGCCAGAAAATCAATTATAATAGTTTAGGGGAGAGATTCAATACCTGGAATCAAGAACACCTGGATTCAGTTCCCATCCCAAGCATTTATTAACTAGCTGTGCGATATTCAGCTAGTCACATTGTCTCAACTATACTATCCTGTTTTGCAAAATAGGAAAAAGCAGTACTTAGGAAGCTAGTATTTCTACTGTTGTTTCCTCAGAATGGACACCATGCCTCTGATTGTTTAAGTTTTTTTCAGTTCTGGAATTTCTGCCCTTGGATCCTAAGTTTTGTGAGACCCTGATTTTTGAGTTCCTTACATGTCTTATTTTATCAATTTGGCCACGGTCATGTCCTCATTCATACTGAGGCAATCTTCCTATTGGTGGTTTGGCCATTGTCTTCCAAATGTTTCCTATGATTCCCAGCTCTTGAACTATAACAAAATTAATCCTGACATAGGCAGGGTCTCTGAATTCATTTATCTGTACCTCTGTTCACCATTCTGTAACTTTACAAACCAAAATACCCCTACATCACCACCTTTACCCAATGTAAACTTGACAAGTAAATGTCTTGATTTTTATTTTGTTTTCTTTTTTACTTTTATCCCCAGAACTTAGCATTGTGCTCAGCACACATCATTTTTTTTTATTCCATAGTTTTATTCATTTAGATTAATTGGGTAACTTAAATGATATGAAACTGTTTGCTCACATTAGTGGGACTAAATAAATGTCAGCTGTTAGTTTCTGTTATAAGTGCAAAAAATCTTTTGTTTGGAAATGCATCATAGATGGTGGAATATCCCACATCACAAATTTATATCCTTTAGCCTCCTAAAGAGAATAACTGTGCAACCTGGATAAATAAATCTAAGAGCATTTGGAGGGGGGGAGGTACTAGGTCATTTTTATATCCCAAAAAGGGGAAAACAAAAGGCAGTTCTCACAATAGGAGAATTAAGAAATTGTTTGATTCTTGATATTAATGGATATCAACCTTTGATTTCCATTGAATTATGAGGTCAGTGACAGAGAAACAAGAAGAGACCATTTTAGGCCCAAATCATGGCCAAGATAATTTATGATATTTCTTCTTTGTTTCTTTAAAAATAATAATTCAGAATGGTTTTTCTCACCAATCAGTTGTCAGTGAATTGTTATTATATTGTGATTACCACACTATGAAAAGACATAATGATAACCAGTTTGCACAAGCATTCTGACATATCATTAATACCTTAAGGATATATGATAAAATGTCAATAGAACTGTGTGCCAGTAGAAAGGGCACAGACATTGAAATCAGTATTTGAATACTGATTCCTTTTGTAACACTTCATAGTTTGTGTAAGATCAAGGCAAGCACGGTTTGCTTCATTCTTTTTATTAGAAATAGCTATTCTTTTGATTAGGGGCATCTGGGTAGCACAGAGGATAGAGAGCTGGGACTGAATACAGGAAAAATTGTGTTCATATCCAGCTTCAGATACTGTCTGTGTGACAGTGAGCAAGTCACTTAACCTGTTCCCTCAGTTCCCTCAACTGCAAAATGGGGGGAAATAATAGCATGTAACTCCCAGCGTTGTTGTGGGGATTAAATGGGAAAAAAATATGTGTAAAGTGCTTATCACAGTTCCTGGTAAGTAGTAGGTACCAAATAAATGTTTATCCCCTCCACTTCTTTTTTGTATCTTCAAAGCCTGCCTTAGTACCTGAAGTAGATTAAGTATTTAATAAGATCAAGACCAAACAACTTAAATTCAGTTTTTTCTTCAGCAAGATGTAGGTGATAAATTTATTTAAACTACTTTCATCATAGGATTTTTCTAAGGCTCAAACAAACTAGTTTATAAAAAGTCTAGGTATCTGTTAGTTATTTCTAATACACTATGATTATTATTATTATCTTCAAAGTTTTAGTTACGTAGGTTTCAATGACACAAGTATACCATTCATTCCTGAATCTATTTGGTCCTGCATATAAAGCATTGTGAATATTTTTAAACTTTATTAGCAAACTCCTGATCCGAATAATGTAGAAAATTAGAATTATTGGGAGGGACCATCAATGTAAAAAGCAGACTTATTGCCTAATTTTTATTGCTAATCCAGCTGGATAATTTAACTTTCAAGAGGGATAGACATAGGTGAGTATATGCCAAGGAGATGTTATTTTTCCACAAATTTTCTTACTTCTTGTATTTTTTTACACCTTTAGTATTTGTCACAGTAGGCAAATAATGATCAAAACATATTTTCAAATCAACTATTCATTATGATGATGATTTTCTATTTTTATGCCCTAAAAATATTTTTCCCTCAGGATTTTTTATAGTCACTCTTAAGATTATAATTTTAAATACTTTTTTAGCAGAAAGGAAATATAGATAGATATAGATACATACCTATCTATATCATAGATATATATATATATATATACATATAGCTACATGTTATGTATAGATATCCATAACACAAATACAGATATATAGATACAATATCTATATGTCTACATAGATATATAGATATAATATATTTTAGATAGCCATATACACATATAGATAATATTTGTAAAACAATATAAGTAAAAGAGTATATTAATGTTACCTATTTTATGAAGGAGCATAGGATAGTGAATGGAAAATGAATATCATAGTCAAAAACGACTTGCTTCAAGTTATGTCTCTGCACTGTACTGGTTATATGAGCTTAGTTGTAAGTCACTTTCAATGTATTCAGTAACTCTCTAAAAGTATGGATTGCAGAGAAGCTACCACACTTCATTAGTAGAGTAAGTTCAAGACTGTAAGCTGCATATGTCAATGAAATTGCACTTTTATTCCCTATCCTTATATTACTGTATACAACATTATTTAATGTTTTTTTTAAAATAGCAGCATATATATCACTTTAAAATTTGCAAAGCATTTACAAAATGCATAAAAGCATGGATATAAATCTTATAAAACACACAAGAAGGTGAGCAAGGCTGATATTTAGTTTTGATAAAACTATGCTTCTTGTCAGCAAGATAAACAATTTTCAGTGACTAAGCAATGTGGATGGAATTAAGGAAGTTACCATCATTAGCTGGTCATTTTACACTCCGCAGGTAGAATTACTTGGGTTAAGGAGTAGATTTCAGTGCCATTTGGCAGTGTACATAGCTAAGAATACATAGGAATAAAGCATGGACATTTCATTAATATAATAAGTTCCTTTAGAAAAGTTTGGATCTTCATTGAATACCATCAATACTTACAAAATAACCATTCTACTAAAATTTAGTAAAAGGATAAATGCTTTTGCAGCTGTCTTGGAGGAAATTACTTTAAGGGCTTGTCCATGGAATGTTCTACATTTTATAAAAAATGGAAAGACACAGAAGCAAAAGGAAACAACCTAATATTATGAAGAAGGAATGTAGCTATGTAGAATGCTATAGTTATCTCCCATTCATGTAGTAAATATTTTAATTAATAGAGCCAATAAACAATTCCTGTAGATCTGAAATTATTTTCACATTTTTCTCCCCTAGTTTTTAACCTAAAGATAATAAAATGATGAAATATCCACAGTTGTTAAAATGATAGCACATTATATAGCATTTATTTGCATGTGACATTGTTTAATATCAAATAATTGCAACGAAGATGGGCAAAAATAAAGAAAAAGACATAGGGATAAAAGTTCAGGTAACTAAAATGATGTAATACAAAGATTTTATATTAATCATATGATAGATAAAAGAGTCCCATTGGGCTTAATTTTTATAACTTGTTATGTCTGGGACACTCAAATACACTCTTATGTGGACTCATGAATTACAGTTTTAGAAGTATAGACTACATTATATCCTTTGAACCAAAGCTGTAGTTACTCCCTTGGTTTTGCAAGTCCAAAGTACAAATTGTAAACATAATCATAGGGAAGTAGCCTGAAAGGGGTACCATTCATATTTTATAGTCAAGAAGCCTAAGAATTTTCTGCTAGAAACTTAAAAATAAATCCAAAAACAAACCTGTCATATATTTCAGAAAAATGTGAGCATGGAAAACAATGATTAGATATTGTAGGAAATCATTAAATGTTTCATAAAGGAATCAATTAATGGTTAGTATTATTTAATCAAAATCCTATATTTTTAACTCCTTCATTTAAACAAAAATATAGATCCAATCTATGTTTTCATTATTTTTTTCTTTTTTTTGTTATGGCTTGAGGAAAGTCAAATTAGGGAAACAATCTTGTTACTAAAGTCCATTTAACTGTTTTCTTTTACTCTCTTTAATAATGGATTGGAACCACTCACCATATTTTTATCCGTGATCACAGACACGTTGTTCCATGTCCCCAGTGTTCACAATCTAACCAACTGAAAGATAAAGAAAAAAAGTTACATTTCTGAAAGCCACTATCCTGAAACTGCAAAATGGGATTGGGATATTTACAAGTGCCCTGGAGAATAAGGGAGAGAGAACAAGTGAGGAATGGGTAAAAAATACAACCAGGTAGACAGATATAGCTTAGGTTTGGAAATAATTGAATGCTTTGGACACTATTCGATGTCTCCCATGGTGTCAATTTACCATGAAAAACAAGTGATAGTCTATAAACACGTTTCCCCAAAGACCAGAGGGAGCAATAAGAAGTGGGCCAACAAGTCAAAATTTGGAAAAGTAAATAAAACATTTCAGAAGGAGGGCTACTCCAAATGTATTGTGATTGCATTTACTGATATCACTATAAAACATAATGACTCTTTCCCCCTGTGAAACATCACTTATAGCAAAACAGTTTATAAGAAAAGAAAGCTTTTTTTTCAACTGCAGGTCTCCCTAGTAAATATGATTAAGTGCACGTTCATTTGCTGTTATGGATATTGTAAATCAGTAAGCTTCCCTTTTCTTTCCCACATGATCTACTGCCAACCAGAATAAAATCAAAACGGAGACTGGTCTCAATAGATCTGAAGTTACTAAAAAGTTGTTAAAAAGTCCTTATTTTCACAGAGTCTATTGTTTACCTTTCTTTCCTTACTCACTACTTCTTATAAAAATATAAAAATAGGAACCAGGATGCACAAAGACATTGTTTATGCTGATTCATTACATCTGTTTTCAGAATAATCTCCTGGATGTGAGACAATCACTCATGGGTGTTAAGGAATACTATTTGAAAGTGATATGTGAAAACTTATTAGAAGCACGTATTACTTTTTTGGTTTCTTTAAATGTACAGAAGTTGAGACTAAATGGTGCCATCTCTCCTGCTGCTTCCTTTGGGTATGACTACAATTACAAAAACTCAAGCTACTGAAATTCCACATAATGAAAGAGAATGGGATATGTTGTAGTCTGAGCTTTCCCAATCAATAGATTGACATACATTTATTAAGTGCCTATCATGTGCCCAGCAGTGTGCTTGGCCCTCAGGATACAAAGCCAAAAAAGGAACCGTATTTGACCTCAAAGAACTCACATTGCATGTTGGGGACAACATGTATATATGCATATATATGTAAAATATATACAAAATTGATACAAGGTACTTTTATAGGGGAAGGCACAAATAGATGGGGGAAAACAAGGGATTAGGAAAGGTTTAATTTAAAAGATACTACTCAAGTTCAGCACTAAAGGAAACTAGAGATTTTAAGAGACAGAAATCAGGAAATACTACATTTCAATTTCACTAATGAATATTGATGAAAAACATTTAAATAAAATACTAGCAAGGAGATAACAGCAAGATATCACAAAGATCATACAGTATGACCAGGTGGGATTTAGAGCAGGAACGAAAGGTTGGTTCAGTATTAGGAAAACTACCAGCATAGTTGACCATATTAATAACAACATCAGCTTATCTCAATTAATTTTTAAAAAAAGCTTTTGAAAAAATACACTATTAAAAACACTAGAGAGCAGAGTAATTAATGGAACTTTACTTAAAATGATAAATACTGTCTATCTAAAACCAACAGTAAGTGGTATCTGTAATGGGGATAATTGAGAAACCTTACCAATAAGATCAGAGTTGAAACAAAGATCATCATCACTATTATTCAACACTTTGTTAGAAATGTCAGCTATGATGATGAGAGAAAAAAAGAAATTGAAGGAATTATAATAGACAGTGAGGAAACAAAACTATCACTCTTTGCAGATAATGAGATGGTATACTTACAGAATCCTAAAGAATCAAGTAAAAACTACTTGAAATAATTAACAATGTTAACAAAATTGCAGGATGCAAATAAACCCATAGAAATCATCAGCATTTCTATGTATAACTAAAGAGAGATAGAAACAAAAATTCCGTTTAAAATACTTGAGAGTCTATCTGTTATAATAAACCAAGGAACTATATGAACACAATTATAAAACACCTTTCACATAAATAAATAACCAAACTAATTAAACAAATAAACAACTGGAATAATGTCCATTGCTCATGTACATGCCAAACCCATAAAATAAAAATGACAAATTTACCTATATTAATTTACTTATTCAGTGCCATACAAAACTACCAAAAATATTTTATAGATCGAGAAAAAAATAATAGTGGAATACATCTGAAGGACACAAGGTGAAGAAGATGAATGAAATGTGAGTTGACATTATCATTATTGCTATTGTTATTAACTCTACCATCCATTTCTCTATAACATTCAAAAAACACATGTAATGTTTTTGACATTGATATTATGCCTTTTCCTTAGCTAGGAAGTCAGGAAGTTTTACACTATAATTCTGTCTGTTCACTACTGTATGATGCTTTTGTATCAAATTGAAAAGTTATCTGGAATACAAACCTTTAAAAATAATTTTGTAAGGCTTGGATCAATTTATATTTCATAAAATTTCATTAGTATATTTTTTTAGAATGACTCCCTCCATTCATTTTTTTCAATTAAATTTATTTTCAGTTTTCAGCATTCACTTCCCCAAAATTTTGAATGTCAAATTTTCTCCCCATCTCTCCCCTCTCCATACCTCAGAGCAGCATGCATTATGATTACCCCCTCCTCCAATCTGATCTCCCATCTTCCCCTTTTCCATTTCCCTTCTATTTTCCTGTAGGGCAAGATAGATTTCTGTACCCCATTGTCTATATATCTTATTTCCTAGTTGCATATAAAAACAATTTTCAACATTCATTTTTAAAGCTTTGAGCTCCAAATTCTTTCCCTTCCCCCATGACCACCCACCTTCATTGAAAAGGAAAGCAATTCAATATAGGTTATACATGTGTAGTCATGGAAAACACTTCCATAACAGTCATGCTGTGATAGACTAACCACATTGACATCTATCCTCTCCTGCCCTCCATTTATTTTATTCTCTCCCTTGACCTGTCCCTCTAAAAGTGGTTGACTCTGATTACCCCTTTCCTCAATCTTCCATCCCTTCTATTGTCTCCTCTTTATCCTCCCCTTCCTCCTTGCTTTCCTGTAGTATTATACTCAGTTTTGCTGATTACGTTATTCTTGGTTTTAATCATAGCTCCTCTGACCTCTTGAATATCATATTCCAAGCCCTTTGGTCCTTTAATGAAGAAGCTGCTAGATCTTGTGTTATCCTGATTGGGTTTCAACAGTTCTTGAATTTTTTTCTTTCTGTCTGCTTGTAATATTTTCCCCTTGACCTGGGAACTCTGGAATTTTGGCTACAATATTGCTAGGAGTTTTTCTCTTGGAATCTCTTTCAGGAGATAATTGGTAGGTTCTTTCCATTTCTATTTTACCCTCTGGTTCAGAATATCAGAGCAGTTTTTTGTTTCTTTGTTCTTTTATAAAAACTTTTGCTAAGTTTTCTCCATCTCCAGTCAATTTCATTGATTTCATCCATAACAGAAAAAGTAAAAATAAAAACATATCCTTCTCCTGTTTCAACACTCACTAATTGCATTCCCCCATTGATTCATTACATGCTATTCAAATATATAAATCAATCAATCTATTTGCATTTGCTGAAATTGATTGCAAATTTCTAAAAATTGTGCAAGTCCCTTTGGTTACCAACCGAAACAGAAGAAAATGAGTAAAAAGAGTCAGTGAAGACTTCTCAGTACTTGACAATAGGCTTCTGGTAGGTAATTAGGCCTAAGATTCTACCTCCCAGAAATTATGTGACCTTGAAGAAGCTTGAAAATTAATCCTCCAACCCCCCTTTAGAGTGCCACCTTAGCATATTGCATGCCAAATAAGGTTATGAGCATTGTGTTAGCTTTACATTGGTTGTTTTACTACTTCCTTGTTCCTTATTTCTAAGGTAAATTGCTACATTTAGATTGTGAGCCTGCCTCCTAGCCAATGGGACTAATGTCCAGCAGGGAGGGTGGGGAAATTCCCTGTTAGGACTACATAATCTTTGTTCTTGCCTTCTGCAAGCACCTCACTCTCCTGATTACTTATCGGAGAGAAGATGCCCTTTCTTGTCAGGTCATAATAAAATCTTGCTGCTTTGCTTCTACCTTGAAAAGTCTCTGATTTTCGTTTGAGTAGTTGGTCTCTGACCCACCCAAAAATATCTGCTAAAATTAGAAATGTAGATCAATGGAACTGAGTAGACATAAAATTTACAGCAGGAAATAAATATAAGTAGCAGTGAGGAAAATTATACACATATACGCATATTTGCATGTGTATGTATATAAATATGTGTATATCTACACATACACATACACATACATACACATATATGTTTTCTTTCCTGATCTAGTATGTTAGGTGTCATGAAAGGCAGGCTACCCAGCAGATCTTCAGAAGAGAATTTGGTTTCCACAATTTAATGAGAGGGAAGGTATATGAGAGAAAGAAAATTAACACAAAGAATAGTATATTAGAAATAGAATTATTTCTAAGGCACAGTATAATGGGAACCAAAAATTGGAAAGGGATCTAAGATGGATAGGATTGATTTTGATGGCTATAGTAGGGAGAGAAATGTGTGGAAGCTGGCAAAGAAAGCTTTAGCCCAGGATGACAGTAATGTTAAAGTAAGGTTAATGGTGGATGAGTAGGGGAAGAGTTAAAGGTCTTCCACCCCTGTTTATAGCCCTCAATACCTTCTGTTAATATCTACTGAGGCACTGAGTCAGAGGGTCATGCCTGCTGGTTCTGAAGTATAAATACTATGAGATGAGGTATCACTTTGGGACTTTGTCATTGGAAGTGTTTGTCCAGATGAGGACTCTGAGTAGCAACTAAGGAGCCCCTCAGGTTTGAAAACACAGATATTAGTGCTTTTCTCTCTGGTACCTATTGTATGTATGCAATGGTCAGACACCTGGAACTATCTGTTGATCTGTGATGTATGTATTGCTTATAGTCAGACAGCTGGAAGCCCTGTCTGTTGGTCTTTATTTCTCTGCTTGCATATTCACTGTTGGTACATGTATTTGATTAAAGTGACTGTTGACCCCTCAAAATTTGCTTTTCTTTTAGAAAAGCAGATGTAAGAACCGATACAGCATTCCCTCCTGTGTATGTTGGAATCCTTGATGCTACAATGACTCAAAATCCCAGGAAGGGGAAGCAAGGCAAAAGGCAAAGGCTCACTGAACTTGAAGTCAGAAAGACCTGGAATCAAATCTTACCTTAAATGCTTGCTAGATATGTGACACTAGGAAATGAGCTTAAATTTATGCTTAAAACTTTTTATTAAGAACTTACTTTCTAGTCCTCAGGTTTCTCATCTGAACAATGAAAGGATTGAATTCAGGAGCCTCTTAGTTACCTTCTGCTTCTAAATGCATGATTCTGTGGAGCCATAGGATAGAAGATCATTATGCCCAATCAAACAGTAAAGATATTGTTTGTTGTTATGGAGTAACCACATAATGGAAAAAAAAGTAGTCTTGGGTAAGATCTTGCCTGCACTGGTCAGATCCAATGGTGTGAGAAATAGAAAAAAATCTAGAAAGGTCTTTATGACATAATGCAAAGTTGAACACCAAAACAGAACCAAAATGGAGTTTGCAATAACTAAAATCACATGAGAAAAAGTGACAAGAAGTGTTGGACAGTAAATCTTTATAGAGAATTAGAGAGAGTGACTACAAACATGTGACAATACTTTATGCCTTGACATTAATAAAATACAACGTAAACATTTACTAAAACATTTATTTTTACTGTTGCTCAAAAGTATTTAATAAAATATTTAATTTTTGAAGTGAAAAATAAAAAAATGAGTCCCAGATGTTTCTAGAACAAGTTCTCCAGGTTATGAATTCATCACAAAAAGAACTACTACAATAGCTCAAGGAGAAGTAAACCAAAAAAAGTGAAACTATTATAGTCTTAGCCAGAGTATTTTACTCTCAAAGCATATTACCATCACCAGAGGAAGAAGAAAGAATTTGTAAATGACTTAAATTCCATACCGCAGGTCATAGGAAGCCCCACAACTCCTGTGAAAGGCCAGTAGTACCAATAACTGTTTTTCAATGACGTAAATTTTTTAAGAGAACTTGAAAGGCAAGTTCTCTTGGGTGAGAGATATCATCTAGGCTCTTTGAGATTAAAAAGAAAAACTACCATATAGGAATACTCTATAGAAAGCCATTAGCAACTGTTTGACATTTTGGTACCACTACAATTTTTAAAAGCATTATCAAAAATCCAAAAACAGAAGCAAAATAAATGCACATGAAATGAGAGAAAATGTCATCAGCACTGTGCTGACCAGTGTCTCCAAGGCTCTGAAAGCGGTTACAAAGATGAAGAGGACATGATCCCTGTTCTTAAGTAGTTGATTATCTTGTAGAAGTACTCATATATTTTTTTGCTAGGATGATTAATATACAAGACAACTTGATAGTAAGTACAACAGTGCAGGGAAGAGGAAGTGGTATGAGTATATTAAGGCATAGCAAAGCTCTCCCATTATAGTAGATATTAATTACATGTTGCCAAACAGTAATTAGAGGCCTTCATTTAGATGTGATAAATACTGAAATTGATAAAGTACTGAAGTGACAAAGTGTGAAGATTCAGCTTTTATCTAATATACACATGCCTCTTATTCATGAAGACTTAAAGAATGTTAGCAAAGGGAATTTTAGAGATTATCCAGTTCAATAGCCTCATCTTATACAGACAGAAATCAAGGTCCAGAAAGCAAAGTGATTTGCATTCGTCACCTAGGTCATAAATGAAAATCAGGAGAAGAATCCAGATTTTCTAACTTTCAATACATTGTTCTTTCCACAACAACGTGTGACTTATAGACCACTAGGTTCTTCCTTACCTTGTTATTATAAGGTATGCTGGAAAGCAGTATAACGTAAAATTTATGATAGGAAAGTTAGTGCTGGGATTTAGAGAAGAGCATGAGTTAGTCTTAAGGTTAGGGATTATCACCAAGTGACCCATTTAAGTATTTAGTAAACATATACATATATATATACAACATAAATTCAAAAGAGGGAAGGCACTATTAACTAGGGCATGAGGATAGACCTTGTGTTAGAGATTATGCATGAAGTGAGATTTGAAGTTATCTGAGGATTCCAATAAGTGGAGAGGAGAAACATATACATTCCAGGTATGGAAAGTCATTTTGCACCTGTGTCTATGTGTGCATGTATATATGTGTATATACACATGTGTGTCTGTGTGTATATATGAAAAACAACGTGTATATACATATATATGCATGCATGTGTACACATATACATATATGTGTATGTTGTTTCTCCTTCATTTTCAAAGACAGTCAATCACATCATAGGGTGATATCTTGATTTGAATGTGTGAATTGGATGTAAGTGAGGCAGAGTTGCATGAAATTGTCAGCCTCACTCTCACTTCTACACTCATAGAAGTCCAGTAGCAAGACAAAAATCAGGATAGCTGGCAATGGGATGTAGTGGATTACCTTGGTGTCTTTGATGTCTGATTAAGCTCTAAGCACTCCGCAGTACCTGTTTCAGTGTCCTTTATGTTTGTTGGAACAAATTGCTTTCATTCATATGTTCTTCATATGAATGTCTTCATTTGCTTGGGGTAGACTTTTTCTTAACTCACCAATGGGTTTGAGCCTTGTTGGTTACCCTCAATCAGGTTTAGCCCATCTCCTGAGATGGAGCACATATACATGTTTATATACCAGAATATACATATCTACAAACATTGAATATGCATATATATATGCATAGTATATTTCTACATATTTATGTGCACATGTGCATCTACATGTTGGATATATGGGCCATATATGTGTACATGTATGTGTATGCACATAAACTTGGAGCTATATTTTCAATATAGTTTGATTTATAAATGTGTGTGTACATTCAATAAGCTGTATGACAGTTAACTTTTATATTGCACAGTGTAGCTGAATAAAAGTTTGCTTCCAATCATTTCCACAAAGAAAAATAAAATGGTAGAGTTGAGATTAGTATAGGAGGGAGATTTGACAATGCATGTAATAGTACCCATTGTGGAACTTAATGATATATCATGAAAAGCTGAAGAGGGATTATATCAGTCTGGGATGTTGGAACTGGATAGAGCCTTAGAGAGAACATTCACTCTCCTTATTTTGTGGACAAAGAAAATCAAAAGGTAAGCCTGAGAAGTTAAGTACCTAGTCCAAATCATTCAGATAACCAGGGATAGAGCAAGAATGAAACCCCAACCTTTATAGCGCATGGTGGGTACATGAGTCTATTAACCCTGCAAAGGCTCAGCTGCTATGCATAGCACTGGAATGAGGAAATACCCCAAGAGCAGTGGTGATAGTAGGAATTTAACTAGGTATACCTGAAAACAATATCAAATTCAAGATAGCAAATGGTTGCCTGATGAGATTTTACAAATAACTGAGGAAAAAAGGAAAGCTAAAGGTAAAGTAGAAAGGGAAAGACACCCAAATGGATGCAGAATTTCAGAGAATAATGAGAGATAAGGTCTTCTTAAATGAGAAATGCAAAGAAATAGAAGGAAAATAGAGTGGGAAACAAAATATCTCTTCAAAAAATAGATATGTCAAAGGAAGGCTTCATGCAAATTTGAACAGGATAAAAGATAAAATGGTAGGGACTTAACAAAAGTAGAAGAGATTAAGAAGAGCTGGCAAAAATATAAAGGGGGAAAAACTAAAAAAAGAAAGATCTTAACATCAACAATAACCACAATGGTATAGTTACTGATCTAAAGCCAGACATCCTCGAGAACAAAATCAAGTGGACCTTTTGACAATTTGTTAAACAATAAGACTAGTGGAGGTAATGGAGTTCTAGCTGAGTTATTTAAAACCCTAGAGAACAACACTATTAAAGATCTGTATTCAATAGTAAATTTGGTCAATTCAGCAATGGCTCCTGGATTGAAAAAGAAGCTCAGTTCCAAGTGATGCATAATTGCCCTCATTCCGCAGGCCAGTAAGGTTTTGCAAGGTAGGCTTCAGCAATACTTAAACAGGCTGGTAAAGGCAGGTTGGTTTCAAAGAGGCAGAGAAACTAGAGACCAAATTGCCAACATTCAGAGGATTATGAAAAAAACAAGGTTGTTCAAAAAAATAACCAAAAAAAACCCCATGCACTTCTTGTTCATTGAATACTCCAAAATCTTTGACTGTGTAGATAAAAACAAAATGTGGTATATTGTCAAAGAGATGGCAATACTAGATCATATCACTTGTCAAGGCTTTCAAACTGTAAAGCTGGAGAAAACTGTAGAGAATTCTTTAGACGGTAAGGAGATCAAAGCAGTCAATATTTACCGAATTTCATTCAGACTATTCATTAGAAGGACAAATACTGAAGCTGAAGCTTAAATACATTAACCAAATAATGACATGACAGGACTCATTGGAAAAGACCTTAATTTTGGGAAAGGCTGAAGGCAAAAGGAGAAGAGAATAGCAGAGGATGAGATGGAGAGTGTCATAGAAGCAACAAAAATGAGCTTGGACAGACTTTGGGAAATAGTGGAGGATAGACAGGCCTCATGTTTGGTCACTTGGAGTTCAAGGGGTCACAAAGAGTCAGAAACTGCTGAATGAATGATTAAAGACAACACAGTAGGAAAACAAGGATGAAGGAGGGGAGAATGTCCAGGAAACAAGGAGAGGGGGAAGAATCCAGAGATATGCAGATTCATCATAAAGGCCCACTTTTTATAATTGTCCAAGTAACATACAGGCCAACTCAGTATCCAGCTCTTGGGAGAAAAATAATCCAGAAAAAGGGAATCACTGCTCCACTGATCTAGCAAGATCCTCATTTCTGGTTTCAGGAAATGGAACAGTTTCCTGAATGGAAACAGAAAGAGCATCAAACAAAGTCTATAAATTGCCTGTGACTACTATTGCACTTGATTTTCCACCATGTATCCCTGATTCGTGTATCCTTTGATCATAATTGATAGAGATAAAATTAGCACTATTTCAGTTGGAATGAGTACTGAACCTGAGGTCGCTCAGGAGAAATGAAAAATATCAGTGTATATTTGAAGTGAACATGTACAAAATGAATTAAAGGTAGAATCAGTAAAAGTGGCCATATTGAGCTTTTCCAAAGAAGGGAATAAAGGTCTTGTGCTAAACCAAAGATCCATTTAGTCCTATATAACATCTCAGAGTTGAAAGAGACTTCAAGAATTAGTCAATTGCCAAGCAATTCAACACAAAAATCACTTTTTCAAAATTTTTTCTGTCAATAACTCTGCTAGATGAGAGGGATCAAAAGATAAAACCAACATAGCTTAGCCAAAGAAAATATAAATTATTTGACACAGTTGACACTAGCATCTAGGGAATTCAGAAAAACATTTATTGTTGGAAGTGACACTGTAGTTGAAGAAAGCTGGAGGTTCCAAAAGTTGGAAATGAGAAGAGAATGCATCACACTCATGAGGAAGATCCTGTGTAAAAATATACATGTGGGAGATAAACAATTCTGAACAGAGAAGAAGGAAAACTGGACTTCTAGGTTTGAATGTAAAGAGGAAAAAAATGTGCAATCATAATAAAAATTGAATTGTAGCTGAACTATGAAGAACACTAAATGCCTAACACAGGAGTTTGTATCTTATGCTTTCATCCTTGTAGCTTCTTGAGCAGGAAGTAACATGGTTTAACCTGTACTTTAGTTACATAAGACTGGCATTCTGTGGACAATGGACTGGAAAGGGGAGAGGCTGGATTCAGGGAAAATATTTAGGAGTCCAGTCCTCCAGGTGATATTTGTGAAGGGCTATTATTAGTGAGGGAGCTATAAGTGGAGAAAATGATGCAGATGTGAGAGAGATTATGGAGGAAAAACTGACAAGCCTTGAAAATTCACTGGATGTGTGGATTCTAACCTGTACCTGATCAGAAATCCCCTCTACAATACCACCTGAGGTGGTCATCCAGATACTCCCTGAAGGACTTCAATGATTAGGAATCCACTAACCAGTGAGTCTGTGTAGTCAACTTTATTCAAGTTCTAAGTCTTAACAACATTTCCCTACAGTCTCAAATACTGATACCTTGTGATATCCTGTGGGCTAATAAAACTGTTTAGCTCTTTGATGCTAACTTTTTTTTAACTCATCTAGTACAAGCCTGAGAAAATGAGCAAGCACTATGTGATCCTTCTGTGTCACTCTAATGAAACATATTTGGATGTGACTTCTTTTGATTCATATTTGATTATTGGACTTCTATTTCCTCATGTATAAAACCAATGTGTTGACCTTGATGACAACTGAGGGCCCTTTCCATTCTCAATCTATACTCTTGGAAGGTTTCAGAGAGCATCTCTCCATTGAAAAGAAAAGACACAGGAAATTAAAAACCTGTTTAATATTCATGTCTTAATTTCTAGAATTAGAATTTAGAATTGCCCCATTTTTGAATTGTAAGAGGACTCATATACCATTTCACATCCGAACGGGAAAACATGCTCCATTACTTAAGTCTAGTCATCAGAACTTCTCACCTGTGCTCCTGGTATATTTTCTGCTCTTGTGTTGGTTTGACAGTATTCTAAAATAGATGAGAGAGTGATATGTTCTCTGTGCTTGTCACTGGTGCAAGAAAAAATCCTGGAATCACAATATCCCTCATCTATCTAGAATATTTGTGCAATTTGGCAACTTTGAACAATTGAAAACAAATTCACAGGGGAAAGAGAATGTTTTATACTAAGCCTGTCTCACCCTTACCACTCATATACTTGACGTAAGAGCTAGATAGAAAATTTGAAATGTAAACTGACACTGCTCATCCCACCTGCAAATGTGTGGTGTCTAACATTTTGTATGTACATTGATAATGAAATTTGGGAATAGGGTTATGTCATTATTACCAAATTACTCTTAAAATGCAAGGTCTTAATATTCACTATTTAATTATCAGTGACTAAAAAACCATTTGCAAATCTCTCTAAATTTTTTATATTTTTAGAAAGTATAGAAGAAAGATTTTAAAGTTTATTCTAAACTTATAAGGCTAAGCATAGGAATTCATTGTTTCTTCCCTCATCCCCCTGGATAAGTTCTCTAAGCTTCCACAATTTCCATATATTTTATTCATTACACACAATACATGGATAATCATATTTCTATGTCATGTATTAATATGGGTATCTGCAAATGACCCTAATGTCAAATATGATTACTAAGTGAAATAATTTCTTCAATGATATGAAACTCAATTACTGCGACATAATACATATGAAGGGTATAACAGATTGTTACAAATTTAAGAATATGGTAGATTAAAATAAGTGTGGTAGGACTTTGATCTTGTTTTAACTCATTCACTTATATTTTATATTCAAATTCTTGGGATGAAAAGGAGATCTGAAGAAGATTATATATACATATATATATGAATGTATGTATATGGACATGAGTGTGTGTTTCTGTGTGTATATGTATATATGTTATATATATATATATATATATATATATATATATATATATATATATATATATATATATATATATATATATATATGTGTGTGTGTGTGTGTGTAAAATAGTGGCCTCCTTGTTATTTTGTTGTTCCATGAACAAGACACTCCACCTATTGACTCTAAATATATTCTCTGAATGTTTCCCGTGTTCATACCTTTTTTTACCTCCTGAATTCTGTGGTTTCAATCAAGTCCAAAATAAGACCCTGTCTTCTACCTGAAATTCTTTCCAAACTGTAATGTTAATGCTTTCTTTTTAAAATCATTGTGTAGCTATTATTGTGTATATACGCATGTGTGTGTAATAACTATACATATGTGCATAAATATATATATATAATATATACGTATGTATGTATGTGTGTGTATATATATACATACATACATATATATGTATATATATATATATATATATATATATAGAGAGAGAGAGAGAGAGAGAGAGAGAGAGAGAGAGAGTTAGTTAGTTTTTACATATCTAGTTGCTTGTCTCTCTCATTAGACTTACGGGCTCATTGAGGACTTGCACTGTCATTTACCTCTTTTCCTATCCCCAGAACTTAGCAGAGTGCCTGGAACATAGTATATGCTTAGTAAATGGTTATTTACTAACTAATATATACAAAGAATAAGCAATATCAGCCAATTTTGCAAAATAGTTGTTACCCTTGGTGACTTATAAGGTCTTTGAAATCAGGGAATGATTTGACCTTTCATTGTATTTCCAGAGTTTTTAAGTGCCTGGAAGATAGTAGTTACTTAATTCTTGTTGGCTGACTGACTAATAAGAATTTTTGTGAAGAATATTGTAAACTGTGCTGTAATAAAACATAATATTTTGGCACAATAGTTCTGCATCTAAAACATCCATTGATCAGTATGCAGGAGTGCAGATTTACATAGTCAAATAGATAACTTATTTTCAATGTTATTCTTCCTTCCAGTTGGACATAGGAAGATTTTATTAAGCAATACTTTTTTTCTTGCCAAATTAACAGAGAATGAATTAGTGGGAGAGCATGTCTCAATTTTATGTATACTATGATAAATTTGGTATTCCTGCTATTGCTTTAAAATATGATTAACATTAATGTTATTCATATTCCTTTGCATTTTTAATGATTGAATTAAAGGTCTAAATGTGTCTTTCATGACTAGTTCTTTTTGCTTGTGGTCTCAAAGGTAACCATTTTGACTTTGTCTTACCATAGAATGTAAGATGTTGGCTATGCCTAATATCTGCAATACTATTTTCAATTTTCCTAGGAGTTTTTGCAAATAGTAAGTTCTTATCCCAGAAGCTAGAATCTTTGGGTTTATCAAACAGTAGATTACTATGGTCATTGACTATGGTGTCTTGTGTACCTAACCTATTCATTGATCCACCACTATATTTCTTAGCCAGTACTAAACAGTTTTGGTGATTGCCACTTTATAATGTAGTTTTAGATCTGTTAGAGCTAGGCTACCTTCCTTTGCATTTTTTCCTCTTTAATTCTCCTAATATTCATGAACTTTTGTTCTTCCAGATTAATTTTGTTATTTTTTTTCTAGCACTATAGAATTTTTTTGGTAGTTTGATTCGTATTTGTATCACCAAGGCAATATTCACAGCACTGGTGATGACTATAACTATGCTGGTATAGTACACAATCTCAAAGTACAAAATACTCTCCATATAGAAGGCAGAAGAAAAGCATTTACGTAGACACCAGAAAAGTCAAATCTCAGAACCAAAAAGTTAAATCTGTCATGGTACACAAGATATCATTAAACATGATCACCACAGTGGTCAAAGGCATTCCTAAGCCTCCCCGACCTTGCTGGACCTTCTCATAAGCAAACACTCATGAACCTGAGCCTTGTTGTGCCTGCCAGTCTGGTCCCAACCATGCTCACTTACTTCCTCCTGGTTCTGCTCAACCATTTCTGTTCCACCTGTTCAGCAAGCTCCTCCTACCACATGTGAGTTAAGCTTCAAATTTTCTATGCAGCTCTGGACTTTTCAACAAGAATGTTTGGAACTGCTCTATTTCATTGAAATTCCATTTTCCCCCCCAAGGTATGATACTCAGTTTTGCTAGGTAGGTGATTCTTGGTTTTAATTCTATCTCCTTTGACCTCTGGAATATCATATTCTAAGCCCTTTGATCTTTTAGTGTTGAAGCTGCTAAATCCTGCATTACCCGATTGTATTTCCCCAATACTTGGATTGCTTTTTTCTGGTTGCTTGTAATATTTTCTGCTTGACCTGGGAACTCTGGAATTTGGCTACAGTATTCCTAAGAGTTTTCCTTTTGGAATCTCTTTCAGAAGGTGATTAGGAAATTCTTTATATTTCTATTTTACCCTCTTGTTCTAGAATATCAGGGCAATTCTCTTTGGTAATTTCTTGGAAGATGATGTCTAGGTTCTTTTTTTGATCATAGACCAATAATTTTAAAATTATCTCTCCTGGATCTATTTTCCAGGTCAATTGTTTTTCCAATGAAATATTTCACATTGCCTTCTATTTTTTCATCCTTTTGGCTTTGTTTTATAATTTCTCGGTTTCTCATAAAATCATTACCCTTAATTTCCATTCTAATTTTTAAATAATTATGTTCTTCAGTGAGCTTTTGAGCCTCCTCTTCCATTTGGTACATTTTGCCTTTTAAAGCATTCTTCTTCTCATTGAATCTTTGGACCTCTTTTTGGGTTAGTCTATTTTTAAAGGTGTTATTTTCTTCAGCATTTCTTGAGGTCCCCTTTAGCAAGTTTTTGACTTGCTTTTCATGATTTCCTTGCATTGCTCTCATTTCTCTTCCCAATTTTTCCTCCACCTCTCTTAATTGATTTTCAAAATCCTTTTTAAGCTCTCCCATGACCTGAGACCATTGCATATTTTTTGGAGGTTTTGGATGTAGGATCCTAGACTTTTATGTCTTCCTCTCATGGTACATTTTGTACTTCCTCATCCAAATGAATGGAAGAAAGTACCTTTTTACCAAGAACGTAACCTTCTGTAGTATTATTTTTTTTCCCTTTTTTGGGCATTTTCCCAGCCAGTTAGTTGACTTTTGAGTCCTTTGTCAAATGGAAGGTGTACTCTAGGGACCTATAAGTTTTCAGTTCCTCCAAGTTGTCACAGTCAAAGGAGAGGGGTTTAATCCTCTCCTCCCCTGCATTCTGGTCTGTGAGCAACCACAAGCACCCTTTTCTGTTCAGGATCTGTGAGTAGTGTTCCCTCTCCACAGATACCACCAGCTCTACAATGCCAGCACTCCTCCTCACCCAAGGACCACGACTCAGAACTGAGACCCAGATCAGCTACTCAATTCCCCCGACATCTTTAGGATCAGGGCTCTAAAAGTGGAAGCTGCTGCAGATCTGAGGCTGTGACTGTCAATAGACTGCACACCCATCTCACCAGGTGACCTTTGAAGCTGTGTTTGATGTTTTTGGGTTGAGAAATCTGGGAGCTACAATTGCTCCCCATGATTCCACACCCTGAAGCCTGCTGCAGTTCAGTCCATGTGGTGCCATGCAGGCAAGGCTTGGCCTTGCTCTGCTCTGAGCCCAGTGTGACAGATCTATCTTGTTGGCCTTCCAGGCTTTTTTGGCCTGGAAATCTCTTTCATTCTATCATTTTGTGGCTTTTGTTTCTCTGGAATTTGTTTAGAGTCATTATTTATAGGTATTTGATGGACTTTCAAGGAAGAGCTGGAGTAACTCTGTCCTTCTATTCTGCCATCTTGGCTCTGGTCCACTTGGACCTCTTTCTGAGTGGTAGGGATAGGAAGATCCTGAATTTTTTGTCAGGCTTGTGGAAAAGTATCTCACAGCTCCTCATTCCATTGTATACTCCAAAACTTTAAGGTTTTAGCTGCCTCTTGAATTTTTGTAGGGTTAATTTCCTACCCTTTGCTTTTCCTAAGCTCAATTAAAAGTGACAAACTCTTCTCCAGTTCTGCAGTTTTTCTCTGTATCATGATGTCATCTATGTAGTGGGTAAGCTCTACACCAGGTCACTCCAAATGTTCAGCCACAGTGCTTGACGAATAACAGGTTTATGCAAACATCCTTGTGGCAAGTATGTAAAGGTATATTGTCAGACCTACCAAGTGTAAGCAAATTGTTCTGATCATTGAGAACCTACTAGGATAGTAAAGAAAGCATTGATTAAGTCAAAAACTGCCTATCAAGTCCCATCATATTTCTGCATCTTTTCCATTAAGGTAATGGTATCTGCAACATCAGCATAAGAGGGAGGAGTGACCTAATTCAATTATCTATCATCCACTGTCTGGATCATCTGACTTTTGTACTGGCCAGACAGTATTATTTCATCAAGTAATTTTAGGGATTAACAGTCCTACCTCAACATATTCATTTATAGTATTGGTAATTTCATCTTGCTCACCTGGCACATGATACTGCTTTAAAGTAATTACTTCAGAAGATTCAGGTAAAGTGATTGGGTCCATTTTTATTTTGTCCACTAAAATTCTGCTAATTCCTATCTTCCTTACTGAAGATTGATATCTCCCCTCAGGCAAATTTCAAATCATACCTCTATCTATTCCAATGATGTCTTCAGGAATAGGTACATTTACCACAGTATATGCTTTCTTAGGCAATTGTCCAACTTTCATTGCTAGGTTGACTTGTCTGGCTAATATTTCAACCCCTCCCAATCCTGTGATAGTGATAGGAGTTCCATGTTTAAACTTATCAGAGTTTCCATATATGAGGGAAGCCTCAGCCTTAGTGTCTGTTAATGCCTTAGTCACAATTTGATCCATTTCCCCAATATATTGTCAAATTGAGATGGGTTCTATAATCACATCTGTGTATTTCTTTAATCTGAACTGGGGCTTGGCCAACTTTCTATTTTCCTTGAAGGTGCAACAAACTTGGATACAAGGGTCCAGGAAGAGCTGTAGGGGCAGTTCTTACTTCTCTATTTTGCATAGTATAAAGTTCCTTTTCTAGGTATATTCTGTATAGTTCATTAGTTGGAATAGCATTTATGTTTCCAAAATGTACCCCTGCTCTCAGTAAAGCAGTAAACAATTCTTTCCTTGTGAATTTATTCTGATTTTGAATCCACTGGCTATTTATTCATCTCTCTGTAGGAATTTTGTCTTTTCCCCAGTTTCCTAAGTTACATGACTATGAAATTTTGTCCAGCATCTCTGAAAGAGGGTGCCCTATTTCCCCAAGTATTAGAGTCAAAATTAAGTGCTTATTAAGAGGAGGAGCTGTCTTCATTATTATATTCCTAGTGGAAACTGCAAAAGGAGTATCATAGTATCTGTCTGCATTTCTGATCATTATGGCCAGGTTCATCCCCTTCTCCTTTAACTTTCTTATACAGTCCCTAAGTGAATACCAGGATCTGTCTCCACTAAGCCACACAGGGACAGTAGGATACTGCCTACTGCATCCTTCTGCAGACAAAGCTAACAGATTAGTTGTATTGTTACTTCCTTGCATATTGTAATCTCTAACAGCTTTCTGTATGAAAGGATTCTGACTAATATCTATAAATTTCAAGGAATCCATGCCATCTATAGATACTCTTCTGGTCCCTTCATCTTTGATTCAAGATATTAACAATTTTTCAGTCCTTTGGGTAAACTGACTCAAAATATCTGTGAATCCCTGCTGAGTAAAATCCTCAATTATTTCCCTAAACATTGTGTTACTTCCTTGGTTCTCCTGTTTCCAGCTCACTGTTGGGTGTGCTTCTGCTTGAGAAACTTCACCCCCTAACATTATTTCACTTAATTGCCTTTGCTTCCTTATGTTTTCCTCCCACACCTTGTCCTGGCAGTCTTCACTGTGGCAACTAGATTGGTTCTGTATAAAAGTCATACATACACTTCCTTTGTCAGGCTTCAGCTTTTTCTGAGCTTCCACCTGAGACCCCCTACCATGCTCATTTAAAAGAAAGTCTGAAGGCTGAGGATTCCCATGAAAACCAGCTAACTCTTTTTCCATCTTAATTTTTTCCTTAAGCAACTCATCTCTGTTTTCACAAATAATACTGTAACCTGTTAATAAAATCCAGCCTCTCCTACTTACTCCTACCAGCTTCTTCTTTGGTCTAATTTGTATTCCTTGAAAACATCTTTCCAAATCTCCATGTTCCCCTTCCTGTAAAGATGCCAGTATTTTTAACCCATTCCCTTGCTAGGGAAGAATTCAGTAAATCCTCCCCATATGGCATATTAATTTCTTCCTCTACATCCTTTCTGTCTCCCACTAGGAGATTTTATATTCTGTGATCCTCTTCAGGACTGGTGGTAACTATGAATAAGCCAATGTAGTTCTCAATCACAAAGTATAAAAGACTCTCCATATAGAAGGCACAAGAAAAACATTTATTTAAACACCAGAACGCCAAATCCCAGAACCAGAAAGATAAATCTTTCATGGTAGACAAGAAATCAAGAGACATAATCACCACAGGGGGCAAAACTGTGCCCAAGCTTACCCCCACCCCAGCCCTCACCTTCTCACAAGCAAATACAAACTTGAGACTTGCTGCCTGCATCTTAGCTCCTCTGCCCTGACCATGTTCAATTTCTCCTGATTCTGCTCCACCCATCCTGTTCTATCTGTTCAACAAGCTCCTCCCACAACATGTGACTTAAACTTCCAGGTGGTTTAAGCAGGTCACATGGACCTAGTAATGATTTAAATGGTCATTACACTATGAAACAGAATAAGTAAACTAATTTCATAGATTTGCTATTTTTTATGTTAGTTCAGTCATCCCTATAAAAAACTGATATTTTTCTAACTGCTTAGATCTGACTTTATTTGTGTGAAAAAAAGTGTTTTTCAAGTGTGTTCCTATAATTTCTGGGTTTGTATTGGCAGTTAGATCCCAAAGTACTTTATATTCTTTGCAGTTTATTTTAAATTGAATTTGTCTTTCTATTTCTTGTTGCTGGACTTTGTTGGTTATATAAAGAAATGCTAATGATTTATGGGGTTTTATTTTTTCCTGTGACTTTTGTAAATTTTGTTGATATTTCAAGTAGTTTTTCAGTTGATCCTCTAGTATTCTCATATTGTGTGCAAAGAGTCATAGTTTTGATTCAGATTCCATTTCTTTTTCTTCTCATTACTAAAATTAACATTTCTAGTACAATATTGAATAAAAGTGATGATAATGAGCATCTTTGTTTCACCCCTGATCTTTTTGAGAATGCTTCTAGCTTATTCTGTCACATAATAGTTGCCTCTGGTTTTAAATAGATAATGATTATCATTTTAATGAATATTCCATTTATTATTGTGATCTCTGGTGGAGTTTAATAAGAAGAGTGCTGCATTTTGTTAAAAGTTTTTCAACATCTATTGGATAACCATGTTATTGCCCTTGGTTTTTGTTATTGATATAATCAGTTATGTTAATAGTTTTCCCAATATTAATTTGTTTTGCATTCCTAGTATAAATTCCATTGGGTTGTAGAACATTATGCTTGGCATAATTTACTATAATCTCTTTGCTAATATATTATTTAAAAATTTCCATCAATATTCATTAGACAAGTTGGTCTAATTTTTTCTTTGTTTTAGCTCTTCCTGGTTTAAGCATCTGAAAAATGTCTGTGTCCAAAAAAATCTTGGCAAGATTCCTTCTTTGCCTATTATTCCAAATAGTTCATGCAGTATTGAAATTAATTGTTCTTTGAATATTTAGTAGAATTTACTTGCACAAGATGGAGGAGTAGAAAGATACACATACTCTACCTCTTACTCCACAGAAGAACTCTCAACAAATTCTTCCCCACTGACATCTGGCAGACTGCAAGCCTGACTGAATGTAAGTGGATAATCTAACGCTACCTAGAATTGACATGAAATTGGGGAGATATTGTATCCCTATAATGTTCCTACTCTTGGTGGGAATTTCCTGTAGTCAAAAGGTTTGTAAGCTTAATACCAGATCTGTTCAGTTATAAATTATTGGTAGGGAAACATCTGAGGTTAAGTCTAAAATTAAGCTGTTAGGCATAGGACTTTAGACCAACAACAATAAGTTAGGGTCCTTTAATTCTTAGTAATACTGTGGAGACAATTAGGTCAAGAGTTTGTGAAGTTATCAACATAAATATTATTTGTGTATCAGTTGCTTAATGTTTTTAAAAAAATTCTTTTGTGGTCCATATTGTAAATGCTTTAAGAAGAAGTGTCACCTGACCAAAAGTTTGAATTGCTTTACCTGTTATAAACTGTGTTTAAAAAAAAATAAAAATAAAAAAAAAGAATTTACTTGCAAATGCATCTAGCCTTAAAGATTGTTTGCTAGGGAGTTCATTGATGGCTTCTATTTATTTTTCTAAAGTGGGTTTATCTATGTATTTTATTTCCTCTCCTATTAATCTAGGCAATGTATTTTTTTAAATATTCATTCATTTCACTTAGATGGTCCCATTTATTGTCATACAGTTGGATAAAATAACTCTTAATTATTGCTTAAATTTCCTTTCAGTAGTAGGGAATTCACTTTTTTTCATTTTGGTTGCTGGTAATTTGATTTTCTTATTTTTAAATCAAATTTATACTAAATAAACCTAATTAACCAAAGGTTTATGTATTCACTATTTATGTTCTTTCATAAAACCAACTCTTAATTTCATTTATTAGTTCAATAGTTTTCATACTTGCAATTTTATTAGTCTTTGATTTTCATAATTCCTACTTTGGTATTTAATTGGGGATTTTAACTTTGTTTTTTCACCCTACCTTTTTTAAAATGTCATTACCAGTTCAATGATCTCCTCTTTCTCTATTTTATTCATGTAACCATTTAAAGATATAAAATTTCCTCTAAGAACTGCTTTGACTGAATCCCATAAGTTTTAGTGTATTACCTGATTACTGTCATTCACTTGCATGAAATTACTGATTGTTTCCATGATTTGTTGCTTGATGCACTCATTCTTTAGGATTAGATGATTTAGTTTCCAATTAACTTTTAGTCTGTCTTTCCATTGACTTTTACCACATATAGCTTTTATTGCATCATGATCTGAAAAGGATGTATTTGATATTTCTGCCTTTCTGCATTTGATTAGGAGGTATTTATACCCTGATACATGGTCAGATTTTGTGTAGGTACAATGTACTACTGAGAAAGCCTTCTGTGCCTTTCTATCCTCATTTAATTTTCTCTAAATGTCTATCGTATTTAACTTTTCTAAATTTTATTCCCCTCCTTAATTTCTTTTTTGCTCGTTTATTTTCTGGGTAGATTTATCTAGTTTTGAGAGGGAGAGGTTAAGGCTCCCCTTTAGTATATTTTTGCTGTCTATTTCTTCCTCTAACTTACTTAAGTTCTCCTCTAAGAATCTGGATACTATATCACTTGGTGTATTTATTTTAGCATTGATTTTGCTTCATTGACTATGGTTACCTATTAGCAATATGCAGTTTTCTTCTCTATTTCTTTTAATTACATTTTTAAATTACATCTACTTTTGTTTTTGCTTCATCAGAGATCAGGATGGCTATCCCTGTTTTGTTATTTTTTTCTTTAATCTTCAGCTAAAGTATATGTTCTTCTCCAGGGTTTTACATTTACTCAGTGTAAATCTCTCTGCTTCAAGTGTGTTTCTTGTAAACAACACATTGTAGGATTCTGGTTTTTAATCCATTCTGCTAACTGCTTTAATTTTATGAGAGAATTTATCCCATTCACATTTACAGTTATATTTGCTTGCTGTTACTACCCCTATCCTATTTTTTTCTTGTTTATTCTTTTTCTCTCCTTTCACTCTGACTCTCCTCACCAGGTTTTACTTCTTACCACTATGTCTTTCACTCTTCCTACCTTTCTAGCAGTCCTCTTTTTCCTTTCCCCTTTCCCTGCTTACTTCCCTTTAGGGTAAGATAAATATTCATACCTATTTGAGTGTATATGATTCCTTCTTTGAGTCAAATATAGTGAGTAATGTTCAAAGAATGTTTTCCCCTTCCTTCCTTTCCCTCTACTGTAATAAGATTTTTGTGCTCTTTGTGTGGTGTAATTTATGGTATTCTGCCTCCCTATTTCCTCTTCCAGTACAATCCTTTTTTGTCACCCTTTATTTATCTTACCATCACTTCAAAAGTCAACTTGTACCCACACTTTCTGTCTATGTATACACCTTCTAACTGCCCTTACAGAGGTAGAATTCTTAAGAGTTACAAATTTCATCTTCCCTTGTAGGTATGTAAACAGTTCAATTTTGTTGATTGCTTCTTTTTATTCTTTCCTGTTTACTGTTCTTATGCTTCTTTTGAATTTTGTATCTGAACACTGAATTTTCTGTTCAAATCAGTTTCATTCATCAAAAAAGTTTGAAAGTTCCCTGTTTCACTGAATGTTCATCTTGTCCTGTGAAAGATTATGCCCAGCTTTGCTGGATAGATAATGCTTTATTGTAATTCAAGTTCCTTTGCCTTCCAGAATATCATATTCCAAATCTTCTAATCCTTCAATGTAGGAGCTGCTAAATCTTTCATTATCCTGACTGAATCCTTAATATTTGAACTGTTTCTTTCTGTTTTGTTTTGTTTTGTTTTGTTTTTACAGTATTTACTCCTTAATCTGATAATTCTGGAATTTGCATACAATATTCCTTGGAGTTTTGACAATCTCTTTCAAGAGTTAATCAGGGGATTCTTTCAAAAACCATTTTACCCTCTAGTTCTAGTATGCCAGTGCACTTTTCTTTGATAATGGCTTGAAGGATTCTGTTCAGGCTCTTTTTTTCATGGCTTTCAGGTAGTCCAATAATTCTTAAATTATCTCTGCTAGATCTATTTCTTAATTTAGCTGTTTTCCCAATGACATAATTTACATTTTCTTTTATTTTTTAAATTTATTTTTATTTTGTTTGACTGATTTTTACTCACTTGTAGAGTCATTAGCTTCTACTTGTCCAATTTTAATTTTTACGCAATTATTTTCTTCAATTAGCTTTTGTACATCTTTTTTCCTCATTTGGCCAATTCTACTTTTAGACTTTTTTCTTCACTTTTTCAATTCTATATTTGAAGTTTCTTCAGTCAATTTCTGTACTTTGACTCTTTTTTTCATAATTCTTCTGAATAGCATTGATTTCTTTTCTCATTTTTCTTCTACCGCTATTACTTTTTAAAAAATCCTTTTTGAACTCTTCAGAGAGAACGTTTTGGGCTTGACATCAATTCATATTCCCCTTTGAGTCTTCACATGTAGACAGTTTGACTTTGCTGTCCTCTTCTTATCTTCTGTGTTGCCCATAGTAGCTTTCTGTGGTCATGACTGTTTTTTCTCATGTTTCATAGTTGAACTATGTCCCTGGGGCACACAGGGCACTGTCCCAAGCTTCTTGTGTGGGGGCTAGGAGCCTAGGAGTCAGTGACCTTCCACACTGGGGCCTTAGGTGATAGTAACTTGCTTTCTATGTTGGGGTGGAACTGGCTAGTTGTGCCTATTGTGCCAGGGTTCTAGGCTAGTAATTTGCCTTCTACACTGGGCCTAAAGGCCTCATAGCTTACCTGTTCTGCTACTAGCCTGGTAAGTTTGGAACAAGGGGCCCTGGTTGCTTATCTGTGCTGTGAGTAAGTACCCCCAGTGGCTTGTCCAGACACTATCTGTACTGGGCTATGCTCCTTTTACCCAAGTGAGACAGAGCTTTCCTGAAGTCCTTCTAACTTATCTTAAACTTGACAACTGTTTCACTCCATCTTTGAGTGGGTTCTGTTGCTCCAGAATCCATTTAGAAGCTTTGTTTAATGCCATTTCAGAGGAAACTTGGAAAGAGCTCAAGCAACTCTCTGATTTCTCTCTGCCACCTTGGCTCCACTTCATGTTCCCATGCATTTTGCACCGACTACCAACTGGAGTTATTTTTTTCTGTCTGCTTTTTTATCTAAATTGACAATTGTGTCCATTTTTGTGGGTTATTTTTAATTCCTTCTTTGTAGAACCTGGCTTTTAATGCTCTTGGTATATTTAGCATACTACAATACTTACTAAAATATTTGTTCAACAAAATCAATTTCCTCAGTGTTCTTCCCTGGGCACAAATGAAAAACAACAATAAAAATAATCCCTCTTATTCCTACATGGAATTTTGGTTTGAAGCAACTTTCTTTATTCCACCAATTCATGGTACTTTCCTCCATGAACTGTTTGTGCAGAAAAGCTGTCTTTTTGGCACCTATCTATTGTACCATATTTTACAAATGAAGCTGACTTTGTCTTGAACCAGATTGGTCTGTTTTACTAGAATCAAAGTGAAAAGGCAATAAATTGTGGAAGTAGAAAATCACTGCTGAAAGCTTAATACTTTAGCGCATCATGCCATTTATCAACAAAATATGACGTGAACTAGGTGATAAAGAGAATTTGTCTATCAGCCTTTCAAGTGTCCTTTTGGGCTTTTGGCTTTGATATTCTGGTTGTATTTATACTCAGCCTTCAATTTGTAGTTATTCAACAATAGCAATTCACTCTCACTGCCCTATGCTAATTAAACTGTCATGATTCCTTTTGGCCTTGCCAACAGAGAATACAACAACTAGTACTTAGTTGAATTCCTTCCTGCCTCAGATTCATTAATTTCATCTTCAGGGCTCAGGCTATGTCACTGTATTTCATTGCATAGCACCCATCCTGGTGATTTATTGGGTAAATCGCATCTTATTTATGTTTTGTGAGTGATATTATGTTTTCTTTCACTAATTAATCTTTATATGTAAAATTATAACATTTTAGAATTGGAAAAATTCCTCAGTAGCCACCTAGTCCTATTCATATACAAAAGTTATCCCTACTATAACATGTATAAGAAATGACATTCAGAGTTTGCTTAAAGGCCTTTATAAATGGGGAACACGTCACCCGCTGAGGCAGATCATTAGTTTTTTTGGACAGATTTAATTTTTAAAGTTTTGTATTAACATGCACCCCTCTCCCAACACACATTTGTAAAACAAGAATAACTTTTTTCTTGTTCAGTTATTTCATCCGTGGCCAACTCTTTGTGACCATTTGTGAGGTTTTCTTGGCAAAGAAACCTGAGTGATTTGGCATTTCCTTCTCTAGATGACCATGTCACTTCCTTGATCAAGAGTCTCTATTTATCTCTTATCCCTATTGAATAAGAAATTAGATTTTCTTATTAAAATTGTAATATCATTCAGATTTAATAGGCCTGAGCTATTGAACGTTTAATCTCAGGACTTGACCATTCGTTAAACCTTGTACGTTCTTGGCAATAAAAACAGGAACTCGCCACTCCTGAAACTGCTTATGTTCAAGGGAAGGTGGCCGCTTCCTTGAACATAAGCACTTGACAGTGATAAAATATGCTGAGCTTCAAGGTTTTTGAACATGTCAGCAATTAAAAAGCCAGAATTAGACCCAGACACACAAACTGCATATGCTAGGGAAGTAGGCTAAAACTCTGTATGTAACTGCCTTGGCCGAGAGCCTTCTTTTTTTGCGAACCCTATAAAAAGCTCGGACCACAAAGTCCTGTTGAGCCTCACCCGTGGGAGGATGCTTCGCGCGGGACCATCTTTACACAATTTGTTCCGGCTGCAATGGGGCTCCCAGCCGATTGAGTTATTGGAGGTTCCCTTGAATTGATGATGTATTCTCTTCCTCTATCTATCTATTGTAATTATAGCCCTTGTATTAATTATCATTATATTTGCCCTCTGCTTCTTCTGCTGTCCTAAACTGTCTGTACCGTGCCTTGTGTAATTAAAGCTTTTTACTTTCGTTTTGATTGAGTCCGAGAGCATCATTTACAGGAGCGAATCCGAACTTTCTTAATACACCTATGCTTCTCTCTGAATTGCTCACAATTCCTGAAATCCACTTACTCCTCACCTCTGTTTCTTAAAATCCTCAGGTTCCTTCAAGGTTCAGATAGAGTGATACCTTTTACTATACATATACACATATGATATTAATATACATTAATGACAAATATAGATAAATGAGAAACACAAAAAAGACCTACCTATAACTAAAGCTTTGTGTAAGAGGTGACACTCTATACTTGGCAAGGAATGTTATGTGTGTTTGGGATTAGAGAGGGGAGAAAATGGAGAGTATGGGAAATAATGAGATGAACTCAGAAAAAATAGACAGATGAAAGAATGTGGAGGGTCTTATGCATCAGAGTGAGTCTGAAGCCTCTGAGCAATGTGACCTTTATTTTTACTAATACTGTCCTTAAATTCTGAATCACCATTGTGTACTGGTTCTCAACTATGTGACTTTTCTTACCAATTTTGTTAGACATGCTAAAAATTGGAATCCATCGATGCATTTCCTTCAAAGTCAAATAAATGTATTCATACACTTTCCCCTTCCTCATTAGAGTTATTTGTGTCATGTCATTAGCATTACAATTTTAAGAACTTATCAGCACTGTTGAGAAGGTCTCCTTTTTAGTGTTTGGTACTGCCTAGTCTTTCTTTCAGTTATTTGAAATACAGGCTGCCAAAATATTTGCTGCATGCCAGGATATGCCTAGCATCTTTCACTTGCCACTTAACTATCGTGAATTCTAGAATGATGTGTCATTTTTCTTTTGTCAACAGAGTTCTCCTCTATTTTTCAGAACAAATTCATGAGTAAAAAAGATTGTTGCTATTGTTGTTTTAGTCAGTGCCTCTTCATTAAAAAAAAAAAATCACTTTTTTTGCGGGTAGGAGCCAAGATGATGGAATAGAAAGACTTATATACTCTAGTGCTTTCCCCACAGCCCAAAAAACACCTGTAAAAATGACTCTCAACAAATTCTAGAGCAACAGAAGCCACAGAACAACAGTGTGAAAGAGATTTCCAGCCAAAGGTAACCTGGAAGGCTGACAGGAAAGGTCTATCCCATGGGAAGCTGACAAGAGTAGAGCCCAGCCCTGGCCATGCTGCAGGGGGAGAAACAGGACCAGAACAGGCCTCCAGGGCAGAATTCCCAGCAGGGATGTTCCAGATCCCTCAACCCACAAAGGACAAAGAAATTTCCAAAGGTCAGTTTGGGAGGACCTTCTCAGCTGGGCGAGAAGGGACCGGGGTCCCCCCAGCACTGGCCACAGTGGGCAGCAGAGGCAGTGGCAGTGGCAGCAGCTTCAAACCAAGCAAAATTGAGTATAAAACTTCAAGGGAAAAAATCGTCATTCAATAATATAGAGGACTTTCAAGCATTCATGATGAAAAGACCAGAACTCAATAAAAAATTTGACTTTCAAACACAAGAATCAAGAGAATCATGAAAAGGTAAACAGGAAAGAGAAATCATAAAGAATTTTCTTAAACTGACCTGCTTACGTTACTACATGGAAAGATAATATTTGTAACTCTTCAGACTTTCCTCAGTATTTGGGTAAGTAGAGGGATTACACACACACACACACACACACACACACACACACACACACATAGAGTACAGGTTGAGTTGAATCAGAAGAGATGATATCCATAAAAAAATAAAAACAAATTAAGAGATAAGAGAGGAAAATATTGGTTGGAGAAAGGGAGAAATGGAATGGGGCAGACAATCACTCATAGAAGAGATAAGAATAATCTTTTTCAATGGAGGAGAAAAGGGAGGAGGTGAGGGGGGAAAAGTGAAGCTTACTCTCTTCACATATGGCTTAAGGATGGAATAACATGCTCACTAAATTTGGTATGAAAATCTATCTTATGCTACAGGAAAGTCAGGAAGAAGGGGACAACTAGGGTGAGGGAGATGAGAGAAGAGAGGGCGACTGGTAGAAGGGAGGAACTAGAAGCAGACACTTTTGGGAAGGGATAAGGTCAAATGAGAGTATAGAATAAAGGGGGGACACGGTAGGATGAAGGGAAACATAGTTAGTCTTACAAAACATAACTATTATGGAAGTCTTTTGCAAAATGACACATATATAGCCTGGATTGAATTGCTTGCTTTCTCAGTGGGAATGGGTGGAGAGGGAGGAAGAGAGAAAAGTTGGAATTCAAAATATTAGAAACGAATGTTGAGAATTGTTATTGCATATAACTGGGAAATAAGAAATACAGGTCATTACTGAGTGGGATAGGTTTAGTGAAGACTTCTCAGATTGTAATTCTTCTCCCAGGGGTGAGGTAAGACCTAGAGGCTCAAGGTTACAATATTTTTAGAATAGAATAGTTCCATATAAGGATATAAAACTGTGTAGTATATTAGGGTCTCAATGACTGGATAAAACTTACATAATTCCTCGATGTCTTCATTTCAAAAGGGATTGGTTATATTTCGTGTCTAGAATGTAAGATCATATTCTCAGCTAATGAGGATAATGGTCAGTGGTGGAGGAGGGACTTGCCTTAGGGTCTGTATAAATCATTGCCTTTTCTTTGTCTTCGGCTTTCCTACTCCAGGTGAACTGGTGTAGGATTGTCCCGCTTCTCGAGAATTGAATAAATAAACTTTCTGTCATCACTTTGAGAGGCCTCTGAGTAACTGATTTAAGTAGGGACCTGAGCCATCCCACACATTACCTATATACAGGTCATCCTCTATTAAAAAAAAAAAATTGTGTACCCCAAGCAGAATATAGGCACCCTGAGGGAGAGTATTATATATTTTTTAAACTTCTGTTTTGTCTTTCTGTTCCCAGGACTTAGCACAATACTTTGCATATAATAACACACAGTTTCATTAAGCACTTGGCATCTAACTACAGGTAGAAAATGCCAGTCCTCAAGCAAATTATACTCCAAATGGGGAAGGCAACATACAAAAGGAAATTGAAAATGCATGAGAGACTGATAGCATGGAAAGAGATCACTTTGAATGTGTCAATTCCAGGGTTATAATGAGTCTTCAGAATGAATATTGGACACTTAATAATATATTCTTAAATGATAAATAAAGGCAGAAAAAGTGATTTTTAAATATTTTTATTTATTTATTTTTAGATTTTGACATTCATTTCTACAAAATTTTGAGTTACATTTTTCTCCCCATCTCTCCCCTCCCCCACCCCCAAACACCCTGCATTCTGATTAACCCTTCCACCAATATACCCTCCCTTATATCACACACCTCCCTTCCCTTATTCCCCTCTTCTCTCTTTTCTTGTGGGGCAAGATAGATTTCTGTACTACATTACCTGTATTTCTTATTTCCCAGTTACATGCAAAAACAATTCTCAACATTAATTCCTAAAACTTTGAGTTCTAACTTCTCTCCCTTTCTCCCTCCCCACCCATCCCCAATGAGAAGGCAAGCAATTCAATACAGAGTATATATGTGTAGTTTTACTAAAGACTTCCGTAACAATCATGCTGTGAAAGACTATATTTCCCTCCATCCTATCCTGCCCTCCCGTTTATTCTATTCTGTCTATTGACCTTATCCCTTCAAAAGGGTTCACTTCTAATTCCCCCCCTCCTTTCATTTGCCCTTCCTTCTATCATCCCCCCACACCGAACTTGTCCCCTTCTCCCTTACTTTCCTGTAGTGTAAGATAGATTTTCATACCAAGTTTATAGTGCATGTAATTCCCTCCTGAAGTCAAATGTGGTGGGAGTAAGCTTCACTTTTTCCCTCTCACCTCCTCCTTTTCTCCTCTATTGAAAAAGCTTTTTCTTGTCTTTTTTATGAGATAATTTGTCGCATTCCGTTTCTCCCTTTCTCCCACCAATATATGCCTCTCTCATATCTTAATTTTATTTTTTATATATCATTACTTCCTATTCAACTCACCCGGTACCATTTGTCTATACATACATACATACATACATATATACATGTTGTAATATATATCATATATATGCATACATATATATACATACACACATGTATATGTATGTATATATATATGTATATGTGTGTATGTGTGTCTATATAATCCTTCCAACTACCTAAATACTGAGAAAAGTTTCAAGACTTACAAATATTATCTTTCCATGCAGGAATGCAAACAGTTCAGCTTTATGAACTCCTTTATAATTTCTCTTTCCCATTTACCTTTTCATGCTTGTCTTGATTCTTTTGTTTTAAAGTCAGATTTTCTATTCTGCTCTTGCTTTTAATCAAGAATGCTTGAAAGTCTTCTATTTCATTGAATGACCATTTTGTATTATACTCAGTTTTCCTGAATACATGATTCTTGGTTTTAATCCTATCTCCTTTGACCTCTGTATATCTTATTCCAAGCCCTTAGATGCCTTTCTGTTGAAGCTGCTAAATCCTGTGTTATCCTGATTGTATTTCCACAGTACTTGAATTGTTTCTTTTTGGTTGTTTGCAATATTTTCACCTTGACCTGGAAACTCTGAAATTTGCCTACAATATTCCTAGGAGTTTTTCTTTTGATATCTCTTTCAGAATGTGATTGGTGAATTCTTTCTATTTCTATTTTATCCTCTGCTTCTAGAAAATCAGGGAAATTTTCATTGGAAATTTCTTGGAAGATGACATCTAGACTCTTTTTTATCATGGTTTTCAGATAGGCCAATAAGTTTTAAATTATCCCTCCTGGATCAATTTTTCAGGTTAATTGCTTGGCCAATGATATATTTCACATTTTCTTCTATTTTTTTCATTCTTTGTTTTTGTTTTATAATTTCTCATAATGTTGTAAGTTTCCATCTGCTACATGCTAATTTTTAAAGAACTTTTTAAAAATTTCTTTAGTGAGCTTTTGAACCTCCTTTTCCATTTGCCAATTCTGCTTTTGTAAGCATTCTTCTCTTCACTGGGTTTTTGGATCTCTTTTGTCCTTTGGGTTAGTCTGTTTTTAATGGTATTATTTTCTTCAGTTTTGCTTTGGGGCCTCCTTTAGCAAGCTGTTTACTTACTTTTCATGATTTTCTTGCATTGCTTTCATTTTTCTTCTCAGTTTTCCCCCCACCTCTCTTACTGGATTTTCAAAATACTTTTTGAGTTCTTCTATGACCTGAGACTATTGCATATTTTTTGGAGGTTTTGAATGTAGAAGTATTGACTGTCTTTCTCTGATGGTATTGTTTGCTCTTCCTCATTCGAAAGGGTGGAAGAAAATACCTTTTCACCAAAAAAGTAACTTTCTATTGTCTCTTTTTGTTTCTTTTTGGGGGGAATTTTCCCAGTCATTTGCCTGACTTCTGAGTCCTTTATCATGTAGAGCATATATTACCCTAAGCTTCAGAGGTTTTGTGCAGCTATAAGTTCTCAGTTCCTCCAGGGTGGCACAATCAAGGGAGAGGAGTTTATTCCTCTCCTGGCCTATACTCCAGTCTGTGAACAACTACAAGCACTCTTTTTTCCCTGGAACCCTGAGTAGGGTTCCCTCTCCAAGTCAAAACCAGCTGTACCATGCCTGCAATCCTTCTCACCCCAGGACTGAGACCCAGATGAGTAGCTTCATTTCTCCAAGACCACGAGCTTCAAAAGTGGTGACTGCTGCTGCCCTGGAGCTGGGACTGGAGCCAGACCTGCACGCCACTCTTACCCAGGTGAAAAGATTTCTTACTGACCTCTGAAGATATCTTTGATGTTTGTGTGTTGAGAAATCTGAGAACAGCTGTTGCTACCCATGGTCCTGGGCCCTGCTGCCTGCTCCCATCCTGTCTGTGCCATGCGGCACAGTCAAGGCCTGGTTGCATTTCTCTCTGAGGCCAGAGTGAGAGACCCTTCCAGGCTGTCTTGGGCTGAAAATCTGCTTCACTATCATTTTGTGACTTCTACTACTCTAGAATTTGTTTACAGTCATTTTTTACAGGTATTTGATAGGCTATGAGGAGAGAGCTTGAGCAGGTCTGTACTTCTACTCTGCCATCTTGGTTCTGTCCCCTAGCATTCAAATTCTTAAAAGAGAAGTTAAGTGAGTTACAGGAAAAAAGCAGACAACAAAACTACTAATTGGATTCCTCAGCTGTCTTTTCTCAAAACTCAATAAATCCAAACAAAATATAAGAAGAATAAAGAAATGAAGGATTTAAATACCATAATAGAAAAGTTAGATATGATAGACCTTTGAAAAGAACTGAATGAAAACAAAAAGGAATACCATTATCTCAACAACATCTCACTTGTATAAAAACTGACCATGTATTAAGCCATAAAAGCTTCACAATTTAATGCAGACACAGAGAAATATTTTAATATACATTTTATTTATTTTTAGTCTACAACATTTACTTCCACAAGACTTTGAATTCCAAAATTTCTCCCCATCTCCCACCCCAGGAGAGCATGCACTCCATAGACCCCTTCCCCCAATCTGTCCTCCCTTCAGTCCCCCTCCCTTTTCCTATTTCCATTGGCTATATTTTCCTATAGGACAAGAAAAATTTCTATAAACTATTGCCTGTATATCTTATTTCCCTGTTGCATGCAAAAACAATTTTTAATATTCACTTTTTAAGAAGTTGAGTTCTACATTCTTTCTTTTCCTCCCTCCCTACCCATCCTCATTGAGAAAGCATGCAATTTGATATAGGTCATACATGTGTAACCATGGCCAAACATTTCCATAACCATCATGTTGAGAAAGACTTGCCTCATTTCCCTCTATCCTGTCCTGCTCTCTAATTATTCCATTCTCTCTCTTAACCTGCTCCACCACAATAGCGTCTCAAGTTACAAATATCATTTTTCCATGTAGGAATGTAAACAGCTGATCTTTACTAAGTCCCTTATGACTTCTCTTTTCTCCCTACCTTTTCATGTTTCCCTTGATTCTAGTATTTGAAAGTCATGTTTTCTTTTCAGCAGTGGTCTTTTCAACAGCAAATCTTAGAAGTTCTCTGTTTCATTGAAATCTCATTTTCCCCATCCAGTATTATACTCAGTCTTGCTGGGCAGGTGATTCATGGTTTTAATTCTCCCTCCTTTGACATCTGGAATACCATATCCCAAGCCCTTTGATTCCTTAATGTAGAAGCTGCTAGATCCGATGTTATGCTGATAGTCTTTCCACAGTACTTGAATTGTTTCTTTTTGACTGCTTGTAATATTTTCACCTTGACCTGGAAACTCTGGAATTTGACTATAATATTCCTAGGAGTTTTCTTTTTGGTGTTTCTTTCAGAAGGTGATCAATAGATTCTTTCCATTTCTATTTTACCCTCTGATTCTAGAATATCAGGGCAGTTTCCCTGGGGATGTGGCTAAGGCCAGACCACAGTCCCCTCTTACCCAGGTGAGAGAGCTTTCTCACTGATCTTTGAAGCTGCCTTTGGCATTTGTTGGTTGAAAGTATGGAAACTGCAACACCTGTCAGCCAATCACCATCCTGAGGTCTGCTGTTGTCCTATTGTTACAGTGTGGGCTGTGCTCTGCTCCAAGCTCAGTGCAATAGATCCTTCCTGTTAGACTTCCAGATTGCCTTGTGCTGGAAATTGATTTCTGTCATTTTGTGACATCTGCTGCCCTATAATTTGTTTAGAGTCATTTTTTACAGGTGATTTGAGAGTTTTGGGGGGAAACTGAAGCAGGTCCCTGATTCTATTCTGTTATCTTGGCTCTGCCCCCAAACTTGAATATATTTGTAGATCATTATGCAACAAAAATTACTTACACTGCCCTTTGTTGAATGTAATTTTTATTGCATAATGATTTCATTAAAGAGAATGATGGCAATGAGACAACATACCAAAATTTATGAGATGCAACCAAAGCAGTAATTAGAGGAAAATCTATTTTTCTAAATTCTCACATCAATGTAATAGAAGATCAGATCACTTAAATGAGGATGCAATTAAAAAAAAAACTAGAAAGAGAACAAATTAGAAATCCCCAACTGAGCACTAAATTGGAAATTCTGAAAATTAAAAGATTATTAAAATGGAAAGTAAAATAAAAAAAACTTTTGAGCTAACAAACAAAACTAACAGCTGGCTTTATGGAAAAAAACAATATAATTGTATAATTTCAGTAAAAATAAAGGAGGAAAAAAATGAAAAGGGTGAAATCACCACCAATGAAGAAGAAATTAAAGTATTCATTAGGAAATATTTGTCTCAATTAAATGTCAAGAAATCTGAAAATCTGAGTGAAATCAATGAATATTTAAGAAGATACAAATTTCCTAGATTTACAGATCAGAAAAGAGAATGCTTAAATAATCCCATATTAGAAGGGAAAATGAATAAGCCATGAATAAATTCCCTAAGAAAAATCTTGAGGGTCAAATGGGTTCACCAGTGAATTCTTCCACACAATAAAATAGAAATTAATTCCAATATTATATAAACTATTTGAAAAAAAAAAAACAAGCAAAGAAGGAGTCCTACCAAGCTCCCTTTTTGACACAAATATGGTGCTGATACTATGTCTAAATTGAGATACAGAAAGATAAATTCCCTTTAAAATAACTGAAAACAATATGAAATACTTGGGAGTCTATCTGCCAAGACAAGCACAACGATGTGAACAGTTACAGAACACTTTTCAAACAAATAATGTCATATCTAAACAACTGGAAAAATATCAATTGCTCATAGATAGGTTGAGCCAGTATGAAACAAATGACAATTCTGTCCAAACTAATCTACTTTTGCTGAACAATATCAAACCACCAAAAAATTATTTGATAGAGATAAAAAAAAAAATAACAAAATTCATCTAGAAGAACAAAAGATCAAGAATATCAAGGGATTTTTTTTTAAAATGATTGCAAAGGAAGGTGGTCTAACCACACCAGATTTCAAACTATATTATAAAGTAACAATCATAAAAACTATCTGGTGTTGGCTAAGATATAGAGTGGTGAATGAATGGAATAGATTAGGTATACAAGATACAGTAGTTGATGACCATAGTATCCTACTGGCTAATAAACCCCCAAATTCCATCATTTGGGATAGGAACTCACCATTTGACATAACTTCTGGGAAAACTGGAAAATAATAGACCACAAACTAGGTATAAACCAACATCATACACCAAGGTAGGTCATATACTAAGGTAGGTCAAAATAGGTGCAAGATTTAGACACAAAAGGTGATGTCATAAGCAAATTAGAAGAGCAAGAAATAGTCTGTCTGTTAGATCTAAGGGTAAGGGAAAAATTAATGACCAAAGAAGAGATAGAGAAAATAGATAATTTTGATTATATTAAAAAATTTTCATACAAACAACACCAATGCAACCAAGGTTTAAAGGAAAGCAGAAAACTGGGAAACAATCTTTATAGCAAGTGTCTCTGATAAAGGCCTCATTTCTAAAACATATACAGAACAGAGTCAAATTTATAAGAATGCATGCAATTCTCCAATTGATAAATGGTCCAAGAATGTGAACAAGCAGTTTTCAAATGAAGAAATCAAAGCTATCTATGGTCACATGAAAAAGCACTCTAAGTAAGTTTTGGTTAGGGAAATGCGAATTAAAACAACTCTGAGGTACTCTCCCATACCCATAAGATTGGCTAATCTGACAAAAATAGGAAAATTACAAATACTGGAGAAGATGTGGGAAAATTGGGACATGTGTGCACTATTGATAGAGTTGTGAACTGATTCCACCACCCCGGAGAGCAATTTGGAACTATGCTCAAGATACAACCGAACTCTGCATACCCTTTGGTCCAGCAATACCCCTACTAGGTCTGTATCCCAAAGAGATCATAAAAAAGGGGAAAAGGACTTACATATAAAAAAAATACTAATAGCAGGCCTTTGTGTGATGGCAAAATCTAGGAAAGTGAGGGGATGCCCATCAAGTCAGGAATGGCTAACAAGCTGTAGCATATGAATTTAATGAAATGCCATGTTGTAATAAGAAATTATGAACAGGTAGATTTAAGGAAAAACCTAGAGAAACTTGCATTAATTGATGCAAAGTGAAATGAGGAGAAACAGAAGAATATTGTATCAGCAACATTGATAGATGATCAGCTATTCATAACTCAGCTCTTCTCAGCAACACACTGATCTAAGGCAGGCACAAAGGACTAATGAAGGAAAATGCTGTCGATATCCAGATAGAGAACTGATGGATGCTAAATAATTTTTTTCACTTACTTTATTCTTTTTCATGTTTTTTGTCTTTTGATTTGTTTCTACTTTCACAACTAAAACTAATATGGAAATGTATTTTACATGATAGCACATGTATAACCCATATCAAATTGCTTACCACTTAGCAAACAGGGGATGGGAGGGAGTGAGAAAAATATGGAATTCAAAATCTTATAAAAATGAATGTTAAAAATTGTTTCGATATTTAATTGAGGGGAAATAAAATACTTTAAAAAACAACGATGTCTTGGAACATCACTGATACAATGATCTTCACAACAATATTTCACAAACTGGTCTTATAATAAAAATAAACTCTACTCAGGTAACTAAGTTGCAATTATATAGAGAACCATAATGGGGGAAAGTCTTGAAAAAGGAAGATTTTTTTAAAGTTTTAAAATTCACTCAGAGAAAACTTCAGTAGGTATAAGGACAATAAATATAGCATTTCCACAGCTATATTCATTCAAAGATGGAAGGGATTCCCTCAGGAGATAGACATGTACCACAACTGGAACAACTGGAGACTAAATAATCATTTGTTAGAGATGTTGTAGAGGAAATTTTGGTTCAAGTGCAGGTTGGAGTAAATAATGCCTTAATTATTTTCCAATTTACAAAGTCTATGATTGTGCAACTATAGTTTACATCTGCAAATGGTAGGCCAGTCTCCCGAATGACTTTGGGAACAGAGTTACTTCTTGTGAATAAAACCTCAGCTCAATGGAATTATAGGAGTTACGGCAGGAATTGTCTCCATCACTGATTCTCTGAACTGTCTAATTCATCCCAGTCTGTTATCACACTGCCACATCTAGATTTGTAGAAGAGGAATTGATATTGTAGCTTCACCAAAATGTTTTTAGAGTTTTGTGGATAACACAGTTGTGGGGGAATTCATTTTCCTTACTAGTCACTATAACTTAATAGTTCTGAAATAGCCTTGCAATTCCTTATCTTTAAGGTTTCATATTCTGGGTTTTAACTGCAAGGACTCTTAACTTATTTTACGTTTAGCAGCCAAATTCTCATCTTTTTTTCTATGAGTGGGATAATTACATTTGTTTCATAATCATAGATCAGTTCCAGCTTTTATATTTCCTCATTTGTGATGCATAATGCTTTTCAGTTCATACATTTTCATATGCAAATCTCATTCACTTGCTTTCTTCATTCACTTCAGTATTCTACAGTTTGTCACACCCAAAGGAACAGCTGCTGCCACAGGATGCTTAATCACACAACTTTAGTAACTACTTTTCTAAAATTCTGAGTAGACTTATGCCCCTAGAAAAGTTTACTATCCTCCTTACAAGATCACTTGTTGCAGTCACTGAGAGAGAGAATGCACACTCTATTAGTATGCATATGAAAACTTCTATTATCCTAGCCATTTTTTGAGTTACTAGAACTGAAAAACTCATTACCTTGTAACCTAACCCTACCTTCATTCTGAGGTAATGTGCGCCATTAGAAATTGTGATCCATTCCTACACAATGTAAATTTGTGGTATGAGCATTTATACCTCCGAAAATTTCAAACAGTGCAAATCAGTATTCGATTTATTGTTTTGTTGCTTATCTATACTTAAGAAAATGATACAGAAAATTTTCATAATGCAAATTTAACTTAAAAGTGTGTCACACTTGCCTTTCCCCCCCTCAAAGGAGAACTACTTGTTAAACATTTAGGAACACAATGCTGGGTGGGTCCCACTCATTCAAATTTGAATTTCATTGGTAGAGTCTGCAGGACCTCATGATATTTCCTCCATGTCATAATAAGGAAACATAGACCTGTAGTAAAGGTGCTAATATAAATATAAATAAATGCAAAGATAGTTTAAAAGCTCTTGTTATTTTACATTCATTTTTTCATTTTAAATTTGAAAATATTCTATATCCATTTTTCAAAAAGTTTTATTCAACATATGTCTTCTTTTTATAGTAGTATATTGTAATATTTGAGGAAGCTCATAATGAGCAGTAATGTTATCTGACAAACACAGTTCAGACAACAGAAATATTTTTCTCAATGGTTTCTTTATAGGTAGCCTAAAAAGCACCTTCATCCCTCCTTTCCTTCTTTCTCTGCTATTCTTGTTTGCAAACCAGAATACATGGAAATTTGCTTTTCATAATTATTCTTGTTAAATTTTGCATTTTAATTTAGAACTATGTGGAAAATACACAATTAAATAAACCTATATTCTGTTGTTTTGCAGTATTATACCCATCGAATAAACAAACATGACAATGGAATACCTCTTCTGAACACAAAATGTAAAGGCCTTGGCAAAGGACAATCTGAGTTTACAAAACATATTGAATTAGTGTGTTCATAGATAGCAAGACAAAAATCTCTATATCAAACCAGAGGAGGAATCTGAAATTCAATTAATATACCCACTTACATACGTATATATACATATATATACATATATAATTTAAGTAAAATATTAATTTTCAAAGCTTCATTGCTTTCAAGAGATTTGTTATATTTGACATCTCTCCAAGATGAAATTAATTTTAACATCTCATCTTAAAATTTTTGACTGGCAGGAAGGAGGAAGTGGGAGCAAAGTAGGTACATTCTTTTGTCATTTTCACACCACAATGACTGTTTCTTTCTGGTTTTGATGACAGTAAAGCATTGAATAATCATGGAATTTGTTCATTGGAAAGCACCTCAAAGACTGTCTATTGACCCTGTAACTGAACAAGAATTTACCATATAACAGTGTTAACAAGGGGTCATATAAACTTTGTATAAAGACCTCCAGTGAGAAAATAGCTCATTCCAATGAACATCTTTGGAAATATGTCCTTATATCAAGTAGAAATCTTCTTCTTTGTAATGTCTACCTATTATTCTTGGTTTTCAAATAAAAAATAAAACAATTTCCCCGTTAAGCACTATCTTGTCCTCCCCTAAGTATTCTATTCTCCACACTAAATATTCAGAGCTCCCTCAATCAGTTCTCAGGTGGCATGATATCAAGTCATATCACCCTCCTGATCACTGTCTACTAGATGCACTCCAGCTTAACTAAGCCTTCAGTTCTGATAACGTTAGAAGAAAGATAAGCATAATAGAGTGTGAGATGTTAAGAAGAAGAGAGATCAACCAAAGCATTGCAGAATATTTGAGGAAGAAAGTGTTTTAATAGAATGGGAAATCATCAAGATATTCTTTTTTTTCCAATTTATTTAATTATTTTTAGTTTTCAACATTCATTTCCACAAGATTTTGAGTTTCAAATTTTCCCCCATCTCTACCCTCCCCCACCCCAAAACACCATGCATTCTCATTATCCCTTACCCCAATCTACCCACCCTTCTCTCACACCCCTCCTTTCCCTTATCCCCATCTTCTCTCTTTTTTGTAGGGCAAGATAGATTTCTGTACCCCATTACCCGTGTTTCTTATTTCCCAGTTACATGCAAAACCACTTCTCAACATTCATGCCTAAAACTTTGAGTTCTAACTTCTCTCCCTTCCTCCCTCCCCACCCCACTGAGAGGGCAAGAAATTCAACATAGGCTATATATCTACAGTTTTGCTGAAGGCTTCCATAATAGTCATGCTGTGAAAGACTAACTATATTTCTCTCCATCTTATCCTGCCACCCCATTTATTCTATTCTCTCTATTGACCTTATCCCTCCCCAAAAGTGTTTACTTCTAATTAACCCTCTCCTCTCATTTGCCCTCCCTTCTATCATCCCTTCACACACTACTTATCAACTTCTCCCCTAATTTCCTGTAGCATATGATAAATTTCATACTAAATTGCGTGTGCAAGTTATTCCCTCCTTAAGCCAAATATGATCAGAGTAAGCTTCATTTTTCCGTCTCCCCTTCCTGTTTTTCCCTCCATTGAAAAAGATTTTTCTTACTTTTTTATGAGATATAATTTGCTTCACTCCATTTCACCCTTCCTCTTCCCAATATATTCCACTCTCACCCCTTAATTTTATTTTTTTAGATATCGTCCCTTCCCATTCAATTCATCCTGTGGCCTTTGTCTAAATATATATATGTATATATATATATATATGTGTGTGTGTGTGTGTGTGTGTGTGTATGTCTGTGTCTGTGTGTCTGTGTCTGTCTGTCTGTGTCTGTCTGTCTGTGTCTATGTCTGTGTCTGTGTGTGTCTGTATGTGTGTATTCCCTCTAACTACTCAAATACTGAGAAAAGTTTCAAGAGTTACAAGTATTGTCTTTCCATGTAGGAGTGGAAACAGATCATCTTTAGTAAGTCCCTCATGATTTCCCTTTCCTGTTTACCTTTTCATGCTTCTCTTGCTTCTTGTGTCTGAAAGTCAAATTTTCTATTCAGCCCTGGTCTTTCATCAAGAATGCTTGAAAGTCTTCTATTTCATTGAATGACCATTTTTTCCCTTGAAATATTATATTCAGTTTTTCTGGGTAGGTGATTCTTGGTTGTCATCCTAGTTCCTTTGACTTCTGCAATACCATATTTCAAACCCTTCAATTACTTAATGTAGGAGCTGGCAGATCCTGTGTTTTCCGGATTGTATCTCCACAATGACCAAATTGTTTCTTTTTGACTGCTTGTAATATTTTATCCTTGACCTGGGAACTCTAGAATTTGACTACAACATTCCTAAAAGTTTTCCTTTTCAGATCTCTTTCAGGAGATGATTGGTGAATTCTTTCAATATTTATTTTGCACTCTGGTTTCAGAATATAAGGGTTGTTTTCCTTAATAATTTCATGAAAGATGATGTCTAGGCTTTTTGTCTGATCGTGGCTTTCAGGTAGTCCCAAAATTTTTAAATGTCTCTCTGGGATCTATTTCCAGGACCATTGTTTTCCAATGAGATATTTGACATTGTCTTCTATTTTTTCATTCTTTTGGAGTTTTTTTGCAATTTCTTGGTTTCTCATAAAGTCATTAGTTTCCATCTGCTTCTTTATAATGTTTAAAGAACTATTTTCTTCAGCAGATTTTTGAGCCTCCTTTTCCATTTGGCCAATTCTGCTCTTTAAAGTATTCTTTTCCTCATTGACTTTTTGTGCCTTTTTTGCCATTTGAGTTATTGTATTTTGAAAAGTGTTAATTTCTTAAGCATCTTTTAGGTCTCCTTTAGCAAGCTGTTGACTCATCTTTCATGATTTTCTTGCATCACTCTCACTTCTCTTCCTATTTTTCCTCTACCTCTCTTACTTGATTTTCAAAATCCTTTTTGAGCTCTTTCATGACCTAAGACCATTGCATATTTATTTTGGAGGTTTTGGATGCAGAAATCTTGACTTTTATGTCTTCCTCTGGTGGCATGCATTGTTCTTCCTCATTGTAAGGATGGAAGAAAATACCTGCTCACCAATAAAGTAACCTTCTATTCTCTTATTTTTTCACTTTTTTGGGTATTTTCCCAGCCAGTTACTTGACTTTCGAGTTCTTTGTCAAGAGGAAGGTATACTCTGGGGACCTATAATCTCTCAGTTACTCTAAGGTGGCACAATCAAGGGAGAGGAATTTATTGTTTTCCTGGCCTGAGCTCTGGTCTGTGAGTAGGATTCCCTCTCCAGAGCTTCCACCAGCTCCTCCAAGCTAGCCAGCATCCCTCCTTACCCCAGGGTCTCCACTCAGGGCTTAGAGCCAGAGAAGCTGCTCAAATCCCCCAGGGTCTTTAGGCCAGGGCTCCAACAATGGAAGCTGCTGCTGCCTGGGGCTGGGACTGGACTGCTGTGTTCCCTTCTCACCCAAGTGAAAGAGCTTTCTCACTGACCTTTGAAGCTGTCTTTGACATTTGTGAGTTAAGGAATCTGGGACCCACAGCTGCTGCTGGTGGCACCTTGAAGCTCTCTTCAGTCTTGTTCTTACCATAGCATAGACAAGGCTGTCCTATACTGCTCTGTGGGCTGTGCTCTGCTCTGTACCCGGTGCCATATACCTTTCTGTTCAGTCTTCCAGGCTGCGTTGGGCTGGAAATCTCTTTCACTCTTATATTTTGTGACTTCTGCTGTTGTATAATGTATTTAGAGTCATTTTAATGGGTATTTTATGGGCTTTGGGGGGAGAGCATCTAGAGGTGTGTCCTTCTATTCCATCCCATCAAGATGTTCTTAAAGGAGGTAGACCTTTAAGAAATATGAGGAGGAACTTGGAGATGAGGAGTGAATACATTCCAGGCATAAAAGACAATTTGTGCTTGGAGGTGGGACCCAGCATGGAAGTTAGATGAACAATAATCCAATTTTGCTTGAATTCACAAAGAATATTAGTAGGAAATTAGTGGACAGGTAAATTGAAACTATATGTGAGTAGGCCTTAAATGTCAGACTAAAGAATTTGCTTTCTATCCTAGAGTCAACAGAGAGCAACTGAAGGTTTATTAAGAGAGTAGTCACATGGTTAGACTTTAAAAGATCATTATCAGAACTTTGCAAAGATAGTCTAGAGCTGGGAGTAGTTTGGAAAAAATATCAGCTAAGAGGCTATTACAATAGAAAAGGGGGAAAAGATTGAAAAGGCCTAAACAAGGATAGTAGCTATGGGAGTTGAGGAAAGTATATGCAGAAGAGAGAAAAAGACATGGAAATAGAGGATGAGATAAGATTTAAATTAAAATAATATAGATGATTATAATGGTGATTATATAGCAATGTTTAAGTTCTAAGAGAATATAACAATGATAAATTTGCTGTATTGAAGCAATGAATACCATTCTCCCCTTTACCCTGAATTCAAAATAAACACTTTCCCAGTATTTCTTATTCCCTATTCTGTAATTTCTTCTAAGAGTCCATCATTGAGGTGGAAATTCCTGATTTGCAACTTGTGCTGCTCATTTTACTCCACTTCACAAAGGCTTAGAAAAAAAGATTGCATTATAGATAACGAATGTAGCACTATATCCTGAAAGATGGGGAGCTGCTTCTATAGATAATAAACCCTATGCAAAATGTGGAAGCAGACTGGTCATGCACTTGCTCTTCTACTCTCAGAATTCATATGCTTTTTTCCTCTCAAATTTACATTTACTTGTTTTAGCTTATTTAATAATTCATTGAACAAATATAATTGCTTTTCTTCCTATGTATTCTGTTTTTTTTTTTTTCACTATCTATGTGATCATGACAGCTTACTTAAAATTTCTATCAGGCAAATGTCTAAAATTATAAATAATAGTGCAATGGCAAGCAAATTAGGATTTTTTGTTGTTTTTGCTTTAATGTAATCAAGAAATATGATGCCTCTATTTAAATGTGACTAAGGAGGACCTTTCCCACCCATTATCTGCCCTAGGAAGATTTATAAGAAGGTCCACATCTATTCTTAATGAGGCACTGATTGTCAAGGGATTTAATGTCCCTTGCCTCTAAAAAGTGTATAAAGACTCTGAACAGTTTTACTTTGGAGCTTAATGACTGGAAGTGTTTGTTTGTCCAGATGGGGACTCTGGGAAATTGCTATAGGAACTCCCCAGCTTTGAAAACCCAGATGTCAGTGCTTCCCTCTGTGGTAACTATGGTCAGAGAATTGAGATCAAACTGTCTGTTGAATTCAGTCATAGGCAGTCATGTCTGTTGATTTTTAAATTCTCTGTATTTTCTTTGAAGCTCAGGGTGCTAGCTCTCCCGAATTGATGATGATAGGTGAATGATACTTGTGCTTGATTAAAGTGATTGTTAACCCCTCAAAAGTTGCGTTTCCTTTTGTGAATACAGATCTATGAACTCGTGACAGAAGAACCCTTGTGTATGTTGGGGTGTTCCTGATACAAATAGTTGGGTTTCTACCTCATGAATAGGAGTTACCATACAAATACACACACACACACACACACACACACACACACTTACACACACACATGCACATGTACAATTCTTGCTGTGTATCTTTGACCTGGGTACATAAGTAGTAAGAGTCTAAGATAGAGCTGGAAGTGAGATCTCCCTGCTTCCATACATACTGTTCTGTAGACCTATCTCCTAAAAAGATTTATCAAAATTACCAAGGAGAGGTCACCTACTACTAAACTATGTCTTCATTCTCCTAGATGACTACATAAGAGAGAGATAGGCAGAATGTTGCAGACAGTTTTCCATAGCAAAGTACATCTTCACCATTCCATAGGTGACTATAAATAAGTGAAGGGACTAAAAATTCAAACAGTGTAATAAAACTAGGTCTTTGAAGGCATAAGGTCATAGATTTAGAGTTAAAAGGAACCTTGGAAGTGATATGATCCAACATATGAGAAAGTTGATATTCAGAGAAGTGACCTATGCAAAGCAATAGGTAACAAGTGTTGGTGGAGAGATTTGAACCTAACTAGATTCTGTGTCTCCCAGCCCAATGCTATTTTCTACTGTAACAATTTTTTTACTTCTTAAGCAATGTTCCTCTTTTCAGTTGAAATTATTCACATAGCCTCAGAATCTAGAATACTACAGACACTTAGGTGTTCAGAGGAGATTGCCTTAACTATTCCCACCAGCAAAAAAAAAAAAAAAAAGTTATCTCTTGAGTACATTTTTATTGTTGCATTTAGCTTGGTCACTGAATTCCTATAGGAGATGAGGCTGAAAAAGTGGAGCCAGACTAGTTCTAGGTTAAATTTCTATGGTTTCTAGGCATATGAGGAGCTTAGAAGTGGTATGGTAAAATGAATGTTCTAGGAAAGTTAATACAACTGTAAAAAGTACAACTAGAAAGAAGTTACATACCACAGTGGATATAGTGCTACAATTAGATCGGTAAAACCTGTATTAAAACCCTGTCTCAAACACTTACTAGCTTTGAACTCTTGGGTAAAATCATTGAACATCTCTATGTCTCAGTAAGCATATCTATAAAATGAAAATAATAAGAGCATATACCTCTCAGGGTTTTGGGAAAATAAAATAAGATAATATTTTAAAATGCTTTGTAAATCTCAAAGTGCAATATGAATTATAGTGATGATAATGATGATGATGGGGAGGAGGAGAACAAAAGTAGTGGTGAGTGTAATTCATAGAGGACAGGAGAGATTAGAATATAAGTAAAAATAACTAACCTTTTAATAACACTTTAAGCTTCAAATGTCTTTTGATTCTTTTTCAGTATGAACTTGAATGAAGATGGCAACAAAAGGAATGGAAATTAAAGTGAAGATTCAAGAGAAATGGAGACGGAAAATTTGACAGATGTAGAACTTTACTGCATGTACATAACTGATGAGGGGGAGAGTGGAGACAGATTGATTATAAGGTTTTGAGTCTAGGTGATTAGAAAAGTCAGGACAGGAATATGGATTGGAAGGAGGCAAATTATGACTTTAGTATTGAATATGCTGAATTCCATGTGCTAAAGAAACATTCAAATGGAAATATCCAGCTGACAACTTGGAAATCTGAAATGGAAGCTCAAGGGAGCTTGGCAATTATGATGAAGTGTCGTGAGTCATTTACGTATAGGTGAAATTTGAAAACATTGGAGCAAATAAGATTTCAGAGAAAGAAGGTACATAAAGAGAACACTAGAAAGTCAAAAGACATAGCCTTCATAAATACCCTGTTTCTAGGATAAGAGGCAGGCAAATTACCTGAAAAAGAAGACAGAGAGCAGTCAGAAAGATGGGAAGAGGAATAGGTTAGTGTAGTGAGTACTATAGAAGTCAAAGACTGTGAGTTTCAACATGAAGAAGTTGGTCACTTTGCTCAGTTTTCAGATAAATCAAATACGTGTGGTGGGAGGGGAGGAAGGCAGAGAGAATTTAGGGCTGGAATGTGAATCAAAATAGTCATTTAAAATATTTTATGTTCAAAGAATTGATTGCAAAATTTTATATAAAGTATTTTAAACTTGAGCACACCTCCAATCTTTCTCTGGGTGAGAAGAAATACAACATTTCAAATAATTGTGAAAATAGTTTCTTTTATTATGCAGTTTCTTAAGAGTTAAAATCTGTTATTAACAAATGTCACTTTGAGAGGCCCTAGTCAAATAAGGTCAAGTTTTTCATTCCAGGACATACTGTATGTGTATTGTTACAACTGGATACACCAATTTGGTCTGTGATTCCAAAATATTTTTCAAGAAATCCATGAAATCACTGGCAACCATTTAAAATAGGGCAGCAAATACTAAGCACTAAATATAACTAAGCAGTCTCAAATGTCATAACATCCTGGATATTACTTCATCAAAACAAAAGATTTTTCCATTTATTGGTCTATTCATCAGTAACAAAATAGAACATTTTGTTTTTGTTTTCCTCAAATATCATTGTTTCTTGTTTGTGGTCATAGGATTTGATTGCTATCAAAACTGTTGATTCTCTTTTGGCTTCATTGGTCAATTCATGAGCTATATTACAGTTAAAAAATTTTGCATTCATTCCATCATCTCCGATTAAGATACATTAAATTCATCATCCTGCATAGTATTATCTGTTTGGTTTTTATGTTGTTCATGCATGAATGAGATTAAGAACAATGACATAAGAAACACAGAAGCAAGCAAGAGTAAATATCTGCTCTGTTCATATTAGCCAATCCAAATCAACCCTACCCTTCAAACCACAGAACGCCAAGCTTTAAAAAAAAAGGACAAACAATATTTCATTTTTCTATTTAACTTTTAGGATGTTTTACTAAATTTTCCACTTCCAATATTTTCTAACGAACTTCAGATTGATTACCGATAAAATCTTCTCAGCCACTACTGATTCAATATTTGTGAAGCCCCTTTTACTGATAGACTACAGATATAAAAAATGCCAATAAGTTTTCCGTATCCTATTGATAGAGTGAATACACAAACTAACAGATCCTGTGTTCAGTTACCTCTAATATTGTTATTGTTCTTTTGATTATTTTCATCATCATCTAGTCTGAGGAAGAATGCTAAATTTCAGTAATGACTGTAATACCACCAACAAACCAATAAAGCAGAGCAGAAACAAAACATTGGCATTGGCATTTGGGGAATAATGTAGTTACTCATTGGCACAAAATCATCTTAACAAGGAATAGGGTAACTGATTCAATTATACCTAAAGCCTGGATAATTTTAAACCTTTATCAAGTTATCTATAGTATATACACATACTAATTCTTTGATAAGGAATTAGAAGGCAAAAATACAGTTCTGTTCTCTATAGCTCTTTGTACTGTAACATCAGTGATAACTTCAAACCTTAATCTACACCATCTGCTGTGGGACAAGTCTAAAGTTTACAATATTCAAAAGATGAGGGCTTGTCACTAGAATGAGACAAAAATTGAGAATGAAAATTCTAAGATTTGTGAAAAAATTCTAAATGACTCTGTAGACATTTCTAGTGATATCTCCTACTACACATTTTAAAAAATACATGTGTACATCCTCATGGTCTGTCCTGAAAGTCAAGAATCCCAAGCCAATAGAAAATAGCAAGAAAAAAAGTGAGCATTTCTCCTATAGCTCAATAGGAAACTTTCCTTTAACTTTTTAAATGTATTGCACTGGCTACGTACTCATAAATTCATATTTGCTTAAAATCACACAATAGTTACCTTTAAGACCTAAGGTATGAGGTTCAAAGAGACATGAAATGATGCAAAATTCCTTTGTGGCTAATGGAATATCTTAGAAAACTTAATTTGATTTTACACGGGAAGGTACACACACACACACACACACATACACACACACACACACACACATACACTTCCTTCTTTCCTTCCTTACTTCTTTCCTTCCTTTCTCCCTCCATTTCTACTTCCCTTTCCTCCCTCCTTTCATTACTTTTTCTTTCGTTTGTTTTTTTTAAATGTTCCTTTTAATTATAATCATTAAAATTATCATTAAACTGCATATTTCAATACACAAAAATGAGGAAGAAGATTGTATGAAGTTAATTTAGATAGTGTTTTTCAAAAATAATTATATATGTGTGTATGTATATATGTATGTATTTCTACAGACGTGTGTGTTTCTAAAGTTTACAAGGACAACACATTGTTTTATGTCCACTTGCATATCTTTTTCCTCCTATACATTTAAAAATATATTGTAAATTCTTTTCTTTTTCATATCAATCACTACTAGCTCACTTTCCCTACCCCAACCCCTATAGAAGCCCTTTCATATCAAATATACATAGGCAAACAAAATAAAGCTAAACATTGACCATGCCTGTAAATGTATTTCTCTTTCTGTTCTTTTGTCCAACATCTCTCTCTGACACAAAGTAGGAAGTACGTTTCATCAGTATTTTGAATTCATTATTGTTCATTGCTTTGGTCAGAGCACTGAGCATTTGCTCACTATTTCACTATAAGGGGATTCTGCTTATTGGATCTTTTCCATGTACTAATGATCTGATCCTTACATCTCCATTGCCCTTATGCTCTATAGTTTCCCAATTCAAGCATGGCCACTCTTATTACTCACAATTACTGACTGTTTCCTTCTCTAAATAGATGAGATTTAAATGAGAAATAGAGGAAGATTTGTGATTTAAAGATTGAGGCTTACAAAATATTCCTTTAAGACATTTTGAATGTAGACTTATTGGCCTTCACAGTTTGTCTTCAAAAGAGTGGTCTTTATTTCTGATTCACTTGGGGTTTGCATCTTTAAAACATATTATCACCATAAACATTAAAATAGCATATAACACAATCTATACAACATAAACACAATGAAACATAACATAACATATTAGTTCTACCAATAATCCTTTACCGAATATAAGAAGACAGAAAAACAGAGATCTGCAAAAGAAGATTTTATATAGTTGACAGTTACTTTACTTGGTGCAGCTTGTTGAAGTTTCCATTGACGAACTAGTAGAACTAATGGTTAGGAATTGAGAAAAGTTACTAAGAGACCACAAAGTGAGGAAGTTTCCTGTTGATTGCTGGTCAGGGACAGAATGGTGTTGACACAATGTTCTCCTTATCAAAAAAGACTCCAGATACAGGAAGTGAGAGAATACATTCAGCATTTGGATTATGCCTTGATAATATGTTATCAAAAGTGTAAAGTGGGGGAAATCAGCTTCAGGCTTTATAGAGAGAGATACAGCACAAACTTTTTACAGATTTAAAGGTCAAATTTATTTTTACTCTAGCAAAGAGCTCTGGGAAGTTAAGATTCCAAACTCTTCCTAAGAGCACCCCTGATCTTGGAGACTTGTAGTGCACCTCTTACTTTCAATTTCATTTAATAAATATACTCTTATCAGTAGTAGTAATAGCAGTAGCAGTGGTGGTAGTAGAAAGAAGGAGAGGAAAAAATAGTAGTAAAAGGACTTATATAGTGATTAATGGTTTTCAAAACAATTTATAGATTTTATTTCATTCATTCTTTACATCAACCATTGGAAATAGGTGCTATTATTATACCAGTTTTGCATATGAAGAAATGGAGGCAGACAAAGGCTAAGTGATTTACCCAGGGTCAAACAGCAAGCATATGAATATGCATGGATTTGAAAAAACAAAAACAAAAACTCTAGTCTTCTTGACTCCAAGTCTGATAGTCTATCTCTTGCGCTAATTAACTGTTTTTAAAGTTATGGGATTATTATTGAGAGAACAGTCATAAGTTTAAATTAGACAAGAGTAAAATCAGACTAAGTCAGTGCTAAAGCAAAGACAGGGGCCATACATTCACAGGTTGAGGAACTGAACAAAGCTGCAATAGTACCTCAAGGCTTGGCGCCTCGTCATTTGATGACTTTCACAGAGGCTACATCTTGTGTGGCTATTTCATCCTTACTCAGTGCCCTTGGAAAGGCATGAAATATCGTTTTCCCTTATTTGTGGGTTCATGAGATCTACATGCTTTCTTGCCTTTTTACATCAGTAACAAAAAAAGGTATTTCTGAGGAGCCCATAATACACGTGTTATTTGGAATAATGAAAGAAATTACACAAGCAAATGAATATAAATGACTTTGGGAGGGCATAATGGAAAATAGCACCAAATATTATACAACACAGGAATACTGGAATTAAAATATAGGCTTGTAGAGCACCCCTTATGTAAAGTGTTCTTAATCTTGTTTGTGGCATTTTTGCAGTTTAATCGAACTATGGACAAAATAAAATTTTTAAAAATGAGAGAAAATGCTGAATTTCAGTAGCATCTATTTATTTATCCATAAGTGAATATAAATCTATCAACAGACACTTTAGGGATCCATGGGCTCCAGTGTAAGGACCCCTATTATAAAGTGCAAAATTGAGACTCCAAGAAAAATCAGCTTACTAGGTTCCATAAAATGGAAAGGAGGTTCTATAAATGTCTCTAAGAATGAACTTCCTTATATTTTAAAACCTTAGAATCTAATCTAAAATATATCCCACCACCTCCACACTGAAAGAAAATAATCAGTGTATCATTAATATTTTAGCAAAAATTAAACAAAAACAAAAATTCTTTGAAATTCCTACATTTTCACGTTATAAGAGTCACTTCTAATTCAATTCCATTTACCAAGCCTGTATTTGGCGTCTGTATGCTGTGTTGACTATATATGTATAGGTCCACCTGTACTTATAGAGATGAGCATATATCAGATACTTATCAAATAGGAATCCATCTTTCTCTACAAAGTGAAAGTTTATACATGAAAATGCCAAATAACTAATAAAGAAAGCTCTATGCTTCTGAGCATGTTCAACTAACCAATCAACAAGTATTTATGAATTTACAGTATATTATGCAGTGCTTGACACTGTAGAGGTAAGTATAAAGAATGAATTAATCCCTCCTCAAGAGCAGATTCATGAGATACTACATTTTTTGAAGGTACAAAATATAACTGGTACACTTGTGTAACTTTAAACTGTTGCTGCTCTCTTTGCTGATTACTTTTCTGCCAGCCTGGGATGGGGAAGAGTGATAATTTTTAAGTGCCTTCTATGTTCTAGACACTGTGTTTAGTTTTACACTTTACAAATATTATGTCATTTATTTCTCATAATCCTGAAAGTTAGGTGCTATTATTATCCTCATTTTACTTTTGAGATAAAGTGCCTTGCCCACAGTCACACAGTGAGTAAATGTCTAAGAAGAGATTTGAACCCAGGTCCAGCACTCTATATATTGTTATACCTATCTGCTTCTAAAGAGATTTCTGTCACAATTTTTTTCAAAAGGAGGATCATTTTCCTGCTAGCCAAAATGCTTGGAGCACCAATGTAAAGAATTAAGTATGCTTATTATTTTCACAGGAAGATAAACCTTATTCCTTTCTTTATAAACAACATAGTGGGACATGGGGAACCACTGAATTTTGAGTTAGGCACTGATCCCACTTACCATCTGTGTCACCTTGGCTACACCTAACCTTTCTGGGCCTCCATTTGGTTTAGATTAGCTCAATTCCTTGATCCTTCCAGTCCTAAATCTCTGATGCTTTGATCCTAAATAGATACATACATGCACACACCCAAACACATTACATCAAAGCCACACCAATGTTTAGCTTGTTTGTAAGTAGGGCTGCAAGATAAATTGAGGTAGCTTATAAGTAGTGATGAAGATACTCATATACTCATACTCATGAGCTATGACTCCCTGAGCAAGTCCTATAATATCTTAGAATTTCCATTTCCTCATGAGAATCAGGTGAATGAAACAGCACTTAACTTCAGTAAAACTTGAGTTAGGAGTTAGGAAAACTTGAATTCAGATCCAGTCTCTGATATTTGCCATCTGTGTCACTCTGCTCACGTCACTTAATCTTTGTCTTTATCCATTTTCTCATCTATAAAATTGAAATAATAATAGGATTTATCTCCAAATTTTCTTGTGAAAATCAAATAAGAAAAGAAAATAATGAAATATAGTACTTCTCAAACCTTAATGTGCAAGCTAGCTATTATTGCTGTCATTATTATTTTTGACATGTCAGGAGAAATTGGTATTTCAATCTCTCCTTTGAAATCTGCTGGTTATGTGACCATGAACAAGTGACTGTTAACAACCTTAAACATCCATTTCCTCATTTATAAAATGAGCATAATAATATCCCTTACATTACAAGATTGTTGTAATGCTCATTTATGGTAACACATGTAAAAATACTGTTGTTTTGTAAATCTTAAAGCTCTTCCTAAATATCGGGAATTAACTATAAAATGAGAATAATAGTACATATTTTAGCCAGCTCGCAGTGTCATCATAAGAGAAGCATTTCACAAAACCATGAAGTTCTCAAAAAGCTGTGAATTAGTCTCTGGGACACTTCAGTAACTAAACTTTTCGCTTTGTTGATAGTTAAACAGATGTTTTTTCTGAAATTGTTAAAATGCTGCTTTAAAAAATTAAACTAAAGAAACCAACAAAAAATTATGCATATTCTAGGTGTACACATACTTTGATCAAAGATTCAATCAAAATAGAAAATTCTATCTTTCCTATGCTTAGGAATTAGGTAAAATGGGGTATATCAAACTTTTGTTTTAAAGGAGAGGTAATACTCTTTGAATTACCAGTAAAGCCTAAGTACAATTCTTGCCATAGTGAATCATGTTACTATCATGCTACAAAGTTGATCAATCTATAAGCACTTAACCAAGCCCCTGTTCTGTGTTATGCAGTGGTCTAGGCTCTGGCACTTTAAGGATAAAAACGAAATAGCCGCTGACTATTTAAAAGCTGACTATTTAAAAGCTCATAATTAATGGAGAATGATGGATATCACCAACAAATAGATATAAATTCTTTGTGAGTAGGATTGTGAATGTGTCTGAATTTATCTGCACACAACTTCTTACCCACTGTATTCTACACTACAGAATACAAGGAACTGGAAGGCAGGGATGATTTTCATTTTGTATTTCTCTCACCAGTTTCTTGCATAAGATATAACACATGGCAATTGCTTAATAAACGCTTCAGATGGCACTGGATTCAACATATATGCATCCACTCCAGACTTTCATGGAGAAAGGCATTCAAAATGACATTTTTAAGCAGAGATTATTACTTCTCATTCATATCCAAGTTTCTCTTTTGAAAACTGATAATAGAGAAGTGAATGTTTTCAAATGGTGATTTTATGATTGCTTTCCTTTATTTCTTACTCATTTTTCCCAAGTCCAGGGAGCAACAGGCAGCACTTTAATTTCCTAAATTTCCACAGACATGCCTTTGCTACAATTAAATGACCAGGGTCTTCAAAGATTACTCTCCACAAATTTGGGATAGTGATGTAAAGCTATCAATTTCTACTTGAGTCTCCAAAAATTTACTTCTTCCATTCGCAGTCATTTAGAGCATAAATCTTGATTGTTGTCTCAAACAAAAGCTCTAAGTGCAAAGAAGTAAAATACAGTGGTTTAAAAAAGAATGATTCATGGATGGTAGAAAATGCACTTAGTAGAGTTCTGAGATGCACATCATCTGAGAAATGCCACTATTCTCAACCCACACAGACTGGAATTTTCTTTAGGAAAAAGTGGGAGGAAAAAAACCCTATGACACATGGGACATAATCTAAATTTTCAAATCTGACATAACTTTTAAAAATCTGTGTACTGGCTAAATTAGTTCTAGAATACACTGCCAGAAATGGTACCACTACATTTACCACTGCCAAAACAACATCAAAATGGACCACAACCATGATGGATGAGCTGTGAAAGAACTATTGATGCACTGGTTAGATGGCCTGGAAAAGTAAATCTGTACATCATGTGAAAAATAAACAAGAGTGGACATTGTGGCCTACAGACTATGTAGCATGAACCAGAAATGGATATTTTGAAGAAGAATGAGGAACATTTGGCTATCTTTCAATCAAAGAGTAGTGATCCTGGTTCTGAAGTACTGAAGAAAAATTCCCAACTTTCAGATTGTGATGAAAACCTCAGAACTATCATTTTTAGGGCATGGTGAGGCACAGGGACAGGAATCAGGAGTTAGAATATTGTCCTTAGTAACCTCCTTTGTGAATTAGTAGTTTCATAACTTTGTACAGATCACTTAACCTCTCAGAGTCTCAGTTTTCTGAACAATCAAACTATAGGAGTGTGATTTCACTGTTGTCAGGAATTTCCATATGATGAAAATCCCTCCATCACAGCAGATTTGTGTCTTCTCTGAAGCTGATAATGTTAGAGAGATACCCAGTTCACTGAGAAGTTATGTGACTCATCTATAAACCACCATATAGTCAGTGTGTGTCAGAGTCAGGATTTAAACCTAGGTCTTTCTTACTAAATGTTTATGCACTATGTGATGTTGAAAGTGAGGAAAGAGAGAGGAGAAATAGCAGCTGGCAAGACTGAGTTTTAGTCTGAACTTACGGTTTGGGAAATGCCTACCCATTTCATTCTAAGTAAAAGGACATCGTGGTAATTAATGTTGGGCTGGTGAGTAGGTCCTCAATTATGATCAGCCCAAGAGTATAGGCAGATGTAGGGGCTTGGGAAGAGTATTCCTGGAAGATCTAGTACTTTTACTTTACTATTCACTTGTTTCTCTTGATTGATGAAATCAGAGACCACTTTTCTATTTGTCCTGGTGTCCCACAGGGACAAAAAATTTTAAGAACCAGAAAAAATTAGATAGCCCTCTCCATGGATATGTATTTGAAAGGGAGAAGAGCTATAGGATGATAGCATAAGAGAATGGCAGGGCAAAACAAATTAATTTTTAATAATGCTACAGACTCCCACATATTTGAGGGTGTCATGAAAGGAGCAAGAGGATTTGGAGGGATTAAAATGAAAGAAATATGAGGACTGATCAAGAGTTCATGCTCTCAGAGTAGATAAAATCAAATCGGATCAAAAGAGCAAGTTGATGTCATTGTATCAAGGGACTGGTGAGCAGATATGACCCACTTGATAACATGCAATGAATGTACCTAACCCCTTACTTTATGACTAGTATCCATGAGCATGAGGGCATTTTTTCATGGCCGTAATGGTACATTCAAAAGTCACTAAATCAATTATTAGTCTGGCTTTGAACTACTTAACTTTTATTCCAGAAGAAGGATGAGCTGCAATGGGTCTCCACATAGTGGGAATTCAAAGCCTCTCTTATCCTGAGAGTTTCTGTCTCTGTTATCTCTTCTGACTCTTACTTTTACATGAAAGAGACTAGAGATGACCTTATATGTTTCAAAATCAGAAGAGCAATATGTCAATATTCTGGAACCCAGAGTCTATGGTCAAATTTTCTGGGATCCAGTTGATGAGAAGTGAAGTCCTGAGCCACATGCTTTACCTTCCTCAGCAAGGACAGAGATACCAATTCATCTATCCACTATAAATGGTGCCAATGAACTTGTTGTGTTGAAGGCTAAATGAAAATTGTGTTAAGTCTGAGTATACTCATATTATAACTGGTGCTATAGGAAAGATTGTTCTCTGAGGGGTTGGGCAGAAATAGTGTAGCTTCTGTTCTTGCTATAACTTTACAGTAAATATCTTTCTGTAAAAGTTAATATATATTAATTAGTCAAACTAAATTGGATGTTAATTGCTGGCAGCTAACTGTGGGAGGAAGGCACAAGCCCACAGGAAGAGGGGCTTGAGACAATAGTATGAAATAAGAATCACCCCTACATTTGCAGGATTATTCTGAGAACCCTGAAATTGAAATGTAGTCTTGCTCTTGGAAGATCTGTTTCATCAGGGAAAGTGGGATCTGGGATGAAGATACATGATTTTATTGGTCATTTTAGGCTTGTCAGAAACAAAATCTCTTCTACCGAGACAAGAGCTAAGGAGAATATAGTAGAACATGAGACAGAGAAGACAAAGTACTTCATTACTGATATATCATTCCACTCTTTGTCTCATTTTGATTATTTCTTTTTTACTGAATAGCATCCAAATCATCTCTTTATCTAGATAGACAATAGCATAAACTTTTGATTTTGCTTCTCCCTTCATTTATCCGTTCCATGGTCAGACATTTTGGTTGATGGGGTTTCTCAATTAAAGATATCTTAATATATAATTCTATTCGATTGCTCTCTTCATCAAATCAATTCCTTACAAATAGCTTATTATCTATGATTGCCTTCTTTCAGTCATGCATTATACACTTCCAAATTCAGTTCCTATGACATCAAATTCAGATGTTTAGTACAGTACCTTTTGGATAGGGTATCCTTAAAGAATATTTGCGAGTAATCCATGCACGTAATATGATAGTACAGATCTCAGCAAAGACTTTGCTAAATTATCAAGTCTGTCTTTATATAATCAAGGAGAACCCATTTTAACTAGGTTGATTACCAAATCTAACCTATTATTCTTCCATTCCTCAGATTTTCATCAAATAAAAACAAGTCTGGATCCCAAAGTGATTTGACTATTAATGAATAAAATGAGCTATTCAAATTCATGTTTTTTATTACTCAAGTAGTTGTGTTTGTTCTTCATTCTTGAAGAGGACATGACATCAGGGAATGATGACATGACTTGCAGTTTACTTGGATTTAAGTGAGGGAAGGTAGTTCAAGGTCACCAGCCTCACTTTCTCCTCCAGAGCAATCTGAGTCCAGTGATCTGACATTTACCAGGATGACTGGAGATGGTCCAAGATGCAGTGGGCGAACCTGGCACTTTTGGGCTAAGGTCTTTTCAGGTTCTCATTTTAAGTGTAATAACACCCATTCCATAAATAGGCCTCTTTAAGAAGTGAATCAGGAGGGGTGGGGTGGAGCCAAGATGGTGGAGTAGAAACAGAGACTTGCTAGAGTTCACCCCCCAAGTCCAGCCAAATACCTGTAAAAAATGACTCTAAACAAGTTCTACAACTGCAGAACCCAGAGAATGATTGAGTGAAGCAAATTTCCAGCCCAAGACAGCCTGGAAGATCAATGGGAAGCATCTATCATTCCATAATAGGAGCAGAGAGCAGTACAGCTTGGGCCACGCTGCCACAGACAGGAAATGAGGAGGTCTTGTGGGGGGGGGGGGAGGGAGAGATGAATTTTTGGTTTCTGTGGTAGTTTCCAGATTTCACAACTGCCAAATTGGAAGATCAGTGGAAAAAGTCTCTTAGACCTGTATGAGAGAGTAGAGTGGTCTGGCCCTATCCCCAGGGCAATGGAGGAGGTAGAAATTCTTTTAGCAGCAGCAGAAAGGGCAGAAGCAGCAGCTGATTCTAGAGGCCTAGGCCCACAGATTATGGGGGGATTGAACACCTGACAGTATGCTCACCCACCCCCACTGGAAGTAGAGAACTAATTTCACAAAGTGTTCAAAAATCAAGTAAATGGCTGAGGAAATGAGCAAAAATCAGAAAAAGAATAAGACTATACAATCTTCCTCTAGTGACAAGGAAGAACAAAATATGCAAACAGAAGAAAACAGCGAAGGAAAAGCTCCTACATCCAAAGCCAACAAGAAAAATATGAATTAGTCTCAGACCATGGAAGAGCTCAAAAGGGATATTGAAAATGTAGTAAGAGAAGTAGAGGGTAAATTGGGAAGAAAAATGAAAATGATGCAAGAAAATCATGAAAAATGAATCAATAGCTTCCTAAAGGGGAACCAAAAAATGCTGAAGAAAATAACAACTTAAAAATAGACTAACCCAAATGGCAAAAGAGATCCAAAAAGTCAATGAGGAGAAGAATGCCTTAAAAAAGCAGAATTCGCCAGATGGAAAAGGAGGTCCAAAATCTTACTGAAGAAAAGATTCTTTAAAGATTAGAATGGAGCAGATGGAAGCTAATAACTTTGTGAAAAATCAAGAAATTATAAAACAGAACCAAAGGAATGAAAAAAATGCAGACAATGTGAAATATCTCATTAGAAAAACAACTGACCTGAAAAATAGATCCAGGAGAGACAATTTAAAAATTATCAAACTGCATGAAAGCCATGATCAAAAAATGAGCCTAGACATCGTCTTTCAAGAAATTATCAAGGAAAACTGCCCTGATATTCTAGAACCAGAGGGTAAAACAGATATTGAAAAAAAAAATCCACTGATTGCCTCTGGAAGAGATCCCAAAAGAAAACTCCCAGGAATACTGTAGTTAAATTCCAGAGCTCCCAGGTCAAGGCAAAAATATTGCAAGCAGCTAGAAAGAAACAATTTGAGTATTGTGGAAACACAATCAGGAAAGCACAAGATCTAACAACTTCTACGTTAAGAGACCAGAGGGCTTGGAATATGATGTCCCAGAGATCAAAGGAGCTAGGATAAAAAAAAGAATCACCTACTCAGCAAAAATGAGTAAAATACTGTCAGGAGAAAATGGCCATTCAATAAAATAGAGGACTTTCAACTATTCTTGATGAAAATACCAGAGTTGAATAGAAAACTTGACTTTCTTTTTTTCTTTCTTATACTTTTCTTCTAAATTGTTTTTTAATTGAATTATTTTGTTTGTTTTTTAGTGTTCCACATATATCTTAGATTTTTTTTCACTCCTCCCCATCATTCTCTACCCCCTCCTCACTCCATCCTTGAGGTGGCATACAATCTTATATAGGTTCTACACATGCTTTCTTATTAAACACGTGTTGCATACAAGAATTAAAATGAATAAGAGACATCATTAAACAAAACATGATACAAAATAAAATGGTCCATTTCTATCTGCAATGCAATTCCATAATTCTTTCTCTGGATGTGGAAGGCTTTTTTGCCTCAAGAGACCAATGGAAATTTTTTAAGTCTACACACTTCAATGAAGTACTAAATCTACCAGAAAAAATCCTCACACACAGGTTGTTTCTGTGTACAAGGTTGTCCTGGTTCTGCTCCTTTCACTCAGGACTAGTTCATGTCTTTCCAGACTTCTCTGAAGTCTTCCTATTCATTGATTCTCATTGCACAATAGTATTCCATTACATTCATATATCACAGCTTGTTCAACCCTTGTCCAATTGATGAGCATCCCCTTGATTTCCATTTCTGAGTCACCACAAAAAGAGCTGCTGTAAATATTTTTGTACATGTGCAACCCTTTCCCATTTCTATGGTCTCTTTGGGATAGAGTCTCAGAAGCGATATTGTTGTGTCAAAGGATATGCTTATTTTTGTAGCCATTTGGGCATAGTTTCAAATTGCTCTCCAGAATGGTTGAAGCACTTCACAGTTCCACCAACAATGAACTACTATTCCAACTCTCCCACATCTTCTCAAAAATTTATCATCTTCCTGTTTTGTAATGTCAGCCAACCTGACAGGTTTGATGTGCTACTTCAGAGTTGTTTTGATTTGCATCTCTCTAATCAATAGTGATTTAGAGCATTTTTTCATGTGATTATGGATAACTTTAATTTCTTTCTCTGAAAATTCCCTGTTCATATCCTTTGGCCATTTATCAGTTGGGGGATGGCTTGTATTCTTGTACATTTGACTCAGCTCTTTATATATTTTAGAAATGAACCTTTATCACAGACACTAGCGGCAAAAATTCTTTCTCAGGTTTCTGGTTCCCTCCTAAATTTGGTTGAATTGGGTTTGTTTGTGCAAAAACTTTTCGATTTAACATAAGCAAAATTATCCATTTTGCACTTCACAATGTTCTCCATCCCTTGTTTGGTCATAAATTTCTTCATTGTCCATAAATCTGATAAATACACTATTCCTGGGTCCCCTAAATTGTTTGTGGTATCAATCTTTATACCTAAATCATGTATCCATTTGGTCTTTATTGTTGCGTACAGTGTCTGGAATTGGATTATGCCCAGTTTCCACCACAATGTTATTCAGTTTTCCCAGCAATTCTTGTAAGTCAGTCCTTATCCCAGAAGCAGTGGTCCATGGATTTATCAAACAATAGATTGCTGTGTTCTTTAACTACTCTGTCTTGAGTACCTAACATATTCTACTGGTCTACCCCTCTGTTCTTAGCCAGTACCAAGTGGTTTTGAAGATTGCTGCTTTATAATACAATTTGAGATCTGATACCTAGGCCACCTTCCCTAGCAATTCTTTTCATCAGTTCCCTTGATATTCTGTACATTTTGTTCTTCCTGACGAATTTTGATATTATTTTTTCTAACTCTGTAAAATAATTATCTGGTATTGTGATTTTTATAGCACTAAATAAGCAAATCAATTTAGGGAGAATTGTCATTCTTATTATGTTAGCTCAGGCTACCCACCAGCGACTGAGTTTTTCCATTACTTAGATCTGACTTTATTTGTGCAAAAATGTTTTGTGATTGTGTTCGTATAGTCCCTGCATTTATTTTGGCGGGGAGACTTTCAGATCTTCATAGTGACTATAGTAGCTTTAAACTAGATTTCTCTATCTTTTGCTGTTGGGCTTTGTTAGTAATATACAGAAATGCAGGTGATTTATCTGGGTTTATTTTGTAACCTGAAACTTTGCCAAAGTTGCTTATTACTTAGAGTAGTTTGTTTGTTTGTTTGTTTTTACTTTATTCACTGGGATTCTCTCAGTATACCATTATATTATCTGCAAAGAGTGATAACTTTCTTTCCTCTTTGCCTATTCCTATTGTTCGATTTCTTTTTCTTCTCTTATTGCTACAGCTAACATTTCTTGTACCATATTGAAAAATAGTGGTGATAATGGAGATCCTTGTTTCACCCTTGATCTTATTGGAAATGCATCTAACTTGTCTACATTGCACATAATGCATGCTGATGGTTTTACATAGATATTGCTTATTATTTATGGAAAGTTCCATTTATTCCTATGCTTTCCAGTGTTTTCAATAGGAATGAGTATTGTATTGTGTCAAAAGCTTTTTCTCCACCTATTCAGATAATCATGTCTTTTCATTACTTTCGTTCTTGATGCTATCAATAATGCTAATAGTTTTTGTACTACTGAGCCAGCCTTGCATTCCTGGTATAAATCCTATGTGATCACAATGTATTGTTATCCTGATAAGTTGCTGTATTCTTTTTGCTGAAATCTTATTTCAGATTTTTGCATCTATATTCCTTACAGAAATTGGTCTATAATTTTCTTTCTCTATTTTCACTCTTCCTGGTTTAGGTATCAGAACCATATTTGTGTCATAAAAAAGAATTTGGTGGTACTCTATCTTCAAGAATTTTCCCAAATAGTCTATATAGTATTGGAATTAACCGTTCATTAAATGTTTGATAGAATTCACTTCTAAATCCATATGGCCCTGAAGATTTTTCTTAGGGAGTTCATTGATGGCACATTCAAATTCCTTTTCTGAGATGGGATTATTTAAGTACTCAACTTCCTCTTCTGTTACTGTGGGCAACTTATATATTTTTTTTAAAATACTCATCCATCCCACTTAGATTGTCAAATTTCTGGGTGTACAGTGGGCAACAAATTTCTAATTATTGTGTAATTTCCTCATCACTAGAGGTCAGCTCACACTTCACACTTTCGATATTGGGGATTTGGTTTTCTTCTTTCTTTTTTTAATCAAATTGACCAAATGTTTGTCCATTTTATTGATCTTTTCATAAAACCAACTATTATTTTTATTTATTAGTTCATGGATTTCTTAATTTCAACTTTATTTATCTCTCCTTGGTTTTCAGTATTTCTAATTTGGTACTTACTTCTGGGTTTTCAGTTTGTTCTTTTTCTAGCTTTTTCAACTGCCTGCCCAATACATTGACCTCCTCTTTCTCTATTTCATTCATGTAGACATTCAAAGATATATAACTTCAACTAAGAACTCCTTTTGAAGTGTACCATAAGATTTGGTAGGCTGTTTCATTATTGTCATTTGCTTGAATGAAAGTGTTGATTGTTTCTATAATTTGTTGTGTGACCCATTCATTCTTTAGGATTAGATTGCTTAGTTTCCAAATTAATTTTTGGTTTATATTCCCATGCCTTTGATTAAATATAATTTTTATTGCACAATGATCTGATAAAAATGCATTGACTCTCTCTGCCTTTCTGCACTGGATTGTGAGATATTTATACCCTAGTACATGGTCAATTTTTGTATATGTGCCATGTAGTGCAGGGGAAAAGGTATTTTCCTTTCTATCTTCATTCATTTTCCCCAGAGATCTATCATATCTACCTCATCCATACTTTTATTCACCTCCTTATCTTCTTTCTTGTTTATTTTGAGGTTAGATTTATCAAGTTCAGAGAGGGGGAGGCAGAGGTCCCCCACTAGTAGAGTTTTGCTGTCTATTTCTTCCTGCAACTCCCCCAACGTTTCCTCTAAGAATTTGAATGGTATACCACGTGGAGCATATATGTTTAGTAATGAAATTTCTTTGTAGTCTGTGGTGCCTTTTAGGACAATGTAGTTTCCTTTCTTATCTCTTTTGATTAGATCTATTTCTGCTTTTGCTTTGTCTGAGATTGGGATTGCTGGCCCTTTACATCAGCTGAAGCACAAAATATGCTGCTCCAACCTTTTCCCCTTTATCCTGTATGTGTGTCCCCATTTTAAATGTGTGTCTTCTAAACAATATATGGTTTTATTATGGTTTTTAATCCATTGTGTTATCCTTATCTGTTTTATGGGAGAGTTCATCCCATTCATATCACAGTTATGATTACTGTCTGTGTCTTTCCCTCCATCCTCTTTCTCACCACTTTTGCTTTTAGTTCTCCCTTCTCCCTTCCCCTCCACAATAGACTTTTAATTTTTGACCACCACCTCCCTCAGCCTTCCCTCCTTTCTTTCAGCATCCTTCCCTTTTAATCTCCTTTTCCGTCACTACTTCTTCCCTCCTTTTTAGCCTCCCCTCCCCTTTCTTTCCCCCTTCCCCTCCTATTGCGTATAGAGCTAGTTGTATTTCTATTCTTAATTAAGCTTTTTGTTCCCTCCTTGAATCCAGTCAGATAAGAGTACTTCTCAAACAATGCTCATCTCCCTCCTCTCATTCCCTCTAATGTAACATATTTTGTGCCTCTTCCTCTGATGGAATTTATTTTTTTCTGCTTCTTCCTTTTCACATCTCCCATTACAATCCATTCACACCCTTAAAACATATTTGTTATCAGTGCATCATTTAATTTATAACCACTCCCTCTATCTATGTATATGCCTTTTATATATTCTAATAAATATACAATTCTCAAGATTAACAAGTATCATCTTCCCTTATAGGGATGTAAACTCTTTGCCCATATTAAGTAAAAAGTTTTTTTTTCCCCTCTTTACCTTTTTATTCCTCTCTTGAGACCTACATTTGATGATCAAATTTTCTATTGAGTTCCAGCCTTTTCATCAGGAAGGTCTGGAAATCCCTTATTTCATTGAATGTCCATCTTCTTACCTGAAATATTATGCTCAATTTTGCTGGGTATTTAATCCTTGGTTGTAATCCTACTTCCTTTGTCTTACAGAGTATTATATTTCAATTCCTTCGATCTTTTAATGTAGAAGCCGCAAGGTCCTCTGTGATCCTGACTGTAGCTCCTCAATATTTGAACTTTTTCCTTATGGTTACCTGCAGTATTTTCTCCTTCACTTGATAGTTCAGGAATTTTGCAAAGACATTCCTTGGTGATTTTAGTTTGGGATCCCTTTCAGGAAGAGAAAGGTGGATGCTTTCAATGATTATTTTGCCCTCTGGATATAGGACTTCTGGGCAATTTTCCTTGATGATTTCTTTAATGATATTCTCCAAGCTCTTTTTTTTCATCATGGCTTTCTGGTAGATGAATAATCCTTAGATTTTTCTCTCCTGGACCTATTCTCCAGATCAAATTTTTTTCCAATGAGATATTCCGTATTTTTTTCTCTTTTCATTTTTAAAATTTTTTTGACTGATTATGTCTCATAGATTCATTAGTTTCTAATTGTTCAATTCTAATTTTTATTAAATTGTTTTCTTCAGTTAGCTTGTTCATCTCCTTTTCCATCTGTCCAATTGTTCCTTTTAATGAGATATTTTCTCCAGTTAGGCTTTGTACTTCCTTTTTCATTTGTCCAATTGTCCTTTTAAATTCTTCTGTGATTTCTTTTTTCGTATTTTAAAGTCATTGCTCAGTTTTTCTTCTATTTATCGAATTTGTCTTTTAAAATCCTTTCTGAGCTCTTCCAAGAATGATCTTTGTGCTTCAGACCTGTTCATATTCTCTTTTGTAATTTCAGTCAGGAGTACAGTCTCAATGCTGACTTCTTTTGTATTTGTGCTTTGGTCCTTGTTCCCATAGAAAGATTCTATGGTCTTTTCTGCTTAGCTTCTTACTCATGATAATCACACTTTTCAAGACTTTTAAGATAGATCTCTACACCTGGGGCCCAGGGACTCTGTTCCTCAGTTCTTGTACCTAAAACTTGAGGCTTTGTGTGTTGTGGCCTCTGGTTCTTTCAGCTAAATTCTAAAATGCTGCAGCTTACCTGGTGCTAAGCTGGCTGGTGTTGGAAAGCAGAGGACAGGTGAGGGTTTTGGGGTTCCCATGTGGTTACCCTGGAGCTAGCTGGTTAAGTGTGTGAGAGGGGAGTTCTGGCCACAGGAGATCTCCTCTGCTGAGCTAGAGCATAGACAATCTCAGCTGTTGGTAATCCCATCCCTGCTAGTGTCTTCCTAATTGCCCTGGAGTGCGGAGACATGCCCAGGGTCTGGTGTTGGTGGTTGCTGTCTTCACCCCCCCCCCTCGGGGGTCAGGATCTTCTCCTAGTTTATTGAGGTGGGGCTGTATGGGACCACTCTGGTCCTGCACTAGTCCCCTTCAGCCACAGCAAAGGGACCCTCCTTAGTGATCTTTCTAGTCTCACAGGCTAAGAGACTATTCACTCTTTCTGCTGCTCCCACTCTTCCAGGGTTTTTCCCAGGGAGATATTCTCTGGGCTTGTCATGGTCAACAAGGCAGAGAGATAGCAATTACAGACCACTCCACCATCTTGGCTCCCAAAACTGGAAATTCAAAAATTTACCTTTCAAAAGCAAGAATCAAGGGAAGCATGAAAAAGTTAATAAGAAAGAGAAATCATAAGGGACTTGTTAAATTTGAACTGTTTACATTCCTATATGGTAAAACAATATTTGTAACTCTTGAGACTCTTCTCAGAATTGGGGTAGTTGGAGGGATTATATACGTATAGACAGAGGTCACATTGTGATCTGAATAGGCAGGGATGATATCTAAAAAAGTTAAAATTGAGATGTATGAGAGGAATGTATTGGGAGAAGGAGAAAGGGAGAAATACAATGGGGTAAATTATCTCTCACATAATAGATGCAAGAAAAAGTTTTTCAGTGGAGGGGAAAAGGGGGAAGGTGAGAGGAAAGGAGTGAACTTTATTCTCATCATGTTCGGCTTAACAAGGTAATAGCATGCACACTCAATTTGGTATAAAATTCGATCTTATGCTACAGGAAAGTAGAGGACAGGGCTCAAGCAGGGAGTGGGGAGAATGATAGAAAAGGGAAAATGGAAAGATGTGGTAATTAGAAATAAATCCTTTTGAGGAGTGGCAAGCTCAGAAGAGAGAATAGAATAAATGGAGTGCAGGATGGAATGGAGGGAGATAGTTAGTCTTTCACATAATGACTGCCATAGAAGAGTTTTGCATGACTACACATGTATAACCTATAGCAAATCTCATGCCTTCTCAGTGGGGATGGGTGGAGAGGGAGGCAGGGAGAGAAATTTGAATTCAAAGTTTCAAAAATGAATGTTAAAAATTGTTTTTGCAACCAACCAAGAAATAAGACATACATTCAATGGGATATAAAAATCTATCTTGCCATACAAGAAAATAGAAGGGAAAGGAATGAGAGAAGAGAGAGGTTTGATAGAGTGGGGAGCAGATTGGGGAGGGGCTAATCTGGGTATATGATCTCTTGGGTTGGGCAGAGGGGAAAGGTGGGCAGGAAATTTGGAACTCAAAATCCTGTGGAAGTGAATGTTGAAAATTGAAATTTAATTGGTTAATTAAAAAAAATAAGTGAGTTCCGACTGTGTCCTATTTTTCATAGTACACTGGGTAATGTTAGCTCATTATTATAGAACTCAGAGAGAATCAAAAATTTACAGACACGTTTTGTTTCATTAATCTTGTCAGTTATGCAATTTGCCTTTTTTTTTTAATGGAAGTAACTATTTTTCACCACCTATGGACACCACCTAACTACCCAGAGAATTTTCACTTAGTGAAAATGGTTGTTATTTTTTTCCAGACTAACAAGGAATTCATATCCCTACTGCCTCCAATCCTTGCAGTTTGATTACATTAACCTTGGGTATTCCACAGGGCTCTGCCCTCAGCCCTCTGCTTTTCTCCTTCTATACCCCTTCATTTGGTGATCTCATCAGTTCCCATGAATTAAATTATCATTTGTAGTCTGATAAATCCCAAATCTACTTGTCCTGCCCAAGCTTCTACTGAGCTCTAGTTTTTCATCTTCAACTATCTTTTAAATTTCTCAAAAGATATCCTATATACATCTTAAACTTAACATGTACAAAATTGAATTCATATTTCCCCTCAAACTTCTTTCCCCTTCCAAATATCTCCATCACTAACAAATACACCACCCTAGCATTCTGTTAGCAAGCCTTAGTAAGCCTTAGGCTTACATTCCAGTTGTCCACATTGATTCCTCAGTATTTTTCATTCCTTATATCTAATTTGTCTCCAAAGCTTTTGGGTTTCACCTTTGCCACATCTCTCAATTACAACCCCTTCTCTCTTCTGATACTGTGAATACTCTCATGCAGAATGTTATTTCCTCATGCCTCAACTATTAAAATAACCTGCTGGTTGGTCTGCCTGTCACTGGTTTCTTCCCACTTTGGTCTGTCCTCTATTCTGCTGATAAGTGATTTTCTTTATGTACAGGTTAAAACATGCTACTCCTTTATTCACACTCAATAAACTCTGGTGTCTCCCTGTAACATCCATGATCATATAAAAAATCCTATTTTTGGTGTTCAAAGATGTTCATAACCTTTCCTTCCTACCTGTCCAGTCTTTTCCCAGAAGTCTTAATAACCTTTTAAAAGTAGTTCTTTCCTAACCCTTCTTAATGTTACTGTCCACTGTCTATTGTTTATATATGTTTATATCTTATTTGTGCATACTTGCTTGCATATTGTCTTCACCATTAAATTGTGAACTCCTTAAGGACAAGGGCTGTTTGCTTTGGTTTTTTTTTTACTTTTCTTTGTATCTCCTACTCTTAGCACTATGCCTAGCACATAATAGCTCCTTAACACATACTTATTTACTAATTAGTACTGATACTATCAATGACATAGAGTTAAAAAAGAGACCAAGCAATAAGGAATGACTTAACTTACAGCACCTTCTAGGATCATCCTCGAATCAGGATTCAAACTAGGTTTGCAAAAATATTCTCTGGGATTAATGTAGATCAAAAGATCTACAAAAGATTGGGAAGGGGGAGGCGGGGCTTGGGTCTATTTTTGTCTCTTTAAATAATTAGAATGAATTGTCTTATGACAGCATCTATGGGCTAGGTAACAGGGGTGCAAATATAAAGAATGAAAGATGCTTTGCCTGAAGGGAGTTTAATTTCAAATTCTATAACATAACAAATAATCAAATGATAATTAATATCAGGCAAGAGAGGAATCAAGAAAGACATCATGTATCTGTTATTGGAAGGAGACCTTATGAAATTGATTGAACCGACCTATGTCTCAAAATTCCTAAATTAGAATAATAGTTTTTGTCTTATATGCCCATTTTGAGGCAACAGAAGATATGAGACAGTACTTTGGAAAGTTAAAAATTTACAAATTCAAAATAGATTTACAGTTTTGAATCTCTATTCTTCCATTCCTAGGCAATTTATTCAATGAGATTGATAGATCAAAACAAAGACATAATCCATACACTAGTGTATACACACATAAATATAAATTTCCTTCACCACTCTTATCTCTCTCTCTTTCAAAAAAAAAAAACTTCCAAAAATTCTGGCTGGTCCATTTAGCAATTTTCTTTGAGGCTTTTTTTTTGGAAGGAGGAAAAGTTTACAGCTTTCACACTGCTTCTGAGTTTAGATCTTGGTCTCCACTGCCATCATAGTGGCTTTTTAAAGTCATAATTTTTTTTATTATTTTCTCATTTTTTTCCAGACTATTTCTTGACTTTGATCTATGTATTACAGTTGGACTTTGCTTACCTAAGGTGGAGAGGCACTATATCAAATCTTAAACTTTTTTATGATATTTCAGAGCAAGCCACGGGGGTCAACAAGTTTTTGGTGCTTCCATGGTGGTGTGATCTTGGGAGAGGTGTGGTCATGGCTCTTGTGTTCTCTTCTCTGGTCTTTACTCAGAACGGGCCCCTGAACCTCTGCAGTCTGAAATACAGTCCTCCTCTTAGCCCTAGACCTGTAGTCACAAGTGCCAGTGCTTCTTCTGATCCTGAAACTGTAACTGTTGTCCCTGATATTATGTGAATGATTACAAGTACTTCTCTGTGCCCTGGAACTGTTACCCAGAACTTCTTATGGGGAATAACATTGCCAGTTAGTGCCAGATACAGCCACTGCCAGCAAAAGGTCCCCTGAAATCTCTTTCTTATGAGTTCTCTGACTACCTTACTGTCTCTGGATTGAAAGCTACCAGAGCTGTACACACTGCTATTGTCCTAGTTGCTTCCAACATACTTTATTTGTGTTTCTGCCATGTTCAGGGCCTATGTCCTTTGTAAAAAGTCAGTGAAGATAAGTGAAGAAGCAAATAAAATTTTTTGACTCAGGTATCCTATAAGATAATAAAATAGTCTCAAAGATTATTATTTGAAAACATCTATTTCCATTAGGCATATTGAACTGTTCAGGGAAGAATGGTTCACATGTTTGAACTGGCTACTCCATTATTGCTGGGTTCCACTTCCAACCTGAAACACATTAGGAGACTAAAGGCATGAAAAACAAGGAAAAAATAATTGAAAACTCAAAAGATTTGCAAGTTACACCACAAATATCAACCTTACGCACTCAGACTTGCCTCAGTGGCCCCATCTTGTTTACTGTGTGAGAGAATAAATTGTGTTTGAGCAAGTGTATTGAGTTACGTTGAAAACATCTGGAAATTCATCTACACATGTTTCTTTGGGGGAAAGTTTTGGAAATTTAATTCCAATTGATGTTGGTTAGCATTTGTGTACTTATCACAAAATTGAGAAATTAAGTTTTCTTGACAAGTACTTGTTTCTTAATCTAACTCATTAATAGAAAAACACCTACTGGGAAGAAATAACATGATCAAATTTAGAGTTAAAAGGGTCATTAAAATTCCCCTACCCTACTATTGTGTTTGTACACTTGAAGAAACAGATCCACACAGGTTATATAACTTGTCAAGATCAACAATTAGTCAGTGGCAGAGGCTGGATTCAAATCCAGGCTCTCTAAGTCCCAACCAATTGCCACTGTACCTTCATGTTGTTGTTCTTGTTGCTGCTGCTATTGTTATTGCTAAATATTCAAAACCTACTATTTACATAGAGAATTGGAGTTTCCATCCTCATCATCTTCTGAATATGATCACTTGATATAGATATATGTGGGGGGTGTACTAGAGTCAAATTAAATTGGTTCATGAGATCTGATTGTTAAATTTTCAGTGTAAACATTTACACCTCAGAAATTAGCAAATGCTACAAATCATTTGGGTTTATTAGTAGTAGTACCTGGTTTATTTTTATTATAAAGCCAATTATCCTATTGGCTTTATAGACTTTAAAAAGTGATTGAGAAAAATGTTAATAATTCAGTTTAAAATTAAAAGTGGCTCCTCCATAATGTCTTAAACGACATCAAAACAACAGTCAACCCATAGGCACTTTTCTATGTCTAGTGACTTCTTGGGGATTCCACAAGATTTACGGCTTCATTTTTAGTCAATAAACAGGCATTATTAACCATATTGCATGTAATGTACTAGAAATTTATTTTTCATAAATTAAAGTAAAATTTCATTTTAGTTACCTAAAATTTCATGGATTGTGTTCCATCTTCCAATTATTATGGCTTTACTGAAAAGCTATAAGGTTTAACAATTACAATTGGGACTTTAGAGAACTAGAAAACTTTTACTTTGATAATTCCAGTGACACATAAGTGGCTTAAATACCATCTGGACATGGGTAGCGTTGTACCAAGTGACAAAGTATCATAGTGATTAGAAGATTATAGGATATGAAGGGATTAGAAATGCTTGACTTGTATATGAAAGGAGAATGCATTATAATCATTTGAGTGTCACTACAAAACACATACAACGGGAAATGTCTTAAGTTGAATTAATCTTCAGAAATACAGTAATTTGCTCCTTTAAATATTGCTAGTCTTTAGGGAATATAATCAGGTTCTATATAGCTTTTGATCACTTCATTATTTTGCAGAGGGGGAACCCCAAGCTCTGTATAGACCTAAAGAGAATGTCCTGGACCTCATTAAAGGGAAAACACCCTGAACTTTCTAGCATAGTAGACTTGAAATAGGAATATGATGGAGACTACCTGCTCCTTTCATACTTCCCAAAGCCTTCTTCTTCAGCAATCTGACATGAAATAGTAATAAAAGTATATTCACGTAATAATCATTTTCATCCAGTATTTTTAAATAATACCTTTTTCAAATTAATAATTTATTTATTTTTCAGTGTTTAATACTCAATTCCAGAAGAATTTGAATTTCAGATTTTCTCCCCATCCCTCCCTACTCCCCATCCCTGGACAGTATGCATCCCATCCACCTCTTTCCCCAGTCTTGTCTCCCTTCTGTCAAACCTCCTTTGTCCATATCCCTTCCCTCTGTTTTTCTGTAGAGCAAAATATATTTCTATATCCCATTGCCTGTACATCTAATTTCCCAGTTGCATGCAAAAACAATTTCAGCATTCATTTTTAAAGTTTTTGGTTCCATAATATCTCCCTTCCTCCCTTCCCACTTGCCCTCTTTGAGAAAGCAAGTAATTCAATGTAGGTCATACATGTGTAGCCATCCAAAACACTCCCATAACAGTCATGTTGTGAAAGACTAATGAAATTTTCCTCTGTCCTGTCCTGCTCTCTATTTATTCCATTATCTCCCTTGACCTGTCCCTCCACAATAGTTTTTACTTCTGATAATCCCTTTCCCCAATTTGCTGACATTTTTATTATCTTCTTTCTCCTATCCTCTTCTCCCCTGCCTTCCTGCAGGGTATAAAGATTTCTATGCCCAGTTGAGTGTCAATTCCTCTGTAAGCCAAATTGCATGAGAGTAAGGCTCACTTATTCCCTTTCATCTCCCCACTCTTCCCCTCCATAGAAAATCTCCTTCTTGCCTCTTTTATTTGAGAGAATTTACTATATTCTACTCCTCCCTTTCTCTTTCTTCCAGTACATTCCTCTCAACAGTAGATTTGAATTTATATATATACACATATACATATATGCAAATATATGTGTATGCACACACATGAACATGTATATATACACATATGTACATACCTACATATATGTGTATACATGTATGTGTGTATGCACGTGTGTGCATACATATGCAGAAATTTTGAGAAACATACACACATATATATGGATGTTTGCATTCATATACATATATATGCACAAACACATGTGTGTATGCATAGATATACATACAAATATGCATACACATAAATAATATACACATACATACAAATGCACACCCATATATGCATATATATACACGTGTATGTATACATATATGTATATACATATACACATACACATACACATATATATGCTAAAAAAAGTCTTTTGAATTACAAATATTATCTTTCCAGTAGAAATGTAAACAGTTCAACTTTAATGAGTTCCTTATGGCTTCTTTTTCCTGTTTACCTTTCCATGTTTCACTTGATTCTTGTATTTGGAAATTCAGTTTTCTGTTCAGTTCTGGTCTCTTCAACAGGAATGCTTGGAAGTCCTCTATTGTATTGAAATTCCATTTTTTCCCCTAAAGTATTATACTCAGTCTTTCTAGGTGGGTGATTCTTTATTTTAATCCTACCTCATTTGTCCTCTGGGATATTGTATTCCAAACCTTTCAATCCCTTAGCATAGAAGCTACCAAATCCTGTGTTATCCTGATTGAATTTCCACAATTCTGACTGCTTGTAATATTTTCTTCTTCATCTGGGAACTCTGGAATTTGACTACAATACTCCTAAGAGTTTTCCTTTTGAGGACTCTTTCAGGAGGTGATGAGTGAAGTTTTTCCATTTCTATTTTACCCTCTGGTTCTAGACTATCAGGACAGTTTTCCTTGATAAGTTCTTGAAAGATAATGTCTAGGCTTTTTTTCTGAGCATGGTTTTCAGGTAGACTAATAATTTTTTTAATTATCTCTACTGGATCGATTTTCTATGTCAGTTGTTTTTCCACTGCGTTATTTCAAATTGTCTTCTATTTTTTCATTCTTTTGGTTTTGTTTTACAATTTTTTGATTTCTCATAAAGTCATTAACTTCCATCTATGCCATTCCAATTTTTAAAGAACTATTTTCTTCAGTGAGCTTTTGGACCTCCTTTTCCATTTGACCAATTCAGCTTTTTAAAGCATTCTTCCTCTCATTGGCTTTTTGAACTCCTTTTGCCATTTGTGTTAGGCTAATTTTAAAGGTGTTATTTTCTTCAGCATTTTGGAGGTCTCCTTTAGCAAGCTGTTTTTCATTACTGTTTTGCATTGTTCTCATTACACCTCCCCATGTTTACTCTACTTCTCTTACTTGATTTCCAAAGTTCTTCTTGAGCTGTTCCTTGGCCTGCTTTCATATTTTGTTTTGGAGGCTTTGGATGTAGGAGCCTTGACCTTGCTGTCTTCCTCTGGTTGTATGCTTTGGTCTTCCTCTGGGTGTAGGCTTTGATCTTCCTCATCTGAAAGGATAGAAAAAAATACCTTTTCACTATAGTCTTATTGCCCTTTTAGGGGCATTTTCCCAGCCAATTACTTGATATTTGAGCTCTTAGTAAAGTGGAAAGTATACTTCCCAAGTTTCAGGGGTGCAACAGGGGTGCAACTGTTTTCAGAGGGACCTACAGGTTCCTATAATTCTCAATTTCTCCAAACTCCTCCAAAGTAGTAAAATCAAGGGAAAGGTGATTACTCCTATCCTATCCTGTGCTCTGGTCTGAGAACAACCATAAACACTTTTCTATGCTGGAACCTTGAGTAGGAATCCCTCTCCAAAGCTACCACCATCTCTGCCACACCAGGGCTTTTCCTCACCCTAAGACTGCCACTCAGCACTGAGTCCCAGATCAGATACTTGATTCCCCCACCATCTGTAGGCCAAGTGATCCAGAAGCAGAGGTTTCCCTGGGGCTGGGGCCAGACCATGGTTCTCTCTTACACAGGTGAGAGAGCATTCTCACTGACCTTTGAAGCTGTCCTTGGCATTTGTGTGTTGAGAAATCTAGAAACAGCAACAATTGCCAGTGCCCTAAGGCCTGTTTCAGTCTGGTCTGTGCCATTGTGGTCCACTATGGGATGTGTTCTGCTCCAAGCCCAGTGCAATATACTTTTCCTGTCAGTCTTCCAGATTGTCTTGTGCTGGAAATCTGTTTCATTCTGTCATTTTGTGGCTTTTACTGCTCTAGAATTTGTTTAGAGTCATTTTTACAGGTATTTAAAGGGATTTGGGGAGAGAGCTTGTGCACGTCCATGTATATACTGTCATTTTGGCTCCACCCCTCCATAATACTTTTGAATACAGATGGAAATAAGTAGACCCAGAAACTACTCATTTAAATGTGGTTTTACTCTCATCCTGAAGCATGGAAATCTAACTTTCCTGTCTTATTAAGTGAACTATCTGTAGTAAAAAATCAACCCTCTTACTTCAATATTTCTATTCGATGAAATCCAAACAGAACAGAATATTGAATGAATTTAATACTAGAAAAATTTATGGCTAACATAACCTTTAAAAATGCAAAAATACCACATTTTATTTTTAAATAATATCTTGGTTTGAATATGTCTCCAACTTGACTATGGGCTAATTTTTCTATCAAAGCACATAACTCCATTAGTGACATCTGGTGCTTTATTTACAAGGTTTGCCCAACTATTTTTCTTTCTATTGCTGGAAGCCATTCTTTCACATTTATAGAGCCTTCCAAGAACTACTCAAGTGCTTGATATTGCACAGACAGTGCAAACAAGTCCATCAATAATAGTCATGTGTACAAGGAACAATATCACCTTATGCTTTAGAGATAGTTTTTGCTTTTTTTCTTCAATAAGTTTTTGTTGTATACATGCTTGCCAATCAACTCCATAAATTTGTTTTTAAGCTTCTTCCATCATAGGGTAAATATGCTTGCTGCCTTACTCTGTAATCCAAATTTACTAGCACTTTCCAATGTCTTCATATTATAGGAAAAAAACTTTTCAGAATATAGGTCTCAAGACGAGATCTACAGTATATAAATATATTTAATTTTATTTTGCATTTTCTCTCTATACATTATTAATATTTTCTACTCACAGCAATAAAATTTATTTTTTCATGAGTATAGAAAAACTTAATGAGATTAAATTCCTTCCATATTATAAAATAACTTTCAATCTCCATGCAAACAGTCTAAATACAAGGCTTTTTCATACTAAAATGAAAGAAGATATAGATTTAATCTAGTACTTAATCTAAGAAATTAAAGTATATAATCTAAGAGCAAGAAAGAACCTTATAAATTGAAGCATACTTTTCTCCACTACTTAAGAAATTTGATTGTAGTTAATGTATCTTACAAGAGTACTCAGAGAACCTTGCTCAATAAAATGCATTTTCTTGGCATGTTATAATTACTGTTTCTTGATTTACAAAGAAATTTTTTTTCATTCAATCTATGATCCACTTATGAGCTAGGCATAACCTGTGTACTATTTGCTCCTGAATATGGCCTTCATCGTTACTAAAGGAGAATGTAGTGCTGCTTCCATTATTGTTTCCTTAATTATTTCACTGATATTGAAAATATATTTTAAGGCTCCGTGAAATTTGTAACTCAAAAGCACTAGATATATGTTTTCTTTGATGAATTACTTGAAAGAGGATATCTAGGGTCTTTTTTTGATCATGGCTTTCAGGTAGTCCAATATTTTTAAAATTATCTCTCCTGGACCCATTTTCCAAGTCAGTTCTTTTTTTTTTTTTTATATGAGATACTTTACTTCACCTTCTATTTGTTCCTTCTTTTGGTTTTGTTCCATAATTTCTTGATTTCTCAGAAAGTCATTAGCTTCCATTTGTTCCATTGTAGTTTTTAAGAAATTATTTTCTTCAGTGAGTCTTTGGAATTCTTTTTTCACTTGGCCCATTCTGCTTTTAAGGCATTCTTCTCCTCGTTGGCTTTTTGGACCTCTTTTGCCATTGAGGTTAGTGGAATTTTAAAGCTGTTTTATTCTCCTGCATTTTGACGGTTTCATTTAACACGCTACTGATTCATTTTTCATGATTTTAACTCTCATTTCTCTTCCCAGTTTTTCCTCTCCACTCATTTGATCTTCAAAATCCTTTTTGAGTTCTTCCATGACCTGAAACTGATTCATGTTTTTTCTTGGAGGCTTTGGATACAGGAACTTTGTCTTTGTGGTCTTCTTCTGGTTGTATGTTTTTATCTTCCTCATCACCAATAATATAAGAAAATACCTCTTCACCAGGAAAGTAGGAATATATAGTCTTTCTCTTTTTCCCCTGTTTGCTCATTTTTCCATCCACTTATTTGACTTTTGAGCTCTTTGTTAAGTTTAGGACACAGAATCACCCTGCGCTTCAGCAGTGGCTGCCACTGCCCTGTTGGGGCTGGTGCTGAGGCAGGGTTGGGGCTGGGGCCAGACCATGCACCCTTCTCAGTCAATGAGATATCCTTCCCATTGACCTTCAAAGATATCTTTGGAATTTGTGGGTTGAGAAGTTTGGAAACCACAGCACCCATCAGCAATTCAGTCTGCTAAGTCTTGTTTGAGCTCTGTTCACACCTGGTGTGGCCCATGCTGCACTGTACTTCACTCCCAGGCTGGTGTGATAAACCATTCTTGTTTATCTTTCATATTGTCTTGGGCTGGAAATTTGCTTCAGTCTATCCTTTTGTGGCTTCAGCTGCTTTAGAATTTTTACAGGTTTTTTGAGTGATTCTATATTTATATGTGTGTTTATGCATGCACACACACATACATACACACATGCACACAGATATATACATGTGTGTGTTTGTGTATTCAACAAAAATGTAATCAAAAGCTCCTGAAACCATAAATACATAATGGGGTTTCAAAGAGTAGTCCCAGTTTTCTTACTACAAAATGTCAATGATATTGCCTTTCATTGAAACCTTATTCCTGACGGTTGAATTGAGGGCAGAAAAAAGGCAGGACTTTACAGAGCTTTCCCAAAGTCTCTTCCAAACAATTTTGGTTTTTTTTCCATCTCAAAACAATGAAAAAGAGGCTAAATAAGACAAATGTTTTAAATCTAAATATTCAAGCAAAATGCACATTAATGCTAAAAAAAAAGCATTTAAAGAAATGTACATTTTAATTGAAATGTCAGTGATTCCAACAAAGAAAAAAATATACTAACTTCTAAAATGCTTGAATATCAGGAATATGTAATGGTATGAAACGAATGAAACAAATTAATCATGGGCATTTTTTAAGGATTATCTTGGACACACTCCTGGTTGTATTGAAAGATGCAAGATAAAATGTTTAAGCTCTTGACAAAGTTTTTTTTTTCTAATATAAAATATTCTTGGTCCTATACAAAAAAAAAATCTTCTCTCTCATTTTATTCTCTCTTTTCTCCAAAGAGTGAATATTTTCTTAACATTTTGGCTCTTGCTATATAAACATACTGGGGCAATTTTGTGGTTATCCTACTTCTAAATCCAAATTTAAGTCTTTTAACAAAGTCAGGTAAATCCTACCAATAAACAATTTACGATTTCTTTTTCACTATATTTAACATTTCATTTTCATGATATTTTCATAACTATTTCCAGTTTTACTATCAAAATCTACTTATTCAATATCTTAACTCTAAAAAATGAAACCTGTGACACAATGAATAACAGCAGGATTTGGATAGATGGGGTGGAGAAGAGAACCTTCTTCCAATTCACTGCTCTGGGCATTCAACCTGTTCAAAACTCTAATGTCAAGTTATATGAAAAATTTTATATGAGTCTGAATCTCATCCAAGGTTGCAGTGGTAAAGATGCTCTCTGAAAGATGCCTTCCTACCTTAAAAATACAAATAACAGTGACAATAACTTTCATATCAGTAATGCAGCATGTGACTTTAAATAACCATATTATTCATGGGAAAAATCTTAAAACATTTTGCTTTTGAGCATTGTCTAGAATACTGAGGTTAAGTGACTTGCTCAGAGTAACAAGGCCTGTACATTTCCGAGGCAAAGTTTAAACCCAAGTCTTCTTGACTTCAAGGTTGGCTTTGTATTACTACACTACCTTGTCTTTAACCTAACATCTCTTCATTTTGGTTAGTCATTGCACAGTCAAAAGAACCCTCTGTCTAACTATTCTGAACAATCTTTCTTTTATGTCTTATTGTCCTTTAACAATGTTTACTCTGACATGTATAACCTATAATTATAAAGTCCGCATGCTCAATTCCCCTCAAGAGAAAGGATTGCACCAAACAACTTTAAATAACAACTAAAATTAGTTCTGAAGTAGCAGAGCCCACAAAAGAATGGAGGGGAAGAGGCCAAGATAGGTGAAGGTCAGTAAGAAAGGTCTGTTATACCAGGGTGAGAGTGAAGTCCAGCTTAGGTCATGCCAGTACAGGCCAAATACCAGTAAGCCAGTAATAGATTTTGGGGGCTTTCAAATCAGCCAGAGTGACTGAATTTACAGCTGCAGCTTCTGGAGCTTCACTATACACAGTACACAGTAAGGGGGGTCAGACAACTGGTCAGAAGGAGATTACAGGAGTACTGGTACTAGGTGCAGGACTTTATTGTATTGCCTATACATAAATCTGGGTGACAGTCCCAAGGGGAGGAAGAGCACTAAAACACTTGAGCTTATATGCTTATAGTCACTTAAAGATCACAACACAGATCAGGAGAAAAGTAAGCACACCTCTCCTTAGATCCTACTTTGGAAGATCTCAAAACCTATGGGCTCCCAGAGCTAATGCTAAAACTAGCTGTAATAAAATCCAAAGCTTGGGACAGTGTCCCCTCCATGCTAGAAGATGAATCCACCTCTAATATCAAGTTAAAAATCAAGAAATAGGCTTGAAAAAAGATTAAAAAATTGCAATTGACCATAGAAAGGTACTATGGTGACAGGATAGATCAAGAAACAAACTGAGAAATTGAAAAAAAAATTAAAATGACTACGTCCAAAGTCTCAATAAAAATGTATATCAGTCTCAGGGACCCAAAAACACCCTGGAAGAGCTCTAAAAGGATTTTAAATATCAAATAAGAGAGAAAGAGGAAGAAGCACCAAAAACATGAAAAGAAGATTAAAAATAAAATAGGTCAAAACAGAAAAAGAGGGACAAAAATTCAATGAAGAGAAGAATATCTTGGAAAGTAGAATTGACCAGATGTTAAAAGCAGTACAAAAATTCATGAAGGAGAACTCATTAAAAAGCAGAAGTGAGCAACTGAAAAGTAATAAGTTTATGAGACATCAATAAAACAATAAAACAAAATTAAAAGAATGAAAAATATACTCTTATGATGTCTGTGTTCTTTTTTTAAAAAAAATTTTTCATAAACCTCAGGCCATTCATAATGCTAGGATCATGAAGGTCAATGGGGGCATGTCAACAAAATTCAAAAATGTTTTATAGCAGCTCTTTTGAGGGTAAAAGAATTGGAAATTGAGAGGATGTCAATTAATTGAGGATTGGTCAAACGAGTCATGATATATGATTGGGGTACAATAGAATTGCACTAAAAGAAATGATTAGTGGAGTGCTCTCAGAAAATCCTGGATTTATATGAAGTGATTCAAAGTGAAATGGACAGAACCAGGAGAGCACTGTACACAGTAACACCAATACTGTATAAAGTTGAGCTGCTAATGATTTGACTGTTCCTCGTAATAATAATAATTATAACATAATTATAAACATTCAAGACAATTCTGAAGGACTTATAATGATAACTGCTATCCATCTCCAGAGAAAACACTGATAAGTTTGCATTTTCTAGGATTTTTCTTTGTTTTGATCTGTATTTTCTTTCATAACTTGACCGTTATGGAAGCATCATTAAACAAGTATAACCTCTATTGAGTTGCTTGCCTTCTCAATGAGTGGGGATAGTGAGGGAAGGAGGAAGAGAAATTGGAATTCAAAAATTAAAAAGAAATATTTTTAAATGTTATGAAAATATTAAAAATAAGTTTAAAAACTGTCTTACTTTGGTTTATTTTTTTAAATTTATTTATTTAAATTTTAACATTTATTTTCACAAAATTTTGGGTTCCAAATTTTCTCCCCATTTCTCCCCTCCCTCACCCGAAAACACCACCCATTCTGATTGCCCCTATCACCAATCTGCCCTGTCTTCTATCATCCCTCCCTTCCCTTGTCCCCATCTTCTCTTTTATCCTGTATGGTCAGATAACTTTCTATACCCCATTGCCTGTATTTCTTATTTCTTAGTGGCAAGAACAGTACTCAACAGTTGTTCCTAAAACTTTGAGTTCCAACTTCTCTTCATCCCTCCCTCCCCACCCATTCCCTTTGGGAAGGCAAGCAATTCAATATAGGCCATATCAGTGTAGTTTTGCAAATGACTTCCATAAGAGTCATGTTATGTAAGACTTACTTTATTTACTTCCATCCTATCCTGCCCCCTATTACTTCTATTCTCTCTTTCGATCCTGTTCCTCCTCAAAAGTGTTGACTTCAAATTGCTCCCTCCTCCCATTGCCCTCCCTTCCATCATCCCCCCCACCATGCTTATCCCCTTCTCCCACACTTTCCTGTATTGTAAGATAGGTTTTCTTACCAAAATGAGTGTTCATTTTATTCCTTCCTTTAGTGGAATGTGATGAGAGTAAACTTCATGTATTTCTCTCACCTCCCCTTTTTCCCCTGCACAAAAAAGTCTTTTGCTTGCCTCTTTTATGAGAGATAATTTGGCCCATTTCATTTCTCCCTTTCTCCTCCCAATATATTTCTCAGTCACTGCTTAATTTCATTTTTTTAAGATATGATCCCATCCTATTCAATTCACTCTGTGCTCTCTGTCTTCTGTGTGTGTGTGTGTGTGTGTGTGTGTGTGTGTGTGTGTGTGTGTAATCCCACCAACTACCCAGATACTGAAGTTTCAAGAGTTACAAATATTGGCTTTCCTTGCAAGAATGTAAACAGTTAAACTTGAGTAAGTCCCTTATGACTTCTCTTTGCTGTTTATCTTTTCATGCTTCTCTTCCTTCTTGCGTTTGAAAGTCAAATTTTCTTTTCAGCTCTGCTCTTTTCATCAAGAATGTTTGAAAGTCCTCGATTTCAATGAAAGACCGTTTTATCCCCTGAAGTATTATACTCAGGTTTTTTTATTTTTTTTTATTTTTTAATGTTTAACAATCACTGCCATACAATTGAGATTTTATCCCCCCCACACCTCCCCCCCGCTACCCGCCTCCCTCCCCATGACTGCATATAGTTCTGTATAGGTTCTACATATACTTTCCTATTGAGTACATTTTCACCATGGTCATGCTATGTAGTCGGACTAAAATAAATGGAAGAAATCATATAACAAATCAAAACATGATACACAAAAACATACACATATACAAACATGATCTGCTACATTCTGCGAATGACTTCCATATTTCTTTCTCTGAGTGTGGAAGGCATTTTGCCTTAGAGAACCACCAATGGGATTTTTTTTTTTTTAAGAAGTTCTTGCATTATTACAAAATTCCAAGTCTACCAGAAAAAACTCTCGCACACTGTGGTCGTTGCTGTGCACAAAGTTCTCCTGGTTCTGCTCCTTTCACTCAGCATCAGGTCATATAAGTCCTTCCAGGCCTCTCTGAAGTCTTCTTGTTCATCATTTTTTATGGCACAATAGTACTCCATTACATTCATATACCATAATTTATTCAGTCATTCCCCAACTGATGGACATCCCCTTGACTTCCAGTTTTTGGCAACTACAAAGAGTGCTGCTATAAATATTTTTGTACATGTGGGACCCTTTCCCATTTTTATGATCTCTTGGGGATACAGACCTAGTAGTGATATTGCTGGGTCAAAGGGTATGCACATTTTTGTAGCCCTTTGGGCATAGTTCCAAATTGCTCTCCAGAATGGTTGGATGCGCTCGCAGCTCCACCAACAATGAATTAGTGTTCCAACTCTCCCACAACCTCTCCAGCATTTATCATTTTCTTGTTCTGTCATGTTTGCCAATCTTATAGGTGTGATGTGGTACCTCAGAGTTGTTTTGATTTGCATCTCTCTAATCAATAGTGATTTAGAGCATTTTTTCATATGATTATAGATATCTTTAATTTCTTCTTCCGAAAATTGCCTGTTCATATCCTTTGACCATTTATCAATTGGGGAATGACTTGTATGATTATACATTTGAGTCAGTTCTCTATACATTCTAGAAATGAGGCCTTTATCCCCGAGCTTAGCTGTAAAAATTCTTTCCCAATTTACTACATCCCTCCGGATTTTGGTTGCATTTGGTTTGGTTGTGCAAAAACTTCTCAGTTTAATGTAATCAAAGTTATCCATTTTGCATTTCACAATGCTTTCTATCTCTCCTTTAGTAAAAAATTCTTCCCTTCTCCATAGATCTGATAAATACACTATTCCTTGCTTCTCCAGTTTATTCCTGATATCAATCTTTATACCTAAATCATGTACCCATTTGGACTTTATTCTTGTGTACGGTGTCAGGTATGGGTCTATGCCTAATTTCTGCCACACTCTTATCCAGTTTTCCCAGCAATTTTTGTTAAACAGTGAGTTCTTATCCCAGAAGCTGGGGTCCTTGGGTTTATCAAACAGAAGGTTGCTATATTCCTTGCCTACTGCGTCTTAAGTGACAAGTCTATTACACTTGTCTACCTCTCTGTTTCTTAGCCAATACCAAGTGGTTTTGATAATTGCTGCTTTATAGTACAGTTTGAGGTCTGGTAGTGTTAGGCCACCTTCCCAAGCATTTCTTTGCATTAATCCCTTTGATATTCTGGACCTTTTGTTTTTCCAAATGAATTTTGATATTATTTTATCCAGCTCTAGAAAATAATTGTCTGATAGTTTAATTGGTATGGCACTAAATAAGTAAATTAATTTACGTAGAATTGTCATTTTTATTATATTAGCACGGCCTACCCATGAGCAACTAATGTTTTTCCACTTATTTAAATCTGACTTTATTTGTGCAAAAAGTGTCTTGTAATTGTGTTCATATAATCCCTGGGTTTGTTTTGGCAGGTAAACTCCTAAGTATTTTATGCTGTCTACCCTAGCTTTAAATGAGATTTCTCTTTCTATCTCTTGCTGTTGGACTTTGTTGCTAATATATAGGAATGCAGAAGATTTGTGTGGGTTTATTTTGTAACCTGCAACTTTGCCAAAGTTGTTTATTATTTCAAGTAATTTTTTACTTGAATCTCTGGGATTCTCTAAGTAGATCATCATATCATCTGCAAAGAGTGATAACTTAGTTTCTTCTTTGGCTATTCTTATTCCTTCAATATCTTTATCTTGTCTAATTGCTACAGCTAACATTTCTAGTACCATATTGAATAATAGTGGTGATAATGGACATCCTTGTTTCACCCCTGATCTTATTGGGAATGCATCTAGCTTATCCCCATTGCATATAATGCTTGCTGTAGGTTTTAGATAGATACTGCTTGTTATTTTATGGAAAGTTCCCTTTATTCCTACGTTCTCCAGTGTTTTTAGTAGGTGCCCGGGGCGACTCCCGGGCCTTCACCTTCTACTTACCTATCCCTGGTCCTCGGACGTCTCCGGCCCTCCTCCTGGTTCAGGGGAGGGAATTCCCTCTCACTGTTGGGGAAGGGGAATAAACAGGCAGAGCACCCGAAAGGAGTTGCAGCCAGCAAGCTTTATTCCATTTCTCTCTTTCTAGCTCTCATGGTCATCCCCTTTTATTATCCCCTGTCTCCTCCCCCGTACCTCCCATGGGCGGGCGAGCTCCTCCCAAGTGCCTCCCCGTGGGTGGAGCCAGCCTGTTGCCAGGGCCATCCCAGTACCTCGTGGCTTGCTAGACCAGCTAGCCTGCCACTTAAGCAGGTTCGGACCCTCAGGCGTCTCACAGTCCTCACGGGGGACCCCAGTCCAGAGCTGTCCCCCAACATCTCCCCCTTTTTGTTTTACACGGGTAGATTGGGTGATTCCCCCCACGGGGACCTGTCTTTGCGATGTCTCAGAGACAAAACATCGCCTTTAAGACTCTCTAGTGCCCGTGTCAATAATTGCAGGAGGCACTTCAGGAGGCACGGCAGGACGAGACACATAAGGACAAGAACTGCAACGGAGGAGAGCACGCCTGGCAGCCAATGCAAGTCCAGGATTCGTTGTAACCAATCGAAGATGGAACGCTCTTCTTGTTCACGCTTTTCCTCAAATGTTCTGGAAAGGTTATTCAGCTGATCAATGAGCAAGTCCAACTGATGGATGTCATCTGTGGCGTTATAAGCCAGCATAGCCCCCTGGAGGGCTTTGCGGACCGCCGGCCATTGATTGGGGAAGGTTGAGGAATGTTGAGTCTGCATAAGGTGGGGAGTCCCTGTGCTAATGTCCAGTAGGTGTCGCCCCTTTGATCCGCAGCTCGCTGCTCTGCAGGGGTGGCGTTGTACCATTTGGACTGGACAGCCTCGGACCCAGGAAGGAACTGTTGTAAGGCCATCAGAAGTGTGAGCATGGTTATCTCACGCTGTTTGCACACCCGCTTCGGATGGTGCCTTCCTCTCCGCCCTCGTCTCCTCCTTGCTTTCGGCTTTTCGCAGCTCAACTGCCCATCGTGTGGGGATCCAGATCTCCGTCCCTGAGTCAGCTCCATCTGGTTGGACGCAAAGATACCCCTGACCTCTCGCTATAACCACTCCAGGGCCATGCCATTTGCCTTCTTGGTCCCTCCACCGGATTCGAGCTCCGGTGAGGCAGGCAGTAGGGGCCTTTAACGGCCTTTCCCTTCTGCCTCCCATCTCGTGGAGATAAAATCTTTGTGCGGGGCATGTGCCATCATCTCGGATTTGCAAAAAATTGTGAGTGAAGACGGCTTGTGCCAGATCACCTCGGGAGAGGCGCCCTGCCGCCCTTACTCCCCCTTTTTGTTTTAACAGAAGAGTTTTTATAGTGCGGTTAGCACGCTCAACAATGGCCTGACCTGTGGGATTATATGGGATGCCAGTAATATGAATAATAGAAAATTCTTTACAAAAAGCGGCAAAGGCAGAGGAAATATAAGCTGGCCCATTGTCTGTCTTTATGGCTCGAGGCACCCCAACCATGGCAAAGCAACCAGAGAGGTGGTTGATCACTGCACGGGCTGTTTCCTTAGGCTGTATAGAGGCTATAATAAAATTGGAGGCCGTATCAATACAAACATGTATAAGAACTTTGCCAAAATGTGTTACATCCATTTGCCAAAGATCGTTAGGGAGATCACCACGGGGGTTAATTGCGGTGTCTCGGGCAAGAGGGCGAAATGGGGCACAATTGGTACACTGTTTGACTATTTGGCGAGCGTTTTCTCTGGACAATCCATAAAGGCGTCGCAAAGATCGTGCAGATAGGTGATACTTATCATGGGCTGCCTGTGCTTCTAAATGCAGAGGGAATATAAGGGCTTTATCTACAATATCATTACCCTGATAAATGGGTCCTATGGTGGACATATGTGAGCGAATATGCAATACATAAAGAGGAGTAGAGCGTTGTAACATAGACTCTTGAATATCATATAGGATTTGAGCTATAGTTGAAGCACGGGGATTAATGAGGGCAAAAGGTAAAGCAGCAATAGCATTTGCACAATACAAGCTATCAGTAACAAGATTAAAGCTCTCATTAGGTAATATGGAGAGAGCATATTGTATTGCCAGCAATTCATTTTCCTGGGCTGAGGAATGCTCGGTGGTGTACACCTTAAGGAATTGCCTGGAAGGGATATAAACCGCAGCCCTATGGTTTTTAGTAGCATCCGTAAAAACAGTGGGTCCCGTAAATGGCTGTAGAGATACAATAGTAAAAGGCATATGGATAGGAAGGACTTCCCATCCTCTAAGCGCTGGGGGGAGCGGAAGCTTTATGGTATTACACATACATAAAAGAGAGGCCCATTCTGGAATCTCATCGGAGAAGCACCTTAAGGCTTCCTCTGATGCCTCTAAATTCAAAATGGGAAATCTGCCAAAAGCCAATAGGCAGCGCTTGGCACCTAAAAGAAAAAATTGGGCGACCATTCGCCATTTATGTGGAAGGGCCTTTTTGTTGTGAGGGGGGTACAGCCACTCCAAAATGCCATGTGATTGATAGAGGCACCCAATGAAAGTACTGGCTTTTAATATAGTGGCATAAATGGGTTGGTTGGGTTCCTGCCGCACAACAACTGTGGAGCATCTGTTGAGGATGCTCTTGGCTGCCATTAAGGCCTCGGATGTCCAATGTCTGGGTGAAAGCAGAGCGGGATCCCCTCGCAGCAAATCATACAACGGGTATAATTCACCATCAGGGATAGGGGTAACTGCCCACATCCACTGTATAGTGCCAATCAGCTTTTGAAAATCGTTGAGAGTGGTGAGCTGAGAAAGATCAATGCTCGGAGGACGGCGAGCAATCCGTCCTTGTTTCAATTCATGGCCAAGATACTGAAAAAGGGGTGTAGTCTGTACCTTGTCTGGAGCCACAGTTAGCCCGTGGGCAGCTAAGGTATCGACCATAAGTTGAGTAAGCGCCATCGTGGAATCCTGACTAGGTGTGGCAATAAGAATGTCATCCATATAACGAATGATAATGGCCTTGGGGAAGCACTGTCTGAGTGGGGAGAGGATGGCGTGGTCATACATTTGGCACATAGTAGGACTGTTTGCCATCCCTTGAGGGAGCACGGTAAAATGATACCTTTCATATGGCTGCTGGCGATTTTCCGAGGGAATGGAAAAGGTAAATTTGACTCTATCTTGTGGATGTAAGGGAATGCTATAGAAACAATCTTTGATGTCAATAATTGTCATACTAAAATCTCGGGGGATCGCAGCAGGGCTAGGGAGACCAGGTTGTAGCGCCCCCATAGGCAGCATGCATTTATTAATCTCTCTAAGGTCTATGAGCATGCGCCAAGATCCATTTTTCTTTTTTATAACAAAAACAGGAGAATTGTAAGGGCTTGTAGTGGGCTCAATGTGGCCCTGCTCCAAAAGGGAAGCAACTATAAAGCGTAAGGCGGTGAGCTTTTGAGGGGTTAGGGGCCACTGCTCAACCCACACAGGGGTCTCGGTTTTCCATGTTATAGGCGGGCTGCTCACCGTCACAGTGGCCCCGGAATGTTTAATTGAAGGTGTTCTGGGGTGGTAAGGTGTAACCCAAGTTGCTGAAGAAGGTCGCGCCCCCAAACGGCATAGGCAAGGCCGATCAATTTCAAAGGCCTAAAATACCCCTGATGATTCTCAAAGGTCTAATTAAAATGTTTAGCAGCCCGTAGTGCCAAACTGGCACCCCCTACTCCAGCAACCTGGGCAGCACCATCATTCACCGCCCAACTGGGGTCCCACTGGGATGGATTGATGACTGAAATATCTGCTCCGGTGTCGAGCAGACCCATGATTGGGCATCCTTCAACCAAAACTTGTACCATGGGGCGATCGCCCACAATGGGAGAGCACCAATTAACTTGATGGGTTTCCTGCCCGGACTCTTCAACCCAAGGCAGAGAGATACCCCTCCCAACGGGAGTTCCTGGGGCAATGTTTATGGGATAACAATGAGGATTGGTCAAATAAATGGTAGAGGATCCGCTAGCCAACAATTGAGTATGGACTATAAATGGCACATAGCCAGAGGGTCCCACCACCAGACGGGGGAAAGGAGCGGGGGGGGGTACGTCGATCCCTTCAGTATGCCAAGGTCTTATAACTAAATTGGCATCGGGGGAATCCGTGGTAGACGTGCATATTAGGGTTGCAATTTTTGGAGAGCCTGTTGATACTGCTGCGGGAACGATAGCGGTACAGAATTCCCGGGCTGGGCGGGCAGGGACAGGGCCTACAGCCTCCACTGGGAAGATCTGTTTCTGGGGTCGGGGGCCCCCCCGAGGGAGGCCCCCTTTCCCGTTTCCCGACCGAGGTGGTTGAGGCTGCGGCTTAGGGCGGCAATATCTGGCAATATGGCCCGGTTTCCCACAGCGAAAACAAGTGGGCAGTGGTCCCACCTTAGCGGCAGGGCACTGGTTCTTAAAGTGCCCCATCTGACCACAGCGATAGCATTGCCTCTGGTCCTTGGCACCCTGAAGGGCCTGGGTCACCCCTTGGGCCACCGCCGTCACCATGGCTTGGTGGGTGTCTTTAGGTGGAATGTCTAACAGCCTCTCTACTATCTCCTCAAGGGAGGCGAGAGGCCCCAAGCCCGCTAGGGCTTGGGAGCATTCAGGACGCAGGCCATCTCGGACCAGCTGAGTTATCAGGGAGTTCGTTCCTGGTCCCGAGCCAAGAGACCGCTGGACCGCAAGCTGGACCCGACTCACAAAATCAGTGGGGGACTCGCTAGCCCTCTGTTTTAGCCCTACCAACTTGTCCCTCATAGCCCCCGGGGCGTCAATCTTGGCAAAACCCCTAATATGACAATACTGAACTGCAGCCATCACCTGAGGATCGAATTGGAGCTGGTCAATAAGCTGCGAGTATGGCCCTGCCCCTGTTATCATATTCACAGCATCCTCTGTCCCTGCAATATTGTGTTCCTTGACATATCTGAGCGCCTCTTGTCTAACGGCAGCGCCATAAGCCACTAACTGTCTTGGTGTAAGGATAGCCCCCGATACCTCCCTCCAATCAGCTGGGGCCCACGGCCAAGTGGCTGTGGTATTCGCAAGGAGATGTTTCACATAAGGTGGTGAAGGGCCGTATTTGGAGACGGCCTCCTTCAGTTCTTTCAATAATTTGAAGGGCACCGGTCAATGGAAACGGTTCTCGTTTCCCATCGGATCCCGCTCCACAATGACAGGGTAAGCGCCAGCCCCCTCCCACTCCTCTAAATCTATCTCCTGTCCCTCCGCCAAAGCTGCAGATAGGCTCTGAGTGAGTACGCTCAGAGGCTCCGAGGGCCCAGACTGCCCATAGGTAAATGACCGCGTTCCTTGTGATGATTGTGACAAGGACGTGGCTGCTGGGGAGAAGGAGAGGGCATTCAGCCCAACCTCGGGAGGACTGGGAGTTCCCAAATTCCATTGAAACTTTTTCCTGCAAGTTCCCCAGCCCTCTCTCTTGGGCGTTCCCTCCTCATCAGACGTTCCCTTTGTCTCGGGGGCTTTCCACTCCCTCTTGGGCGTTCCCTCCTCATCAGACGTTCCCTTTGTCTCGGGGGCTTTCCACTCCCTCTTGGGCGTTCCCTCATCAGACTTTCCCTTACGGTACTTGTTCACTATCGGTCTCGTGCCACCTCTCAACGGTTTCACACCCTCTTGAACTCTCTCTTCAAAGTTCTTTTCAACTTTCCCTTTTGTTCTTCCCCTCGGGGCTCTAGAGTCCCTGCCTGCACATTCTCTTAACATACCCCATGGATATAAGGGCTTGGGGTTGGGATCATCCTCATCGGATTCCTCTTCTTCTTCTGTCGTCCCTTGAAGGGACTGCCCTGACTGGGTCTCGCCGTTTGATCGCCAGAGGGGACGGGGATCCGAGCACAAAAGTGCGGCGACCACTTGAAAGAACGTAAAGTCCTCCTCTGTTAATACACCCGGGTTCACCCTCTCATAGGCAACCATCTGTTGTCCCACTATGTCCCATTAAGCTGGGCATAACCCACAATGCTCTAGCCAAGGGGAAACATCCCAGATCTTTTCCACAAATGCTCTACAGTCCCGAATGTGGGGCTTAAGCCCATAGATCTTACAAAGCTTATGCAGCTGACAAGCAAGTACTCCTTTATCTTCAGGCTTTAAACTGGGAAAACTATTTCCCTGACCCATCCTGGCCACTTCCCAATATTAAGACTGCCTGAATCTTCCCGCAGTAGCGGGTCAAGGCCACTTCTCAATATTGAGGCTGCCTGAATCTTCCCACAGTAGCGGAGCAAGGCTACTACTGCGGGGCAAGGCGGATTCTCCTCTCCCTACAGCGGTCCCTTGTTCGGGGCGCCAGATGCCCGGGACGACTCCCGGGCCTTCGCCTTCTACTTACCTATCCCCGGTCCTCGGACGTCTCCGGCCCTCCTCCTGGTTCGGGGGAGGGAATTCCCTCTCCCTGTTGGGGAAGGGGAATAAACAGGCAGAGCACCCGAAAGGAGTTGCAGCCAGCAAGCTTTATTCTGTTTCTCTCTTCCTAGCTCTCATGGTCATCCCCTTTTATTATCCCCTGTCTCCTCCCCCGTACCTCCCATGGGCGGGCAAGCTCCTCCCAAGTGCCTCCCCGTGGGTGGTACCAGCATGTTACCAGGGCCATCCCAGTACCTTGTGGCTTGCTAGACCAGTTAGCCTGCCACGTAAGCAGGTTCGGACCCTCAGGCGTGTCACGGTCCTCACGGGGGACCCCGGTCCAGAGCTGTCCCCCAACAAGTAGGAATGGGTGTTGTATTTTGTCAAAAGCTTTTTCTGCATCTATTGAGATAATCATGTGGTTTTTGTTGGCTTTGTTGTTGATGTGATCGATAATGCTAATGGTTTTCCTAGTATTGAACCAGCCCTGTAATCCTGGTATGAATCCTCCCTGATCATAATGTATTAATCTCGTGATAAGATGCTGTATTCGTTTTGCTAAAATCTTATTTAAAATTTTTGCATCTATATTCATTAGGGAAATTGGTCTATAATTTTCTTTCTCTGTTTTGTCTCTTCCTGGTTTGGGTATCAAAACCATATTTGTATCATAGAAAGAATTTGGGAGGACTCCTTCTTCCCCAATTTTCAAAAATAGTCTATGTAGTATTGGAATTAACTGTTCTTTAAATGTCTGATAGAATTCACTTGTGAATCCATCTGGCCCTGGAGATTTTTTCCTAGGGAGGTCATTGATGGCTTGTTCAATTTCTTTTTCTGAGACGGGGTTGTTTAAGTATTTAACTTCCTCTTCTGTTAATCTGGGCAATTTGTATTTTTTAAAATATTCATCCATCTCATTTAGATTATATAATTTGTGGGCATAAATTTGGGCAAAGTAGTTTCTAATTCTTGTTTTAATTTCCTCCTCATTGGAGGCGAGTTCACCCCTTTCATTTTTAATATTAGTAATTTGATTTTCTTCTTTCTTTTTTTTAATCAGATTGACCAAAGGTTTATCAATTTTATTAGTTTTTTCATAAAACCAACTATTGGTTTTATTTATTAATTCAATAGTTTTTTTAATTTCAATTTTATTAATCTCTCCTTTGGTTTTCAGTATTTCTAATTTGGTATTTACTTGGGGATTTTCAATTTGTTCTTTTTCTAGCTTTTTCAACTGCAAGCCCAAGTCATTGATCTCCTCTCTCTCTATTTTATTTATGTAAGCATTCAAAGATATAAAACTTCCCCTAATAACTGCTTTTGCAGTATCCCAGAAGATTTGGTATGTTGTCTCACTATTGTCATTCTCTTGAATGAAATTGTTGATTGTTTCAATGATTTCTTCTTAAACCCAACCCTTCTTTAGAATTAGATTATTTAGTTTCCAATTGATTTTTGGTTTATCTTTCCATGGCCTTTTATTACATGTAATTTTTAATGCATTATGATCTGAGAAGGATGCATTTGATTATCTCTACGTTTCTGCACTGGATTGTGAGATTTTTATGTCCTAGTACATGGTCAATTTTTGTAAATATTCCATGTACCGCTGAGAAAAAGGTGTATTCCTTTCTATTCCCATTTAATTTTCTCCAAAGATCTGTCATATCTACCTTATCCAGAGTTTTATTTACCTCCTTAACCTCTTTCTTGTTTATTTTGAGGTTAGATTTATCGAGTTCAGAGAGGGGGAGGTTGAGGTCCACCACTAGTATAGTTTTGCTGTCAATTTCTTCCTTCAACTCCCCCAACCTCTCCTCTAAGAATCTGGATGCTATACCACTTGGAGCATACATGTTTAATAATGATATTGCTTCATTGTCTATGGTGCCTTTTAGCAGGATATAGTTTCCATCCTTATCCCTTTTGATTAGATCTATTTCTGCTTTTGCTTTGTCTGAGATTAGGATTGCTACTCCTGCCTTTCTTACATGAGCTGAGGCACAATATATTCTGCTGCATTCTTTGACCTTTATCCTATGTGTATCCCCCCGTTTCAGATGTGTTTCTTGTAAGCAGCATATTGTTGGATTATGGCTTTTAATCCATTCTGCTATCCGTCTCCGTTTTATGAGAGAGTTCATTCCATTCACATTCACAGTTCTGATTATAATCTGCGTATTTCCCTCCAGCCTCTTTCCCACCATTTGTGCTTTTAGCTCTCCCATCTCCCTTCCTCTCCTCAATAGTATTCACTTTTCTCCCCCTCCTCCTGCAGCCTTCCCCTCCTTCTTTTAGCCCCCCCTCCTTTTTACTCCCCTTTACTCTTATTGCTTCTTCCCTCTCTTTTAGCCTCCCTCCCCTTTCTTCCCCCTTCCCCTCCTACTACCTTATATAGCTAGTTAGGATTATCTACTTAAGATTATTGTTCCCTCCTTTAAACAAATCAGATGAGAGTACCTCTCAAACAATGCTCATCTCCCTCCCCTCCTTCCCTCTACTATAGTTTTGTACTTCTTCCTGTGATGTAATTTGCCATTTTCTGCTTCCTCCTTTTCACACCTCCTCTTACAATCCCTTCTCATACTTAAATCATATTTTTGACATGACATCATTTACTTTATACCCATTCCCTCTGCGTATATCCCTTTTATGATAATAGCTGCACAGTTCTCAAGATTAACAGGTATCATCTTCCCTTATAGGGAGGTAAACAGTTTGCCCTAGTTGAGTAACAAGTTTTTGTTTTTGTTTTTCCCCCGTTTATCTTTTTATGATTCTCTTGAGACCTGCATTTGAAGATCAAATTGTCTATTGAGTTCTGGCGTTTTGGTCAGGAAGCTCTGGAAATCCCTTATTTCGTTGAATGACTTTCTCCTTGCCTGAAATGTTATGCTGAACTTTGCTGGGTAGTTGATCCTTGGTTGAAGTCCCAACTCCTTTGCCTTATGGAATATTGGGTTCCAATTCTTTCGATCTTTTAATGTAGAAGCTGCAAGGTCCTGTGTGATCCTGACTGTATGTCCTTGATATTTGAATGGTTTCTTTCTGGCTGCTTGTAGTATTTTCTCCTTCACTTGATAGCTCTGGAATTTGGCAATGATAATTCTTGGGGTTTTGAGTTTGGGATCCCTTTTGGGAGGGGAACAGTGGATTCTTTCGATGACTATTTTGCCCTCTGAGTCTAGTACTTCTGGGCAGTTTTCCTTGATGATTTCTTGGAAGATATTGTCCAGACTCTTTTCCTCATCATGGGTTTCTGGCATGCCAATAATTCTTAAATTTTCTCTCCTGGATCTATTTTCCAGGTCAGTTGTTTTTCCAATTAAATATTTTACATTTTCTTCTATCTTTTCATTCTTTAGATTTTTGTTTGACTGATTCTTGCTGCCTCATTGAGTCATTAGTTTCTACTTGCCCAATTCTAATCTTCATCGTATTGTTTTCTTCAGTTAACTTTTGCATCTCCTTTTCCATCTGACCAATTTTTCCCTTTAAGGAGCTATTTTCTACATTTAATTTTTGTACTTCCTTTTCCATTCGGCCAATTTTCCCAGTTACGTTTTGTGTTTCCTTTTCCATTTGATCAATTTTCCCAATGAGGTTTTGGGTTTCCTTTTCCGTTTGATTAACTTTTCCTTTTAGGGAATTATTTTCTCCAGTTAATTTTTGAACTTCCTTTTCCATTTGTTCAATTTTCCTTTTCAAAGTGATGTTCTCATCAGTGAATTCTTTTTTTATAATTTTAAAATCATTGGCCAGTTTTTCTTCTATTCCCTTCTTCAGCTGTTCCAGGTAATCTAGTTGTGCTTGCGAGAAATTCATAGTCCCTTCTGAAGTTTCAGATGGAAGTACAGTCTCAGCTCTGACCTCTTTGGTGTTTGTGTTTTGGTCCTTATCCCCATAGAAAGATTCTATGGTTTTTTCACTTTTCGTCTGCTTTTTCTGATTCATGATGTTGGCTGAGTGTTGTAGCTTCTGGTTCTTTCAGTCAGAAGGTACAGAACTTTGTGTTGAGCTGATGTGTGAAGAAGCTAAAAGCAGGTTTTTGTTTTTTGTTTCCCATATCAACCCTGGGGTTAGCTTGTTAAGTGTGTGGGAGGAGTGGTCTGGTCACAGGAGATCTCCTCAGCTGAACTGAGGCAAAGGCATGCTCAGGGGATGGTGATTCCAGCTCCCCTATTGTCTTCCCTTTTCCCCTGGAGGGCTGAGGGACGCCTAGATGCTAATGCGTGTTCCCACCCCTCCTGGGGCTCCTCTCCCAGTGCTGAGGTTTGCCTGGGTCTCAGTGCGAATTTTCTCTGCCCTGGGTCCTCTGTCCTTCTGGATTGCCTCCGCCACAGTACGAAGAATCCCCCTTTGCTATTTTCCTAGCCTCTGGTGTTATGAGACTATTTGCCCCCTTCTGCTGTTCCCGCTGATCCAGGATTTTTCTGGGGAAATATTTTATGGTTCTTTCACGGTCATCAGCGGGGAGGAGAGAGCATTTACTGATCACTCCGCCATCCTGGCTCCCGGAAGTTCAAGTAGGTGACTTACCGAAGTTTTAGTCTTCAAGCTGAAGGTTTCAAGGGCTGCTGAGCTGATATCTGGCGCTCAGTGGCTCTCACCAGCTCGGTTTGGCTGGTCTCCTGCTCCGCTGGTTTCGCCCACCACTCTCGGGCTTCTCAGGTCCCTTCAGCCTTGCTGCACTGACCGCGCTGCGCTGTGCGCTGGGGCTCACCCCTGCAGAACAGATCCTTTCCACGGACCTTCCAGTCTAACCTAGGCTCCGAATCCATCAAAGTTTGTCACCCACTGGATTCCGCACCTCCAAAGTTTGGTCAGATTCTCCTTTCAGAGGTATCCAGAGGAATTTGTCCAGGAGCTTAGGTGAGTCGTTGCTTTCACTCCGCCATCTTGGCTCTGCCCCCTCTATACTCAGTTTTGCTGGGTAGATAATTCTTGGTTTTAGTCCTAGTTCCTTTGACTTCTAGAATATCCTATGCCACGCCCTTCGATCCCTTAATGTAGAAGCTGCTAGATCTTGTATTATCCTGATTGTATTTCCACAGTACTTGAATTGTTTCTTTCTAGCTGCTTGAAATATTTTCTCCTTGACCAGGGAACTCTGGAATTTGGCCACAATGTTCCTAGGAGTTTCTCTTTTTGGATCTCTTTCAGGAGGTGTTCTGTAGATTCCTTGAATACTTATTTTGCCCTCTGGTTCTAGAATCTCAGGCCAGTTTTCCTTGATAATTTCATGAAAGATGATGTCTAGGCTCTTTTTTTGATCATGGTTTTCAGGTAGTCCCATAATTTTTAAGTTGTCTCTCCTGGATCTATTTTCCAGGTCAGTTGTTTTTCCAATGAGATATTTCACATTATCTTCCATTTTTCAGTCTTTTGGTTTTGTTTTGTGATTTCTTGGTTTCTCATAAAGTCATTAGCCTCCATCTGTTCCATTCTAATTTTGAAAGAACTATTTTTTTCAGTGAGCTTTGAACCTCCTTTTCCATTTGGCTAATTCTGCTTTTGAAAGCATTCTTCTCCTCATTGGCTTTTTGAACCTCTTTTGCCAATTGAATCAGCCTATTTTTCAAGTTGTTATTTTCTTCAGCATTTTTTGGGTCTCCTTTAGCAAGGTGTTGACCTGCTTTTCATGCTTTTCTTGCATCTCTCTCATTTCTCTTTCCTGTTTTTCCTCCACCTCTCTAACTTGATTTTCAAAATCCTTTTTGAGCTCTTCCATCGCCTGAGCCCATTAAATATTTATTTTGGATGTTTGGAGTACAGAAGCCTTGACTTCTATGTCTTTCCCTGATGGTAAGCATTGTTCTTCTTCATCAGAAAGGATGGGAGGAGATATCTGTTTACCAAGAAAGTAACCTTCTATGGTCTTATTTTTCCCCCCTTTCCTGGGCATTTTCCCAGGCAGTTACTTGACTTCTGAGTGTCCTCTCCACACCCACCTCGCCTCCAGATCCACCCAGCCAGCGCTTGGGGTCTGAGATTCAAATGCTGCTTCCCAGCCTCAGAGCTTTTGGTGGGGGTGGGGCTGTTATTCAGTGTGAGATTAAGTTCAGGTGCTCAGGTGGGGGCAGGGCCACCACAGGGGGCTCAGTTACCTCAGGGGGTTTATGTGGAGACCTTCAAGAATGGATCCAAGCTCCTGTCTGCTTTGGGAACCATTGTCCACTGCTGCCTCCGCTCTTGCATCCCAAGGGGGCCTGAGTTATAGGGACACCCTGCTCCCCTCTTGGAGAGCTGAAAAGACCCTCTCACTGACCTTTGGTGCCTGTGGGTAGAGGGTGCTGTATGGCTGTCCCTGGAGCCTGCTCAGATCTCCTCCTCTCGGTGCTGCATGGCCAAGGCAGGGCTGGGCTCTGCTCCAGTTCCAGTGCGTGACGGACCTTTTGTGTCAGGTTTTCAGGTCTCTCTGGAACAGAAATCTCCTCCACTCTGTTGTTCTGTGGCTTCTGCTGCTCCAGAATTTGTTGGGAGTTCTTCTTTACAGGTATTTTATGGGCTGTGAGGTTGGAGCTAGCATATGTGTATCTTTCTACTCTGCCATCTTGGCTCCTAGACTTTGGTTTATTTTTAAGAGTATACTTTTATAAATCAAATACTCAGATAATTATTACACCTTAAATCTTAACAAGTTAATACTTTAACTTTCAGGGAATGCACCTAAGAGAATATCTACTTCAGTTCACAAATGGTAAAGAATCTTCTCTGCGAAATACCTGGAAAGTATTCATCCAAGCTTTGAAATAATAAAATCATCTATTTAGAGCAGAAAGGGACCTTAGAGGTCAGCTTCCATACCCTCATTTTATAGATGAAGAAACTGAGGCCTAGAGAGCTTAACTGACTTACCCAGAGTCATGCAAATTTTTCTAACTCTGGGTCCACTATTCTATTCTCTATACCTTGCACTCTCATTGTGGGTCAGAAGTAACACAGTCTTCTACTTACTGTGGCACTTTGGGGTAACTGTTTGGGATATGTATTTCATTTTTTACCTTATTTTCTTAACTTCATCATTTTGCCACTTTAGCTACAGATTCTATTTATATAATTTCATGTATTTAGAGCTGGAAGGACCCTTAGGCATTGTCTATTTTCAATTTCTCTCCTTTTCCCCTCATTTTTACATGTTAGAGAGATCAAATGATTTGCCAGATGTCACATAGGTACAAACTGATGACAAAGAAATTGAACCAAGAGTCTAACATAACAAAGCTAGCTTGCTTTTCCACTATGCCACATTGCTTCTCAGGCTAAGCAGAACAAATTAAGTTAATTTTTTTCATGGCATCCATGTAAACACTTAAAGTTAGCCATCATGTTCCTTCTAACCCTCTGTTCTTTGGGTTAAAAAATTTTAGGCAACTAGATGACAGAGAGGGTAGAATGCTGAGCCTAGAGTCTGCAAGACCTGAGTTCAAATATGGTGACAGACATATACTGACTCTCTAGCACTAAGTACTTAATGTCTGTCTCTCTCAGTTTCTTCTTCTGTAAAATGGGATTAACAATAACATCTACCTCTCAGGTCTGTAGTGATGATTAAATGAGGAAAAATATTTGTTAAGTGCTTAGCACAGACATTTAGTAAATGCTTATGTCCTTCCCTCCTTAAGTCCTTCAACCAAATTGTTGCCTCCCCTGGATATTTGCTTACCAAGGTGCATGTGAAAGCACAGAACTTAGATTCAATGTATATTTATAAGGCCAAGAAGCATTTCTTCCTGGGCGTATAGCCAAAGTTATAAATAGTTTTTAAAGTTCATAACTACCAATAATAAAAGAAATTTAAGATATCTTGAGACTTCTGTGATAATTAAAGAGTCAGCATTGAAGAAGGTATGAAAGACATGCACACTAATTAATATCTTTTGGCCCATGAGCTTTGACCCATGAAGCTCAGAAGTTTACCACCACCTTAGGGAAGGGCACTGTTTTCCTTTGGGATCTGTTTTTATTTAATGAGTTATAACCACATTTAACAAATTTGAGAGTGTTTCCATTGCTCTCAGCACAAAAAGCCTCTGATATTTTTTGCCACTTTTCAGAAACATCTGCATGGGAGTGAAGAGGCTAGTAAAATGAGTCAAAAGTTTGAGAACAAAAAGCATGACATAACAGAGGAGACAGAAACTCATGGAAAGAATACAGAAATGAAGGAGAGATCAGAAAGGAGAGGTGAGAAAAGAAAAGAGGAGGCTATAAGAGTGAGGAAGAGTAAGGGATAGTGACTTACAGGATGAGGAGGCCTAAGCAGAGGGAGGAACGTTAAAGGAAAAGAGAGATTCAATGAGTTGCATCCTCCCAATAGAATCCCATGCCCTGAAAGAGTTGATGTCACCTCCTGGTCGTGAAATTGACAATGAAGAAAAGTTTAATACAGCAAGACTTCAATTAATTATCCAATAAACATTTGTAAAAGGCTTACTATTTACTATTTACTGTGTTTGGTACTGGGGATACGTACAGAAGTAGGAATTAGTCACTGCCTCACATTCTAATGAGAAAGTGATCTTTTCCATCACCATATCAATGTATATCAACCCAACAACTTTGTCTTTTCTGGTCTAAAAGGAAAAAAAAAGTTAAATAGTAACAGCTAGCACTCACAGAGCAATTTAAGTTTTACACATATATTATCTCACTGGTTATCTGAAAGCAATTTTTTAAAAGAATCCCTTTGGGTGGCTATTGTTCATACTTTTAGAATAAATAAATGCCTCCTTCCTTTTTCATAAGTCTTTCTAACTTTTAGATATTTCCTTTGTGTGCATAAGTTGCTAATGTATTCAATTTAAATGAAAATTCTTAAGTCTGTTATTTTGAGTGAATGCTTGAATCTCTAATCTAGATACAGTTAAATATGAAGGAAACAGTGAAATCATGGAAATCTGGAAGACTGAACTTGTCTTCAGGGGATCATCTATACATCTGTCCCCTTCTGATATTAGTTTTCTTTCCAAGCAGGTGTCCATGGATTGCTGACAAAGGGAAGAAAGAGAGACACAGACACACAGAGAGAAATAGACACACTAACACACACACACACACAGATGTTGTGAGAAAAACACTGCAGGAAAATGATAGAAGTGGACAAACAGAAAGACTGACAGAGACAGACAGAGACAGAGAAAAAAAGATAAACAGAGATAGCTCACTGAGGAACTGAAGTCCATTTTAATCTTAAATTGCACAGGGCTTTTGCACATGTTGTCAATTGAGTGTTCCATGAAGGCAGAGATGCATGAGCTGAACAATATTTTGAGCCAAACATCTATATAGTTTATTGAAAACATTTCTGGTCTTTGGATATCTATCCTAACAGGAATTTCTACAATTTCTGGATGTCAGATTCTCCAACATGCTCTGAGGACAGACTGGTTTTCATCTCCTCTTCTTTTGGGAAAAGAGAAATATTAGGTAGTTATGCCTATTAAAAAACCTGGTATGTTTCATGAAAGAGCTATAGAGATCTTAATTTAGAAGTTTTGCAGTCAAGGATATTATGACACATCAGAAAGGGAAAAACAACACTCCTAATACTGAAAATCTATGGAATATTCATATATAAATATGTACGCACAAATGATTTTACTTTGTCCAAAATATTTGCATACTATGAATGAAGAACTTTTAGGGTAAGAAGGGATTTCAGTAATTTCCTAATACAAACTCTTCATTTTTATATAAGGAAACTGAGTCCAGAATAGGTGAAATGACATACCCAAAGTCATATCAGAAACAGGACTTGAATCATATGTATTTTTCTTGTCAATATACCAAGCTATCCTTCTAACTTATCATTCTTTCCTCCTAATTGTTTTTATTTTATTATTTATTTTACTGCTTTAATAAGCTCATTTTTACCCATGATCTTTAACTTTGGTGACTGTCTATCCAATCTGTCAGTTCATCTATTATTAGTCCTGACTTAGGTTTTGTCCAAAATTGTAACAGCTGAATGATCAATAATGCATTATGTCATTAGATCAAAGCTCTACTCTAGTTATTAAAATGATCTAAGGGATCAGACTGACCATATCTGATCTAGTTATTTGTTTTTTGCTAAACTCCACCCCTGAGAGTAATTAAATTGTTCAGTCTAAAAGTTATAGCTAACATGCATTTTAGCAAAGTTCTGTCATTGAATATTGCTCTCAAAATAAAAAACAACTTATAATTGTCATAATCTCAACTATAAACTTAAGTAATAAACAATGAAAAATAAATTTTAAAATTGTAAAGTAAGCCTTATGTTTCTGTTCACTTATGTGATAACTCTACTCTTAAAATAAAATGTTTTCTAACCTGAATGACCCTTAAGTAAAACAATCAATAGATAAAATATTCACAAATATGCATTTAATAAATGTATGTGAATTTCAGTCTTCATCAAAACTTCTTAATTGGCAGCTATAATGAAAATTATAACTTCTTAATAAAGGGAACAAATTGCTATCCTTCCTGATGCATATCAACAAGACCATGATTCCTAGATTTATGAATTATTCTTCCTGCCTTTGACATTTAGCCCATACTGCTTTTAACTTGCAACATTCATGTTCCAAAAATTCACTTTTGAAATATAGTAGAACTTTTAAAAATATATTTGATATGTATTAGACATGTTGAGTCATAGGTTAAGATGACAATTTTGAATAAAGGTTAATGCAGGCATTATCTAGTTCCATCAAATTTACCTGTTCTGATGTTGACTACATTATATTAAATAAAGTTGAGAATATATAATTCCTGGAAGAACTTTCTCTATTGTTAAGGCATAGGTTAGAAGCAGTTACTGTCAAACATAGCATTCAGAGTGTATTGTTTAACTAAAAATGGAGAGTTTGGCCAATGATACTATGAAGAAGCTTTTCATATACTTGTCTGTGAGTGTGTGTTTGTGACAGAAATGCTGAGTATATCAACGTTTATAGCAATAAGAAATATCAGATATTCTATTGATACATTGTATATATGAAGTTCACATTAAGGGAAAGGCAAAATACAAGCAACTGGGAAGAAGCTGTGGAGCAAAAGGATTGTGACATGGACCTTAAACTTAGGATGGGAACATAGCACTGTTACTCTCTTATGTGGGATTGAAGAATCATATACTGGACTTAGAACAAGGACAAAGTGCTGTCTCTGTGGAACTGAACAGATTTAAAGAGGGAACTGTGATGTTTATACCAGTAAATCCTTCCAATTGACCAACAGGGGGACTGGAGCTAGCAACTACCAACTGACTCTACACCTAAGGGCAAACCCATATCTGCCTTCTAGAAATAAGTCAGGCTCTGGAGCTAAGAAAATCCTAGAGGGCAGTGACCCCACACTGATTTTAACCATTGTAAGGTCTCGAAATTTATTAGTTTCCTGGCACAAATATCATCAATGATCCTTTAAGATCACAGAATAAAGCACCTAGACAAAAGAGATAAATGAAAATTCCAAGAGACAAAGTTTCTGGGTAACTAATAATCACTTATTAAATAAACTAGCTTATTATCAACAAACTGATGGTCAGCGTTTCCTCTCAGTAAAGACAAAGACATGAAGAGACCAGAAGCCTTGATATACTTATGTAAAAGGGGTACCTTAACAGGTAAAAACCAACACTGATTAATGAGGGGGTAGATGTATTAATGAAGTGGTGGGTTAAAAGTCTTTAGCTCCTTCTACTGAGAGTGTGACTTGATCATGAGACTCAGTCACCTCCAGCAATCTGGATAAAGGAATCCATCTATACCCAGACCATTCTTCTTAGTTTTCTACCTCATGAGCTGGGTCACTCTAAATGCCAATAGAGGGATAAAAGGGAATGAGTTTATTGCTTTAGGGTAGAAATTCACCTAGATTAGATTTGTTTACTCTCTAAATAAAAATAAGATCTCCTAGTTGGGTAGGATCCTGCCCAAAATTAAGGAGCATATACATTGAGGATTAGTCTAATCTTATCTATCAGCCTTTTCCTTCAGAGACTGGCTGACTGACCCACAGCCAAATCTCCCAGGGCTTCAACACAATTCTTGGAAACACAAGCAGGTACAGCTCCAAGCTGGCAAATATCTTGCAGGAGCAAAACATTTGAGTGCTTTAAAGAAGACTGGGTAAACAAGAGTTTCTTAGGGGTTAGATTCCCCACTGCTACCCCAAGAGCTCCATTTTACTGACCCCAGCTCAACACTAGATTAAAAGAAAAATTGGGGAAAGAAATTGGAGGTATGCAAGGAAGGAAAAATATTGCCTATAGAAAACAAATCCTTAAAACTACAGTTGGCCAAATGGAAAATAAAACCCAACATGCTGAAGAAAAAAAAATTAAAAACTGGAATTGTCCAAATGGAAAAGAAAGTACAAAAGTTCATTGAAGAAAAGAACTGCTTAAAAAATAAAATGGGCCAAATGGAAACAGAAGTAGAAAATTAATAGAAGAAAACAATTCACTAAAAATCAAAATTGGACAAGTGGAATCCAATGACTCTGTAAGATATCAAGAATCAGCCAAACAAACAAAAGAATGAAAAATAGGAGAAAATATAAAATAACTCACTGGTAAAAACAACTGACCTTGAAAATAGATTCAGGAAAGACAATTTTAAAATAATTGCTTTATCTGAAAACTATGATACAACACAGATCACAAACAGCATCTTTCAAGAAATTATTAAGGAAAACTACCCTTAAAAGCCCTAGAATAAGAAATTAAAAGTCATTGAAAGAATCTACCACTCACCTCCTTAAAGAGATCACAAACTGAAAATGCCGAGGCATATTGCAGCCAAATTCCAAAATTACTAAGTCAAAGAGAAAATACTGCAAGCAGACAGAAAGAAAAAATATATCATGAAATCACAGTCAAGATTATACAAGACCTTGCAGCTTTTATATTAAAAGATTGGAGGGCATGGATTATAATATTAGGTAAAGAAAAGGAGGTTGAATTCCAACCAAGCATCAACTACCCAGCAAAACCAAGCATAATCTCTCAGGGGAGGAGAGGGACATTGAACTCAATAAGGGATTTCTAAAGCTCTCTGATGAAAAGTCCAGAGCTCAACACAAAATTTGGTCTTCAAACAGTTGTTGTCTATTATTCTCTAAGAGGACCAAAGTGACATCACCATGATAAAGTCAAGTTTCACTGTTTTCAGTTGTGACTGATCAGATCCACATGAGCTCAGAATGAGCTCTATCACACATTAGGCATACATAGTCCATGTGAACATTTGAGGTGGATACTCCAAGTTTACACATCCTACATTTTGTTTGTGCTTTACCAATTCTGCTTCGCTCATAGAGCACAGCACCCTTTCTGACGTGCCCACGCCACGTTGTATGGTCTTGTGCCAATGTCTTCTGTGTCACACAATCAAATCCAGAGTTCTTGAGAAAGACCTTGAGAGTGTCCTCATATCGCATCTTTTGACCATCATGTGATCGCCTGCCCCATACGAGTTCTTCACAAAATAGTCTTTTCATCAAGCATACATTTTACATTCAAACAGTGTAGTCAGTTCATCAGAGTTGCGCTCTCTGAAGCACCCTTTGAATGTTTGGTAGTTTAGTCTGAGCAAGGACCTCAGTGTCTGGTACCTTATACTTCCAGGTGATCTTCAGAATTTTTCTAAGACACTTCAAATGGAAGCAATTCAGTTTACTGGAGTGGCACTGGTAGACTGTCCATGATCCACAGGTATACAACAATGAACTCAGCACAAAAGCTCTGTAGACCTTCAGTTTGGTAGTTAGTATAACACCTCTTCTCTCCCATACTTTTTTTCATAACCTCCCAAACACTGAGCTAGCTCTGGCAATGCCTGTGTCAACCTCATTATCAATGTATACATCCCTGGAAAGTACACTGCCAAGGTAAGTGAACTTATCCATAGCATTCAAAACTTCTCCATTTGTTTTAACTGATGACTCCATGTATGGATGATGTGGTGGTGGCTAATGGAGTACCTATATATTCTTGGTGCAGGGTCACTAAGTGGTGCAATAGATATAGCACTGGGATTGGAATATGAAAGATTCATCTTCCTGAGTTCAAATCCATCCTCAGACACTTAACTATCTGTGTGACTCTGAGCAAGTCAATTAATCATGTTTGCCTCAGTTTCTTCATCTGCCAAATGAGCTGGTGAAGGAAATGGCAAAGTACTCCAGGTCTTCCAATACAACACTCAAAAGAATCACAAAAAGATAAACAGGGAAGAAAAAAAAAGCAACAAGTTGATAACAATAAGGGTAAGCTACAGACATCCCTACAGGATAAGATGATGCTTTTTACTCTTGAGAACTGTATCATTATTACATAAAAAAAAGATATACATTGGCACAAATTGTGGGTATAAGTTGACTCTGATGTGATTATAAAAAATCTAACGAAGTAGAAGTGGAAAGGTCGAAACAGACAAGGGTAAATAACATTACATGACAAGACACAAAAACCTATTAAAGTAGAAGGAAAGAAGGGAGAGAGATTAATACTATTTGAACTTCTTTATCAGATTTGGCTCAAAGAGCCAATAACCTAATCAGTTAGGTATAAAAATCTAAGTTACCCCATAGGAAGAAAGAGAGTAAAGGGGTTAGAAGAGTGGAGGAGGTTGATTGAAGGAAGGGAAGAAGTAGTGATGGTAAAGAGGGAAAAGGGAGGTAGCTGATAAAAAGCAGGGTGGACAGAGGAAGGCGGCATCTGAAAGCAAAACTCAAGTGAGGAAGGAAAGGGAGAAAGGAGAGAGAAAAGAGTAAGTGGGGGGGGGAATAAGATGGAGAGAAAGAATTAGATAGTAATCTTAACAGTGAATATGAATCAGATAAACTCTCCCATAAAACAGAAATGGATAGCAGAGTAGATTGAGAATCATAACAATACAATATGTTCTTTAAAAGAAAGGCATTTGAAGCAGAGAGATTTGCACGGAGTAAAAAAGTAAACTCCTGGAATAGAATCTATTATGCTTCAGCTGAAATAAAAATAGTGTTGGGAGCAATCCTGAGCTCAAAGAAAGCAAAAGCAAAAAATAGATCTAATTAAAAGAAATAAAGAAGGAAACTACATCCTACTAAAATGTATCATAGACAATGAAGTAATACCATTATGAAACATATGCACCAACTGGCATAGCATCCAAATTATTTGAGTAGAAGTTAAGTGAGTTACAGAAAGAAGTAGATAACAAAACTACACTATTGGGAAACCTAAACCTCTCCCCTCTGAACTAGATAAATCTATTTTTTTATTTTTTTTTATTTTTATTATTATTATTATTTTATTTGTTTACAGTGTTGTACAATCGCTTCCATATATCTTAGACTTTTCCCTTACCTCCCACTCCTTACCCCCTACCTCCCAACTCCCTCTCTGAGACAGCAATAAATTTTGTATAGGTTCAACAGATACAGTCCTATTAAATACATTTTCACCTTAGTCATGTTGCATAGAAGAATTAAAATGAAAGGGAAAAATCATAAAACAAAACAAAACATAATACAAAAGAAAATGATCTGCATCAATCTGTGATCAAATTCCATAATTCTTTCTCTGACTATAGGAGGCATTTTGCCTTAAGAGACCATTGGGAATTATTTAAGTCCTTGAATTGCAATGAAGTATTAACTCTAACAGAAAAAATTCCTCACACACTGTGGTTGTTGCTATGTACAAAGTACTCCTGCTTCTGCTTCTTTGACTCAGCATCAGCTCACATAAGTCTTTCCAGACCTCTCTTAAGTCTTCCTATTCATCATTTCTTACAGTACAATAGTATTCCATAATATTCATATACCAAAATTTATTCAGCCATTTCCCAATTGATAGGCATCCCCTTGATTCCCAGTTATTGGCCACCATAAAGAGAGTCACTATAAATATTTTTGTAAATGTGGGAACCTTTCTCATTTTTATGATCTCTTAGAGATACAGTCCTAGAAGTGGTATTGCCGGGTCAAAGGGCATATGCATTTTTGTAGCCCTTTGGGGATAGTTCCAAATTACTCTCCAGAGTGGTTGGATCAGCTCACAGCTCCATCAACGATGAGTTAATGTTCCAATTCTCCCATATCTTCTCCAACATTTATCATCTTCCATTTTGCTCTTCATAATGTTTTCTATCTCTTGTTTATTAAAAAAATTCTTCCCTTATCCATAAATCTGATAAATACACTATTCCTTGCTCCACTGATTTGTTTATAGTATTAATTTTTATATCTACATCATGCACCCACTTGGACTTTATTCTTGTGTACGGTGTCAGGCATTGGTCTATGCCCAGTTTCTGCTACACTGTTATGCAGTTTTTCCAGCAATTTTGACAGAGTGCATTCTTATCCCAGAAGCCGGGGTACTTGGGTTTATCAAACAGTAGGTTGCTATGTTCATTGACTACTGTGTCTTGAGTACCTAACCCATTCCACTAACCTACCCTTCTGATTATTAGTCAGTACCAAGTGATTTTGATAATTGCTGCTTTATAATACAATTTGAGATCCCAATTTCCAATTTCCCAGTCTGAGATCTGGTAGAGCTAGGCCATCTGCCCCACCATTTCTTTTCATTAGTTGGGTTGATATTATGGACCTTTTTGTTGTTCCAGATGAATTTTGATATTTTTTTCTAGCTCTGCAAAATAATTATCTGCTAATTGGATTGGTATGGCACTGAACAAGTAAATTAATTTACATAGAGTTGTCATTTTTATTATATTGGCTTGGTCTAGTTATGAGCAACTGATATTTTTCCACTTACTTAGATCTGATTTTACTTGTGCAAAAAGTGTTTTGCAATTGTATTCATACAGTTCCTGGGTTTGTTTTGGCAGGTAGATTCCCAAATATTTTATCGTGTCTACCCTAGCTTTAAATGGGATTTCTCTTTCTACCTCTTGATGTTGGGTTATGTTAGTAATACATAGAAATGCAAAAGATTTGTGTGGGTTTATTTTGTAACCTGCAACTTTGCCAAAATTGTTTATTACTTCAAGTAGGTTTTTACTTGTTTTTCTGGAATTCTCTAAGTATATTCTCATATCATCTGCAAATGATGATAACTCAGTTTCTTGTTTATCTATCCTATTTCCCTCAATTTCTTTTTCTTCTCTTATTGCTACAGCAAACATTTTAGTACCATGTTGAATAATAGTGGTGATAATGGATATCCTTGTTTCACATCTGATCTTATTGGAAATGCATCTAGCTTATCCCCATTGTGTATAATGCTTGCTGAAGATTTTAGGTAGATACTGTTTATTATTTTATGGAAAGTTCCATTTATTCCTCTGATCTCCAGTGTTTTCAGTAGGAATAGGTGTTGTATATTGTCAAAAGCTTTTTGTGCCTCTACTGAGATAATCATGTGTTTTCTGTTAATTTTGTTGTTGATATGATTAATAATGCTAATAGTTTTCCTAATACTGAACCATCCCTACATTCCTGTCCTGAATCCTACCTGATTATAATATATTATTTTCATGATAAGCTGCTGGATTCTTTCTGCTAAAATCAGATTTAAAATTTTTCATTTTTTTGTTAGAGAAATTGGTCTATAATTTTCTTTTTCTGCTTTGGCTCTTTCTGGTTTAGGTATCAAAACCATATTTGTATCATTCAAAAAATTTGGGAGGACTCCTTTCCCAATTTTTCCCAAATAGTCTATACAGTATTGGAACTTACTGTTCTTTAAATGTTTGATAGAATTCACTTGTAAATCTATCAAGCTCCGGAGATTTTTTCCTAGGGAGTTCATTGATGGCTTGTTCAATCTCTTTTTTCTGAGATGAGGTTATTTAAGTACTCAACTTCCTCTTCTGTTAGTCTGGGCAATTTATCTTTTTTAAAATAGTCATCTATCTTATTTAGATTGTAGAATTTATAGGCATACAGTTGGGCAAAGTAATATCTAATTATTACTTTAATTTTCTCCTCATTGGAGGTGCATTCACCCTTTTCTTTTTTGATATTGGTAATTTGATTTGCTTCTTTCTTTTTTTAAAATTAAATTGACCTAAGGCTTAACAATATTATTGGTTTTTTTTCATAAAACTGAATCTTATTTCTATTTATTAGTTCAATAGTTTTCTTAATTTCAATTTTATTAACATCTTTTTTGGTTTTCAGTATTTCTAATTGGGTATTTACTTGGAGATTTTCAATTTGTTCTTTTTTGAGCTTTTTCAGCTAAATGCCCAATTCACTGATCTCCTCTTTCTCTATTTTATTCATGTAGGCATCCAAAGATATAAAACTTCCCCTAAGAACTGCTTTTGCAGTATCCCATAAGATTTCATAGGTTGTCTCATTATTCTCACTCTCTTGAATGAAGTTGTTTATTGTTTCTATGATTTGTTGTTTAACCCACTCCTTCTTTACAATTAGATTATTTAGTTCCCAATTAATTTTTGGTCTATCTTACCATGGTCATTTATTACATATAATTTTAATTGAATCTGAGAATTATGCATTCTATATCTCTGCCTTTCTGTACTGGGTTGTAAGGTTTTTATCCCTAGTACATGGCCGGTTTTTGTATATTTGCCATGTACTGCTGAGAAAAATGTATATTACTTTCTATCTCCACTCAATTTTCCCCAAAGATCTACCATACCTACATCATCCAGAGTTTTATTCACCTCCTTAACTCCTTTCTTGTTTATTTTGAGGTTAGATTTATCAAGTTCAGAGAGGAGGAGATTTAGGCACTAGTATAGTTTTGTTGTCTATTTCTTCCTGTAACGCTCTTAACTTCTCCTCTAAGGATTAGGATGCTATACCACTTGGAGCATATATGTTTAGTAATATGATATGGTGCCTTTTAGCAGGATATAATTTCTTTCCTTATCTCTTGATTAGATCTATTTCTGGTTTTGCTTTGTCTGAGATTATAATTGCTACCCCTGCTTTTTTTCATCAGATGAAGCACAATATATTCTGCTCCAACCTTTTACTTTGCCCTGTGTGCATTCCCCCATTTCAAATTTCTTGTAAGCAGCATTTTTTTGGATTATGTTTTTAATTCATTCTGCTATCCATTTCAGTTTTATGGGAGAATTCATCCCATTCATATTTACAGTTATGATTACTATCTGTGTCTTTCCTTCCATCATCTTTCCCACTTTTTGTGCTTTTACTTCTCCCTTCTCCCTTTCCCTCCACAATAGAGTTTTGATTTTTGACCACCACCTGCCGCAGTCTTCCCTTCCTTCTTTCAGCCCCCCTCTCTTTTACTCCCTTTTACCCTTACTACTTCTTCCTTCCCTTTTAGCCTCCCCTCCCTTTTCTTTCCCCCTTACCCTCCTACTGCCTATAAAGCTAGTTAGATTTATATACTTAATTAAGTTTGTCGTTCCCTCCTTGGACCAAATCAGATGAAAGTAAATATCAAACAATGCTCATCTCCCTTCCTTCTTCCTCTCTAATACAATATAATTTTTTGCCTCTTCCTGTACTGTAATTTACCATTTTCTTCCTCCTCCTTTTCACATATCCTGATGCAATCCCTTTGCACCCTTAAATCGCATTTCTATCATCACATCATTTACTTTATACCTGCTCCCTCTATCTGTGTGTATCCTTTTTATATTTCATAATAAATATATAATTCTCAAGATTTAACAATTATCATCTTCCTTTATAGGGAGGTAAACAATTTGTCCATACTGAGAAACAAGTTTTTTTTCCCCCCTATTTACCTTTTTATGCCTTTCTTGAGACCTGCATTTGAAAACTGAATTTTCCATTGAGTTATAGCCTTTTCATTAGGAAGGTCTGGAAATCCCTTATTTCATTGAATGTCCATCTCCTTGCTTGAAATATTGTGCTGAACTTTGCTGGATAATTTGTTCTTGGTTGTAGTCCCAGCTACTTTGCCTTACAGAATATCATATTTCATTTCCTTCAGTTTTTTAATGTGAAACTGCAAGGTCCTCTGTGATCCTGACTCTGGTTCCTCAATATTTGAATGCTTTCTTTCTTGCTGCCTATAGTATTTTCTCCTTCACTTGATAGTTCTGAAATTTGTCAGCCATATTCCTTGGTGTTTTTAGTTTGGGATCCCTTTCGGGAGGTGAATGGTGGATTATTTGATGACTATTTCACCTTCTGGATCTAGGACTTCTGGGCAGTTTTCCTTGATGATTTCTTGGAAGATATAGAACAGGCTCTTTTTTTCATCATGGCTTTTGGGTAGATAAGAAATAGATCTCCTGGATCGATTTTCCAGGGTAGTTGTTTTTCCAATCAGATATTGTACATTTTCTTCTATCTTGTCATTCTCTAGATTTTTTTTTTGACTGATTCTTGATGTCTCATAGAGTTATTAGCTTCTACTTGCTCAATTCTACCTAGATAAATCTAATTACAAATAAACAAGAATGATTTTAAGGAGATAGAATTTCAGAAAAGTTAGAGATGGTGGACCTCTGGTGAAAATTTAAAGGGAATAGAAAGGAATATACCTTGCTTTCATAGTACATGGCACTTACACAAAAAAATGACCATGTACTAGAGCATAAAAACCTCACAAAATCCAATGCAGAAGGGCAGACATTTTAAAGGCATTATTTTCAGATCATAATACAATAAAAATTATATATAAGAAAGGGCATGGAAAGATAGAATAAAAATTAATTTGAAACTAAATATTCTAATCCTAAAGAATAAGGAGTTCAAACATCAAATTACAGGAACAATAAAAAACTTCATCTAAGAGAATAACAAAAATGAGACAACATACAAAAACTTATGGGATGCAATGAAAAAGTTTCCTAGGGGAAGTTTTATATCTATAAATGGTTGTTTTTATAAAATTGGGCGTGCAACTAAAAGGGTTAGAAAAAATGCAATTTAAAAATCCCCAATAAAATGGCAAACCAGAAGCTGTGAAAACCAAAGGATAGATTAATAATAAATTGAAATTAAGAAAAATATTGAAATAATAAAACTAAGGGATTTTTTTTTGGAAAAAAACAATAGAGTATATAAACATTTGGCTAATTTTATTTTAAATAAAGACAGAAGAAAATCAAATTACCAGCATCAAAAATGAAAAGGGTGAATTCACCGCCAACAAAGAGCAAATTAAAACAATAATTAGGAATTATTTTCACCAAATGTATGACAATACATTTGACAATTTCAATGAAATGGATGAATATTTACACAAATATAATTTGCCCAGATTAACAGAAGAGGAAGTAAAATAATTAAATAACCTCATTTCAAAATAGGAAATTTTAAAAGTCATCAATAAACTCCAAAGGGAAAAATCTCCAGGGCCAGATGAATTTACAAGCAAATTCTACCAAATATTTAAAGAAAACTTTTTTTTCCAATACTATATAAAATATTTGGGAAAATAGGTGAAGGAATCATACTAAATTCTTTTTGTCATACAAATATGATGCTGATACTTAAACTGGGAGGAGCCAAAAGACAGAAAAGAAAATTATAGACCAATTTCTATAATGAAAATATATGCACAAAAATTTAAATAAAATTTTAGCAAAGGCATTACAGAAACTTATCATGAAGATAATATTCTACTACCAGGTAGTATATACCAGGAATGCAGAGTTGGTTCAGTGCTAGGAAAACTATCAGCATTCTTGATCATATCAACAAGAAAATTATGATAAAACCTAAGATTATCTCAAGAGGTGCAAAAAAAGCATTTGATAAAATGCAAGATCTATTCTTATTAAAAATATTAGAGAACATAGGACTAAATGGAGTTTTCCTTGAAATGAGAGGCAGCATTGACCTAAAACCATCAGCAAACATTATATGTAATGGGGTTAACAAGAAGCATTTCCAATGAGATTGGAGGTGAAACAAGGGTGTCCATTATCACAACTTCCATTCATTAGCAATGTTAGCTTTAGCAATAAGAAAAGAAAAAGAAAATTGAAAGAAGTGGAATTGAAAAGAATAAAGTTATCATCCTTCAAAGATAATATGATGGCATACTAAGAGAATCTTAGAGAATCAAGTAAAAATTATTTGAAATAACAAATATAGCAGAGTTGAAGGATATAAAATAAACACATAGAAATCACTGACATTTCTGTATGTTACTAACAAAGTCCAACAGTAAGAGGTACAGAAATTCCATTTAAAATTACTATGGAAGTGATGAAATATTTGGGAGTTTACCTGCCAAAACAAACGCAGAAACTATATGAATATAATAACAAAACAATTTACACACAAATAAAGTCAGATCTAAATAATTGGGAAAATATCATTTGTTTATGTTTAGACCAAAGTAATAGCATAGAAATGACAATTCTACCTAAATTAATTTACTTATCTAGTGTCATAACAACAAAACTACCAAAATTATTTTATGGACCTAGAAAAATATAACAAAATTCATCTAGAAAAACAAAAGGTCCAGAATATTAAAAGAATAAATGAAAGAAAATGCTAGGGAAGGTGTCATAGCCATAATAGATTTCAAATTGTATTATATAGCAGCAACCATCAACTTGGTACTGGTAAGAAATAGTGTGATGGGTCAGTGAATTAGGTAGGATACACAAGACACGGTAATCATTGATTATAGTAATCTACTGTTTGATAATCCAAAGACTAACTTCTTGGAAAACCCACTTTTTGATAAAAACCTCTGGGAAAACTAGAAAAATATTATTGCATAAACTGAGCATAGACATCATCTTTTACCCTAGACTAAGATAAAGTCAAAATGAATACATAATTTGGATATAAAGGCAAACTATAAACAAACTAGGAGAGCAAGGAATAGTTTACCTGTCAAATCTATGGAGAAGTGAAGAATTTATGACCAAAGAAGAGATACAGAATATTATAAAATACAAAATGGAAGATTTTGATTAAATTATATTGAAATATTTTTGCACAAACAAAGGCAATGCAACCAAGATTAGAAGAGAAGCAAAAAACTGGGAAACAATTTTTACAGCCAGTGTCACAGAGAAAGACTTCATTTCAAAAAATATATAAAGAAATGAGTCAAATTTATCAGAATACAAGTCACTCCTCAATTAACAAATGGTCAAAGATATGAACAGGCAGGTTTTAGAGGAAGAAATTAAAGCTATCTATAGTCATCTGAAAAAAATGCTCTAAATCACTTTTTTTGCAGAAAAATGCAAATCAAAACAAGTCTAAGGTACCATATCATACCTATAAGATTGGCTAACATAACAAAATAGGACCATAACACATTTTGGAGAAGATGTGGGAGAGTTAGAACACTAAAGTTCTGTTTGGTAGAGTTATGAAGTAATACAGCCATTCTGGAGAGAAATTTGGAACCATGCCCAAAGAGATATAGAACTGTGCATCAATAACACTTCTAGGTGTGTATCCTAAAGAGATCATACAAATGGGAAAAGGGACTTACATGTTGAAAAATGTTTATAGCAACTCTTTTGGTAAAAAAGTAGAAGTTGAGGAGGTATCTATCAATTGGGGAATGACTGACAAATTTGCGTATGAATGTAATGGAATAGTATTTTCCTGTAAGAAATGATGTGCAGTCAGACTTCAGAAAAACCTCAAAAGACTTATAGGAACTGATGGTGAGTGAAATTAGCAGAACCAGGATAACATTGTGCATAGTAACAGTCACAATATTTATTGCAGCTCATTTCTAATAGCAAAGAATTGGAAATTGAGGGAGTGCACATCTATTGAGGAATGGCTCAAAAATTGTGCTATATGATTATGATGGCATACTATAATACCATAAGAAATTATGAGTGGGATGCTCTAAGAAAACCTGGAAAGACTTGCATGGATTAATGCAAAATGAATCCTATTGTATACAAAGTAACAGTAATATTTAAACTGTTGAGCTGTGAATGACAACTATTCTCAACAATAGAATGATTCACGGAAACTCAGAAAATCTTACGTTGAAGAATGCTGTCCATCCTCAGAGAAAGAACTGATGGTTTCTAAACATAGGTTGAAGCACATTTTGTTAATGTTTTTTCTTTTTGGTCTCTATTTTCCTTTACAATACAACTATTGCGAATGTGTTCTGTGTGACTACATATCTATATCTTATATTGAGTTGCTTGCCTTCTCAATGGAGAGTAGGAGGTGAGAAGGATGGGAGAGAAGTTGGAACTTAATGATTTAAAAATGAATGTTGAAAGATGTTTTTACACGTAACGGGGAAAGATGAAATACTAAAGAAACAAACAAACAAACAAAAAGAAATTAACAGGGAAACTATAGTTTGTTGAATGGTACTGTCATCAATTATTCAATCAATGACCATTTACTAAGTATATACTATGTACCAGACACTGAACTAAGTGAGGATACAAAGAAAAGCAAAAGATAGTGTCTGTTCTGGAGGTGGAGCTAAGATGGCAGAGCAGAGAGATGCATATACCCTAGCACTTCCCCCACAGCCCACAAAATACCTGTAAAAAATGACTCTCAGCAAATTCTAGAGCAGCAGAAGTCACAGAATGACAGAGTGAAAGAGATTTCCAGCCAAAGGTACCTGGAAAGCTGACAGGAAATGTCTATCCCATGGGATGCTGAGTGGAGTGGAGCCCAGCCGTGGCCATGTGGCATGGGGAGGACCAAGATCAGAACAGGCCTCCGGGGCTGAATCCTCAGCAGAGAAGGTCCCAGATCCTTCAACTCACAAGTGACAAAGACAGCTTAAAAGGTCAGTGTGGGAGGGCTTTCCCAGCTGGGAGAAAGAGGAGTGGGGTCCCACCAGCACTAGCTGCAGGAGGTAGCAGAGGTGGCAGCAGCAGTGATGGCCAGGCAGCTACAGTGGGCATCAAAGCAGCTTGGGTCCATTGTCCAAACAGCTCAGCTTAAAGCCCCTGGGGGAACTGAGCAGCTGATCTGATTCTCAGCCCTGAGCAAGGTCCTGGGGGGAGGAGGAGCACTAGGATACTCCCTTGACAAAGGATTCAGAAGTCAAGTAACTGACTGGGAACATGCCCCCCCCCCCAAAAAAAAAAAAAAAACAAGGCCATAGAAATTATTAAGGAAAATTGCCCTGATATTCTGGAGCCAGAGGGCAAAATAAATATTGAAAGAATCCACCAATCACCTCCTGAAAGAGACCCAAAAAGAGAAACTCCTAGGAATATTGTGGTCAAATTCCAGAGTTCTCAGGGCAAGGAAAAACTATTGCACAAGTCATTCCCCAATTGATAAATGGTCAAAGGATATGAACAGGCAATTTTCGGAAGAAGAAATTAAAGATATCTATAATCATATGAAAAAATGCTCTAAATCACTGTTGATTAGAGAGATGCAAATCAAAACAACTCTGAGGTACCACATCACACCTATAAGACTGGCAAACATGACAGAACAAGAAAATGATAAATGCTGGAGAGGATGTGGGAGAGTTGGAACACTAATTCATTGTTGGTGGAGCTGCGAGCGCATCCAACCATTCTGGAGAGCAATTTGGAACTATGCCCAAAGGGCTACAAAAATGTGCATACCCTTTGACCCAGCAATATCGCTACTAGGACTGTATCCCCAAGAGATCATAAAAATGGGAAAGGGTCCCACATATACAAAAATATTTATAGCAGCACTCTTTGTAGTTGCCAAAAACTGGAAGTCAAGGGGATGTCCATCAATTGGGGAATGACTGAATAAATTATGGTATATGAATGTAATGGAGTACTATTGTGCCATAAAAAATGATGAACAAGAAGACTTCAGAGAGGCCTGGAAGGACTTATATGACCTGATGCTGAGTGAAAGGAGCAGAACCAGGAGAACTTTGTGCACAGCAACGACCACAGTGTGCGAGAGTTTTTTCTGGTAGACTTGGAATTTTGTAACAACGCAAGAACTTCTTAAAAAAAAAAAAATCACAGTGGTGGTTCTCTAAGGCAAAATGCCTTCCACACTCAGAGAAAGAAATATGGAAGTCATTCACAGAATGTAGCAGATCATGTTTGTGTATGTGTATGTTTTTGTGTATCATGTTTTGATTTGTTATATGATTTCTTCCATTTATTTTAGTCCAACTACATAGCATGACTATAGTGAAAATATACTCAATAGAAAAGTATATGTAGAACCTATACAGAACTATATGCAGTCGTGGGGAGGGAGGGGGGTAGTGGGGGGTAGGTGTGGGGGGGATAAAATCTCAATTGTATGGCAGTGATTGTTAAACATTAAAAAATAAATTAAAAAAAATAACTAAAAAAAAGAAAAACTATTGCAAGCATCTAGAAAGAAACAACTCTAGTATTGTGGAAATACAATCAGGATAATACAGGATCTGGCAGCTTCTATATTAGGGGACTGAAGGGCTTGGAATAGGATATTCTAGAAGTCAAAGGAACTGGTATTAAAACAAAGAATCACTTACACAGAAAAACTGAGTATAATACTACAAGGGGGGAAAATGGTCATTCAATGATATAGAGGACTTTCAAGCATTCATGATGAAAAGACCAGAATTGAATAGAAAATTTGACTTTCAAACACAAGAATCAAGAGAAGCATGAAAAGGTAAACAGGAAAGAGATATCATAAAGGACTTTCCAAAGCTGAATTGTTTACATTCCTACGTGGAAGGATAATACCTATAACTCTTGATACTTTTCTCAGTATTTGGGTGGGTGGAAGGATTATACATACATACACACACACATGCACACATACACATATTGACAGAGAGTACAGGTTGAGTTGAATCAAAAGAGATGATATTCATAAAAAAAATAAAATTAAGGGGTGAGAGAGGAAACTATTGGGAGGAGAAAGGGAGAGATGGAATGGGGCAGACTATCACTCATAAGAGATAAGAAAAATCGTTTTCAATAGAGGAGAAAAGAGAGGAGGTGAGAGGGGAAAAGTGAAACTTACTCTCTTCATATATGCCTTAAGGCGGGAATAACATGCTCACTAAATTTGTCATGAAAATCTATCTTACACTACAGGAAAGTAGGGGAGAAGGGGACAAGTGGGGTGAGGGAGATGACAGAAGGGAGGGTAAATGGGATAAGAGAGTAACCAGAATTAAACACTTTTGGAAAGGGACAAGTTCAAATGAGAAAATAGAAAAAAAAGAGGGGAAAGGGTAGGATAGAGGGCAATATAGTTAGTCTTACACAGCATGACTATTATGGAAGTTTTTTCAAAATGACACATATATAGTCTGTATTGAATTGCTTGCCTTCTCAGTGGGAATGGGTGGGGAGGGAGGAAGGAAAGAAGTTGAAAATCAAAGTATTAGAATGGAATGTTGGGAATTGTTATTGTGTATAACTGGGAAATAAGAAATACAGGTAATGGGGTATAAAAATTCATCTTGCCCTGCAAGAAAAGAGAAAAGATGGAGATAAGGGAAGGGTGGGGTGTGATAGAAGGGAGGTCACATTGAGGGAAGGAGTAATCAGAATGCAAAGTGTTATGGAATGGGGGGAGGAGAGAGATGGGGAGAAAAATCGGAACTCAAAATTTTGTGGAATGCTGAAATCTTAAAAATAAACAAATAAAACTATTAAAAAGATAATGTCTGTTCTCAAGGAGCTCCAATCTAATGGGGAAGAAACATGAAAATAGATATACAAACTACACAGGTGTACATGCACATACGCACACACACACATATATATAAATATATGCAAATCTCTCTTTCGCTCTCTCTCCACATACACACACACACACACACACACACACACACACACACACACATCTATATCTCCATCCTGTGAAAGACCCAGAGGCTGGAGACAGAACTTTCTGTTTGAGAATCAGCAACGTCAAGGTCTCCACTGCATCTAAAGCCATCCCCAATTGTCCTGACATTTATCTTGTTACTGTACTCCCATGACTCTGGAGGAGAATATAAGACTGATAACTTTGCCTAGCTCTACCTCACTTATATCCGGTTCACTTGTAAGTCAAGATATCATCCTCCTGATGCTGCTGTTCTTCTTTGGGAACAATAAATAAACAACAACAGTGTCTATAGTGTTTTGACTTCATTTTTTTAGGTGAATGGTAATTGCTTAATGGGTTAAATTTCCGTTGGAATAAATAAAAAAATGAATGAAGGCAAAAAAATAATGTAGTTGTCCACTGAAATTATCTATGCCTCAGGCTCCCTAGTGTGTTCAATGGTTGTGTGATTAAACTAAAGAGACTTTGTGTCTCCTTGAGGATAGTAATGTGTAATTCTATACTTTGTGAATACTACTCGTCAGTAGCTCTTTGACCATTTGCTATGAAAACCTAGAAGATTTTTGGGTAGGGAAGCCATAAACAAAGAAATATTTCTCCAACAACATGGAACCAACTGTAAAATCTTTTTTTAGTTCCTGGTTATTGCTAAAACATGTCAAGAGAAAATTTCTGTCATCATTTGAGTAGTGAGTATAGTCCACCATTCTCCTTACACAGAGTAAGGTCTGGATTCACAAGTTCCAAAAGTTTGCTAGAGTTTATGCTCTTGAAATAAGTAATAGCCATTATTAGTACTTGTTTTGTACACACCGAGCAGAAGTTTCAGAGTTCTCACAGGTATCTGCTTGTTTTTTCTTTTTTTGTTGTTTTGTTTCACCAGATAGAGTCCTGGACCATCAAGAAGAAGGCAAAGAAAACTCTCAAAGGCCTTAAAAATCAGACCAAGTATTGATCAGTTAAATAATTGGGAAATTTAGTTTGGAGAAGAAAAAATTTAGGAAGGACATGATAACCCTGTCTTTAAGAATGTGAATAACTGATTTCAGCACAAGTGCACTCAGGGTCGTTGTGGAGAGGACCTTCAGCTTTGCCCTGGTTAAGAGGAGAGAGTGACTTCTCAGTTAGAGAAAAAATGTATGACACACCAACTTACTGCAACCTAGAAAAGGCTGCCAAAGATGTCTTCACCAAAGGATATGGGTTTGGTATGGTTAAAACAGATCTTAGAACCAAGTCTTGCAGTGGAGTGGAATTTTCTACATCTGGTCATTCACACACTGATACAGGCAGTTTCAGGTAATTTGAAACAAAGTACAAGATCTTTGACTGTGGGCTTACCTGTGTTCAAAACTGGAACACAGACAATACCCTGGGGACAGAAATCAGCATGAAGGATAAACTGGCTGAAGTTTTGACGGTGACTCTTGACACCGTATTTGTACTAAACACAGAAGAGAAGAGCAGGAAATTAAAGGTAAGTGTGACTGTTTCAGTCTTGATGGAAATGTTGACATTGATTCCTCTGGACCCACTATCCGTGGCTGGGTTGTGTTGGCTTATGAAGGATGGCTTACTGGTGATCAGATGAGTTTTGACTCTTTCAAATCCAGACTATCTCAGAATAATTTTGCCCTGGGTTATAAGGTTGTTGACTTGCAGCTACACACCCATGAAAATGATGGCACTGAATACGAAGGGTCAATCTACCAAAAGGTAAATAAAAAGATTGAGAAATCTTGCTTGGACAGCTGGCAGTAACAACACCCATTTTGGCATTGCTGCTAAGTACAAGCTGGATCAAAAAAAACTTCTCTATCTGGTAAATTGAATAATGCCAGCTTTATTGGACTTGGTTATACTCAAATGCTCCGAGTGGGTGTAAAAATTGATGCTTCTAGCTTTAGTTGATGGAAAAAAATTTCAATTCAGGTGGTCACAAGGTTGGGTTGGGATTTGAATTGGAAGCTTAATATAGCTTTTAAGTAAACTATCAGATCTCTTCCTGGAAATGAAGGGAAATGAAGCCCCTCTGTTTTGGCTTTAATATTTTTCTGTGAAATTTCAACAACATGAACTTTTTATTCTTCCAAAGAATTGTTGTAGTGCCACCACGCTGAAGTCTAGATGTTTCTGAGTCTATTATAAGAAAAAATATTTGAAGGCATGCTTGGAAGTTGTATTGTTTGTGCCATATTTTAGTTCAGTTTCTTAGTGTTATTTTAAATTTGTTCTTCAACAACAATGTAGTGTCTTGTTATAAAGGAACCTGATCCTCCAGTTTGTACATCATGTCCTGCATATCCTACATCACTTTTTCATAATCTTTTATCAAATTGGTCTCTCTGCTATAGTGAAACTTTGTTTTGCATCAGAGTAAAATAAATTCATCACATTTGGAATATAAAAAAGAGTTTGAAGGACTGTATTGTGAAGAAAATAAAAGGATTGTACTTGTTCTCCTTGGCCCCAGATGGAAGACATTAGGTAGAAGTTGCAGAGAAGCATATTTCACCTAGATTTAAGAAAAAAGCTTTCTAGGAATTAAAGCTATAAAAAGTAGAATTGAACTTTTGAAGGATTTAATGCATTCCACTTCAACAGTGGTTTTCAGATCAAGGTTGGATATATATCTATAGAAGACAGAGTACCAGGAACAATTGTTCAGGTTATTGTTGCATGAGATGGTTTCTAATTCAGAGCTGCTGTAATTTTGTGAGAATGATAAGTAAAAAGATAACCATGAAGAAAATGGCTTATTTTTTAAATATCTGTTGCAGATGATGAAGAAATAGAGATATTCTATTAAAAACTGACAAGATTATGCAAAAGAAGGGAATACATTCCTTGATATTGAAATTTTCTGATGTGAAAAATAAAAAAACGTTATGTTTGAAAATGTGCTTCATAACAGATAAAAATTTCTAAAGGTTTACAAATTACTCAGAAATCCATACATATACATTTTCTACAAAAGGAGGATTAGTTTCTGAATTTTTTTCACAATAGGTAATCTTTTCTGTTGTATAGAATGTGATACCTTACTATGTTATTGTATCAAATATGCAAGAATAAGCATTTGAATTTAGAGAAAAAAAAATGTGTGTGTGTATACATACATATACATCTTCAATGAAGTGTGTCCCATATATGTTAGGATTGTACAGAATTCCTGTAGAACCACAAATAGAAATGTGTTTAAAAGATTTTATAATTAATAAAAGCATAAAACAAGGATTTGTTTGCCCTAAAACTCCAGGGTCATGAAAGACAAGTTTTACGGTGTCAAAATTAAAATAAAAGATATCCTATGGATGGTGAGATTACCTGAATATTCCTGTTCATATATGACATTGTAATCATTATATTGAGACTTTAATCACTTTAACACTGTAGTGCTTACTTCATGATAACTTTGACTGCTTCAAGAGATCAGTTAAGAAATCAACACAGAAAAGCTATGAAGAACATATATTCCATAGTTTATGATGTGCAGTTGAATGGACAGTTCATTGAGTTCATAAATATACTTTAAGTATAGAGTGAATTAAATCCAGAATTGAATATAAATATCACAAAGAATTAGAATTCTTCCATCAGTCCCTGAAAACAGCTGCACAAATCCCCTGAAGCTTAGGATAGTGTAGGTTCTACCTTGGAAACAGGGGCCAACTTCAACAAAGAATTAAAAGTCAAGAAATAGCCTGGGAAAATGAACAAACAACAAAATAAAATCTGATCATGGAAAGTTACTATGGTGATAGGGAGGGTCAAAACACATACTCACAAGAAGACAACAAAGTAAAATTTCCAATATCAAAAGTGTCCAAGAAAAATGTGCATTGGTCTCAAACCATGGAAGAGCTTTAAAAGGATTTTGAAAATCAAGTAAAAGAAATAGGACTGATGCAAGAAAATCAGGGGGAAAAAGTCAACAGCTTGATAAGGGAGACACAAAAAATAGTGAAGAAAATAACACCTCAAAAAACAGACTAGTTCAAATGATAAAAGAGGTACTAAGAGTCAGTAAGAAGAAGAATGCTGTAAAAAGCATAATTGGCCAAATGGAAAAAATAAGGCACAAAAATTCACTGAAGAAAAGAACTCCTTAAAAAGTAGTATTGACCAAATGAAAAAGGAGATACAAAAGCTCACTGGAGAAAATGATAACTTAAAAATTAGAATTGAGTAAATGGGAGGTTATGACTTTATAAGAAATCAAGAAAAAATAGAACAATGAAGGAATGAAAAATATTTAGAAATAAAACATTTTGAAATATTCCACTGGAAAAACACTGGCCTGAAAAATAGTAAGGTGAGATAATTTTAAAATTATTGGACTATCTGAAAGCCATGATCAAAAAAAAAAGAGCGTAGACAAAATGTTTCAAGAAAGTATCAAGGAAAACTACCCTAATATTCTACAAATTATTTACCACCAATTGCTTCTGAAAGAGATCCCAAAATGAAAATTCCCAGGAATATTATAGCCCAATTCCAGAACTTCCAGGCCAAAGAGAAAATATTGCAAGCAGCCAGAGAAGGACAATTCAAGCATTCTAGAGTCACAGCCAGGATAACACAAGTTTTACCATCTTCTATATTTAAGGATCAGAGATCTTGGAATATGATATTCCAGAAGGAAAAGGAGCTAGGATTACAACCAAGAATTATCTACCCATCAAAACTGAGTGTAATCCTTCAGGGAAAACATGCACATTCAATGAAATAGAGGACTTTCAAGCATTCTTAATGAAAAGACCAGAGCTGAATTTAAAAAAAAAAATGTCTTTCAAATACAAGGTCCAAGAGAGGCATAAAAAACAAACAGGAAAGGGACATCACAAGGCACTTAGTAAAGTTAAACTGTTTACATTCCTACATAGTAAAATAATGCTTGTAACTCATAACAGTGTTCTCATTACTAGGGGAAGTAGATGGAGTATATGTAGACAGAGGGGACAGGTGTGTTGAATGTGAAGAGATGACATAAAAAAAATAAAATTAAAGGATAAGGGAGGAATGTACTGGGACAAAGGGAAAGAGAGAGAGGTAGAATGGGGTAAATTATATCACAGAAAAGAGGTAAAAAAAAGTTTTACAGTGGAGGGGAAGAGAGGTGAGGTGAAGGGGAGTGACCTTACTCTCATCAGAATTGGCTCAAAGAAAGAATAGAATACACACTCAGTTGGGTAGGGTAATAGTAATTCAAATGGGGAGATCTTTCACATTCATTAATAGGCCCATGTGACCTGCCTGGGTCACATGGAAGTCTGAATCACATGAGTCTGAATCACATAAAACCTGTGGAGATATGAGTTTGCTGAATGGGTGGAACAGGAAGGGTGGAAGTAAGAGGTGGGGCTCGAGCAGAGCTGAGAGGAAGTGAATTAGATCCTAGGCAAAGCTAGGATGGATACAGACAAACAGGCAGCTGGCCAGCATGAGTGCAAGAGCCTGTTTGCGATTTTGCTTAAGGAAGCTGGCTTGTGGGAAGCCTAGCAGGGGAAGGCTTAGGGATGGTGTTGTTCTCTGCAATGTTATTATGTATAGATTTTTGTTACTATGATAGATTTGACTTGCTGGCGTCTGAATAAATGTTTTGGTTCTGTCTTCCATGTAAAGAGTTTGTTGTATTTCGTGATTCAGAATTTTGCCCAGATATTTATGACCTCTATGGGTGTTGTGAATATTACATTGGGTCTACAGGTATAGAAATCTACATTGTCCTAAAGGAAGGTAAGAAGAGAAGGGGATGAGAGGAGGGGGTATGTGACAGAAGGGAGTTCAGAATGGGGGAGGGGATATTTTTGATGAGGAAGAGACTGAAATGAGAGAGAGACTAGAACAGGGGGAGAGAATTTTGAACTCAAAGTTTTAAAAACAAATGTTTATTTTTACATGTAATGGGGGGGATAAAATGCTACATTTTTTTTTTAATATTCAGTTCCTATCACTATTATATTCTGCCTCTACATTCATCTAGTAAAAATGTCTGAAGTGCACATTATCATGTGGAAGAGGTGGCAGACATACTTAGTTTCACCCTATTATGATTTAGTACCAATAAGTAGATGATACAAGATGATTTTAGTTCAATAACACTAATTTCTTAATAAGCTCCACCCCCTAGCTGGAACAGATTACCTAATAAGTCATTGAATAGCTCATTAAAGGTATTCAAGGGAAGATTGGATGATTATATGTTTGGGATGTTCCAAAGGGGATTTTTCCAGATGGTAAGGGTTGGACTTGATAACCACTAGGGTCCTTTTCAGTTGTGACCCTATAGACCATGTTGTTCATGGAGTCTCTTGGCAAAGGTATTTGAATAGTTTGAATTTCCTTTTCCAGTTAATTAAGATAAACAGATTTTAACTGACTTGCTCAAGGTCACAAAGCTTGTGACCTGAGGTCACATTTGAACTTAAGTCTTCTTGAGTCTAGGACCAGGACTCTAGTCACTGACTCATCTAACTTCTCCAATCACTAGGGATAGAAAGACAAAAATGAAACTTGTCTTGCCTTCTAGAAGCATAGGTTTTTGAGATGAGAGAGGATTTTCACAGACAAATATTAGCATTTTCAGCATGGAAATTTTTCTGGGGAAGAAGCACATGAAATAAATGTGAAAAAAAAAAAACTATGGATTTTCAGAGGTAGAAATGAAGATGTGTACTCCAGACAAGGTATCAAGTCTATACAAAGTCACAAAGCTAAAATGCTGAGTTTCAAGAAGAGATAATGAAGCAGTTTGATTAAATGGATGAAGACAGTGTTATGAAATAAGGCTGAAAAGTAGGTGGGAGTCAATTTTTACATCTTACATGTCACACTGAGATGTTAAAATCTTGTCTTAGATGTTATAGGGAGGCTCTGAAGATTTTTGAGCAGGAAGATATCTTGATCAAACCTATACATTAGGAAGATAATTTGGACAGTTGTATGGATGAGAGATGCTCTGGGGGAAGACCTGAAGCCAAAGCCCAGGAAAGATAATTAGGCCTTGATCTAGGGAGGTTGAGTATAAAAATAGAAAGGCAAGTAATAGATTTTATAGAAGCAGAATAAAAATAAAGATATATCTTAAAAACTTAGACTTCAAACCATTTAGACATCTGCTTTTTTGGATTCTATCCTGATAGATTATGCTTGCCTGTTTCTCCCCGACTTGGATCTGCATTATCAACCTGTCCTTCCAGATTTTTGACCCACCTTCTGCCTTTGGTCCTTCACTGCTTGCTCTCTTGTGAATAATTGCTCCTGTTGCCTTGAATGAACCACCACTTGTTTCTGAACCTAAATTGCTAGAAACATTACTACCACACAGTGAGTCACCAAGAACAGTCTGTCCTGTTGGCATCATATTATAGTCCATTGAGGACTCTTGGCTGAAATTTTTGGCCTACTTACTGGGTCAGTGGAAACAGTGCAGAAGCCTTCCATGGATGACAAGACAAGAGTAACCTCTGATTCACTCTCACAGACAAGGAACTAGTTAGCTGGTCCTGTCTGAGAAATGTTCTCAGCAACCATTGTTCCTAGCAACCTGACCAGGTTTAGTTAATTCCACAGTTTCTACTTTATACCCAGAGATAGATTCTGACTAGAAGTCAGTTACCAACTTTTGTCACAAAGATATTCTTCTTCTCCTGGGTGTACAAAGATAGAAAAGAAAAGAGAAAACTGCATATTGGAAAGAACACAGAATTTTGAATTAGAGGACATGAGATTGAAAACAGGCTCTATTACAGCTAACTCTGTGGTATATTGGATAGAGTACTGTATCTGAAGTAAAAAAGATGAGTTCAAATCTGATCTCAGAAAATGATTAGCTATGTGACCCTGAGTAAGTAACTTAAGCTTAATTAACTCCTATTTCTTAAATTTTAACACAGGGATACTAATAATATCTATGTCAAAGGGTTTTCATGAGGATCAAATGAGATGATATTTCTAAAGGACTTAGCACGATGTCTAGCACATAACACACTTTAATGCTATAATGGTGATGATAAAGTATTACAAAACCACTTATAATATCTGGTCCTTGGTTTTCTCATTTGTAAATTAGAAGTAGAATAACTAAATCATTTCCAAGGTTTCGTATAGCTCCAAATCATCTATGAAATACTATGATCAATGTCTCTATATTGGTGCGTAAATTACAAGTGATGAGTGAACTTGTAATTGCAATATAGAGATATAAATACAACTTAATATTCATTGTACAGTGGATAAATAATGACTAGAACTTGTTGGATATTACTCAGCTGAAAAATGGCAGTAGAACCATCACTTTAAAAGAAAATATATATAGCATAAGATGTGAAACAACGTATTCTGTGTCAAGGATGTATCAACCTGCACAAGAATCAATAATCCAGAGCAGGGAACAAAACTAATAGAATAGCATAGGAGAGGAAAGATGGAAGGAAAAGAAAAGAGACAGACCAGGAGACAGATAAAAGAGACATATGTAAACAATATTTCTTTTTTTTTTCACATTGTCTGCTCATTCTAGCATGATACCCAACCTAACTTTCTCAGATTCAAGTTGCTTAATCTACAGACTTGTTGGATTCTTTATGTTAACTCTAGTGTTTTGAGACCTAAGTCCCCTCTTTCTTTTGCATGCACAACACCCTATTCTCAGACTGAAATGATATCAAAAAACAAGTACCTGAATTCTGAACTAGTTGTTCCCTTCACTAAACTCCATGAAGTTCTGTAACTTGCGTCAGTTATCAGACCTCCCAGTTTGAGTTAATTTCTACAAGTTTTTCTCAGTCTTAACTGTTTTGCCTCCATAAAATAAATGCTTTATTCTTGAGGTCTCATTGCATCTTTTACTTATATAGAGATATAGATAGGTATGTGTTTATTTGTAAATGTACATGCAAACCCATGTATGTATATATGTATATGCATGCACACACATATATGGATATGCACATATATATCAGTTTATATACATATATTTGTGTATATACATACATGTATTAATACATGGATGTGTGTGAATGCAAATATTTGTGTGTGCATGTATATATATGAGTATATGTTATGCATATGAAAGTATACTTTTATATACATACACACATATTACACCAAACTTCTTCTCAATGTAATTTTGTTTGAACTTCAAATGGATGAAAGCATGTAATATACTAGTTTCCCATTATGGAGGATGAAAACATCAGAGATCAAGTAGTATCTTGCTTCTCCCCAAGCTGCAGCCAAACTTTTCTTTAGATTAATAGGTAACAATCAGGTATTAGCAAAAAAGAATTTCATAGAAGCATCAGAAAGACAGATAGATCGTCTATGAATCAACCTCCATCTCAGCCCCAAACTTCTTTTACTGCTTTGTTAATGCATGAACAAATGATGGCCCCTGGAGAAATCCAGGGGAGACAGCAATATGATCTCTTCCAACCTCAACTGTGCACAGACAAGTGAGACCTCACAAAGAATTGCATTCTCCAAGACGTGCAGAAAACATAGCATCTTGAATCTGAACCTGTCCCTGTTTTGGGGGGTTTTTTTGAGGAGGGGGGAGAATTCACACACAAAGGTGTGTTTATGCATACATATACATATACACACATACATATGTGCACATGTATACACATGCACACGTATATTTATATACCCTTTGGCTGGGACATTTTGAGAGTATGAATAGACTACCTTCCGGCTATATCCTCTGATGGTATGTATTGTTCTTTCTCATCTGAAAGGATGGGAAAAAAAACCTATTTGCCAAAAAAGTAACTTTCCATAGTCTTATTTTTTTCTCTTTTTTGGGCATTTTCCCAGTCAGTTAGTTGACTTTTGAGTCCTTTGTCAAGAGGAGGGTATACTCTGGAGACCTGTAAGTTCTCAGTTGCTCCAGGGTGGCACAATCAAGTGAGAGGAGTTTACTCCTCTCCTGGCCTGCACTATGGTCTGGGAGCTACCACAAGTTTTTCTGCCCAGGACCTACAAGTAGAATTTCCTTTCCACAAAACCTCCAGCTCCACCAGACAGTGTTTCTCCTCACCCCAGGGCTACCACTCAGGGCTGAGATTCAGATCAGCTTCTCAATTCCCCCACAGTCTTTAGGTCGAGAGCTCCAAAAACGGATGTTGCTGTTGCTGCCACCTGGGGCTGAAACTACGGAAGGACCCTACTCCCTTCTCACCCAGATGAAAGAGCTTTCTCGCTGACCTTTGAAGTTGTCTCTAGAGTTTGTGGTTTGATGGATCTGTGAACCACTGCTGCTGCCAGTGGTGCCTGGAAGCTTGCTCTGGTCCTGTCCCTGCAATGCCACATGGCCAAGGCCAACCTGCACTCTGCTCCCATCACAGTAAATAGACTTTTCCTGTCTGCTTTCCAGACTGCCTTGGTCTGGAAATCTCTTTCACTTTGATGTTTTGTGTCTTGTGCTGTTCTATAATTTGTTCAGAGTCATTTTTCACAGGTATTTCATGAGTTGTGAATGGAGAGCTCCTACAGGTCATCTTTCTACTCCACCATCTTGGTTTACCCCCCCCCCCCCCATCAACTACTTTAATAGAAACTGACTTGTAGCTAATGACAAGAGACTTCTGATGATACCTTGAAGAATTTTGTTATACTTTATAGCTAGCCATTCAATAAATATTTTTGACAGTTTTAAATCTCTGATTTTTCAATGCTATTTAACATTTTCTTTAGTAACACACATTGTTTCTCTTATAGATGTGGATACAAGCCCATATAGGTTTTTGCAAAGGTCACATTCACCAAGTCATGAAAAAAGAGGAGACAAGGCCTTCATTTTGTTCACTCAAACATTCTTTGGCAATTCCATATCTAATAATAAACACCAAGAAAACACACATGCTTTATCAGCCATCACCACAACACCCATATGTGGAACCATTGGTTACAACAAATGGAGAACTTTTGAATGCTGTGGATAAGTTTACTTACCTTAGTAGTGTACCTTTCAGGGATGTACACACTGGGATTGAGGTTGACATGTGCTTTGCCAGCACTAGCTTAGCATTTGGGAGACTACAAAGAAAAGTTTGGGAGAGAAGAGGTAACAGACTGACTAACAAACTGAAGGCTTACAGAGCTGTTGTGCCAACTTCATTGTTGTATGCCTGTGAAACATGGACAGTCTACCAGCGCCATGCCAGGAAAGTGAATGACTTCCATTTGAACTGTCTTAGAAAGATTCTAAAGATCACCTAGGAGGATAAAGTACCAGAACTCAGGTCCTTGCTCATACTAAACTGACAAGTATTCAAATTATGCTTCAGAGAACACAACTCCAATGGGCTGGCCACATTGTTCAATGCAAAATGTATGCTTGACAAAAAATATTTTATGGAGAACTCACATGGAGCCGGCAATCACATGGTGGTCAGAAGCAATACAAGGACATTCTCAAGGTTTCTCTCAAGAACTTTGTATTTGGTTGTGTGACATGGGAGACACTGGCACAGGACCACTCAGGATGACATTCCCACATCAGAAAAGGCACTGTGCTTGATGAGCAAAGCAGAACTGAAACAGCACAAAGGAAACATAGAATGTGCAAATTTGGAGTAACCATTCAAAATCTTCACATGAACTATTTGTTCTCAGTCTGTGGTAGAGCATTCTGAGCTCTTAATGGTCTGATCAGCAATAGTTGTGAAACTTCACTTTATCATGGTGATGTCATTTTGGCCCTCTTTGAGGACAAAGGACAACAACCAACCAACCAACCAACCAACCTCAGGACTTCCCCACCTGTGTCCCAGCCCTCCACTCTCTGATACCTCCAGATTGCCTCCAACTACTTCCCACACACTCTTGCTTACATCACTAGTTACCCCAATCCCATCAAGATCCTCCTTAGACCCCTCCTCCCAGACTACTAAACCACCCCCACATCCCTCCCACAGTCTTTCTGTATATAAGTTCCATCTTGCCTTCATGAAGAATCTCAGATTCAATCTAGCTCTGAGTCAACCTAGCCTACTTGTCAATACAAGTACGACAAATAGTTAGGCTTCTTAAGAGTCAACCTGATATGCTGAGTCTTTAATAAACTTTGTTTTACTTTGGCTGAAGGAAAGCTTGAGTCAAAGTCATTCAACAGGACCCAGCACTTTGGTATTTTGGGTTCACAAGCACCCCAAACCTCAACATTATAGTTCCCTGACCTCAAAGCTGGAATCTCAAGATACTAAATAACTTCCCTGAGGTCACATATTTGTCAGAAGCATATATTTCTGACTTTGAGATCAATTTCTAGATATTAATCTTCACTCAATAATAATAAGAGTTAAATAATAAAACAAAAGAAAGTTTTCCATTGAGTGAATCTCAGGTCAATAAAGGCAAGACGAGTCAGGCTGTGCAGTCCAAGTATATTTTGGAATAGACCCAGAAGTATGTAAAAGAGGTTTCTTATCTGATACATCTTATCTTTCCAAATACCTGGAAAGTCATTTAATGGCTCCAAGGAAAGGACCAGAGACTAAATTAAATCCTCAGGAATAGGCTGAAAACCAATGATTGTACAAGGCTCTCAGATCTGGGAAGAAAGATAGGCAGCACTACCTGGGCTTAGCATATTGCCCTTATAGAAAGAGAATGTGATCATGACTAAAGAATAGTTCATTTACTCACAGAATGAAGACTATCTAATTAGGTCTTAAAAGGATTGCTAAAGGGAGAATTTTGATTGAGAACAGAAAAGAAAGTAATAAAAACAGTGACTGTGAAATGCTGATGAGATTTTTAAAAAGTCAGAGTTTTAAAAAATACTTATAATGGAAATGGGCATAGTTATTCTTTGACTGCTTAGATTGTAATTACTAATGGATATCCTGGCCTTACAGAGTTGCAAAAACTATACATGATCCTCATTCAGAAACTCTAGTAAAATCCTAATGAGATGCTAAACAGGGAGAAATTGAGATTTTATGTGAACATAAGCACTGAATTAACTAAAAGAATGCAACCTGCTAGGAATCAGGAAATCACTAACAAATTAAATGGTAGAATCTATCCATCAGAATTTTGAGATAATGACTTTGGGAAGGCTCTCTGCTACTCACACTTTAAATACTGCCCCTTTTGAAAACCTAAGTGGTGCTCTTTTCTATATCTGGCTTAGTTGGCATGTCATTGACCAATGCAGGAAAGCCACTGAGTTGACAGTCAGTACCTGGAGTCATTCCCAGCCCAATCATCACAGTACCCTTTTGTTCAGACAACTGTATATTATGGAAGATATCACTCATGGAAGGATACTTTTGTTTCTACTGATCATTTATTGGATATTTCACAATCCATTAGTTCTCCAAGTGAACAATAGATGAAGGCAGAAAAAAAGTGAATGATTTAAATGTCTAATGAAAGAGAAAGTTGGAAAAATGTTTCTTTCTTAGCGAAAGTAAAAAGAAGGAATAACATAATTTTTAGATTGTATAGGTGTTTGGTCATAAAAAAAACTGGACAAGACTTTTGATCTTTGTAAAATAATATACTATTCTGTCTAACTTACAGCATATTATATTCATTTTATAGAAGATGAAACTGACTCATATTAGTTAAATAACTGCCCTATGGTCATAATATGAGCAAATATCAGAACCAGAAATCTACCCTTAGATCAAATGACTCTAAGATCAGTGCTCTTTCCATTACCATGCCCCCTATGAATTAAATTTATTCTAATGCAGATATTTTAGGCAAATCAAATATTTTATTTCAAGTCTTTCTCCTTTCTCTTTCTTTCTCTTTGATTAATTTCCATGGAATAATATAACCTAAAATCATGAGATTCTTAGGTCACATAAGATAGCTGTGAAAACTAGGTGGCATAGTGGATAGATATGGAGTAAGAACAGCAGAGTTTGGATCCTGCTTCAGATAATTATTGGCTCTGTGACCCTAGAAAAGTCACTTAACCTCTTTCACCTTCAATTTTCTCACCTAAAAAAATGAGGATAATGCAGGTACCTTTATCATAGTGTTGCTGTAAGGATCTACTTAGATAACTCATACAAGTACTTTACAAACCTTATAGTACTATATAAATGGTAGCTACTATTTTTCAATTAATATTTACTAAAGGTCTACTATATACTAAACACTGAGTTAATTGGTGGGGATTCAATTACGAGAGAGAGAGAGAGAGAGAGAGAGAGAGAGAGAGAGAGAGAGAGAGAGAGAGAGAGACTCATTCCCTGTCCAAAAGAAGCATACAATCTAATGGGGGAAGACAATATACAAAGGAAAATTATGTAAAGAGAAATACCCATAATGGGAGCATGATGGAGAAGCCAAAGAAGTAAAAAAAATGTGCTGCCAGAGAAGTAAAAGAAAACCAAAATGAGTCTCACCAGAAAGAGTGGATAGAACAATGGATTTGTACTTCAGTGAGGGATTTCCAGTTATGATGATTATGTCCTAAACAAATCCAGATTTCTTGAGCAGCCTCATATTGAGAGTGAAAATAGAACACTATATGAATCAGAACAACATAAAATACAAATCCTAACAATATAAACAAAAAGACATCACTGAACCACCAGTAGCTAGGATCTGAAAGAAGAGACCTTTACTTCAGTGAAAAAGTACTCTTGGTGATGTTGTTTAAAGGGTTTCTGGGATCCCTCAAGGACTACGGTGCAGGACAGGGTCATCTGGAATGAATTTCATGGACTTAAACATTCTTTAACTCAAATTGGCAAAGGTTTATTTTTACATTTCTCAGTGGACAAAAGTTCTTAAGGAACTTACAACCTTAGAAAGGGACAGTTAAAATTTATATAGGATAAGCTATAGTAAAACATGTACCAAGTGTGTTAACTAGGTGACTCAATGTGGGATTAAGGAGTGGTTAAGGAGGGGTCAGTTCTTAAAGGAAAGTGAACATTTTGTATCTACTACACAGGCATTTTACTCAGAGCTCACCAGGAAAAGACCAAGGTAGGGCCACAGGAAAGTGTGCTTTTTTAGGTATGCTGCATCAAGTGAAGTTTACTAGCAGTCAGAGTCAACTGAGGATTGCCTGGCCTGCCACCAATTGTTCTGTTTCACAAAATAGATATAAGGAGTACATATGTTTAAAGTTTGAGATATACATAATGAGGAGTCCAGGATACATATAATGAGGTAAGAAGTTGATATACCTAGTCCAGTAGGTACTGAATATCTTTATGAATCAGTACAAAGGTGGTTCAAACTAATAATTCCTAGAGGTTCAGTTTGATGTTATACCAGAGAGATAGTTTTGCTGAGGCCCACTCATGAGTAATTACTAGGCATAGCATCCTTGGACTGGGGAGAAACTTCCAGGGATAGCGTTTTGAGGCCAGGGAGAAATGTAATCTTGGAGTCGGGGGTCCAAGCACAAGCACCCTAGCACCCCATCATTGATAGGTGAAGCATCAGGAACCCTAGGAAACTGTCCCAAATTCAATGACATCATACAAACAGTAAATTCAAAAAAGGCCTGGAATGAAAGCCAAAGCCACTGACATCTGATACATGACTACACAAGAAAATGATGTAAGAGTCAAAGGAGGGGATTATAGGTGTTTCCTAGTAGCCCTGCCTGAACCAAGCAGAGACAACTTTCATCTATATCACAACATTTCCTTCAGTCATCTTATTGAAGAAATAGAGCAACACAGCCGGTCTCAGTAAAGTTCTTCTGGCTTTGCATATGTATACTGGCAAGTAAGAGAGCTGAACTCACTCGCAGACATCAAAGATTGCTTCCAGCTATCAAATCTATAAAATTGTGTTTATGGATGGAATTGATTGTAAAACAGCAGAGAAATAATTTTAAAGGAGTGATTGGAGAACTAAAGGGTCAAAGGAGGGTTCATTTTGGATTTGAGGGACATGTGAAAAATATCATCAATTTGGATGAAGTATATTCTGTGAATTGTGTAGAAGATGAATCCATATTGATTGGTTGCTTTATATATTTATGCAACTCATGCAAATTTCAAATGAATATGGAAGATTATATCAAGAACGTTTAACTTTATGGCCCTGACATAAAACCAACCATCTTGCAGTATAAGTAATAAAATACATTTCTGACTGATCAACACAAAACTTCCACATTTATTTGAAGAATGGATGAAACAGAAAATATTTGAAATAAACTTATCAAATCAGGTAGGCATTCAAAACTGTAGAGATGAGATTATTAAAAAAAAACTACATTTTTAAAGGGACATTTCAACTTGTAGCTGTTTAAAAGTCAATATGTTAAAATTGAGTTTCAGCACTGAAGAGAGTAAAGGAAGTATAAAAACTAAATGGAGAAAATAATTCCTTAAAAAAATGTAAAACTGGACAGATAGAAAAGGAGATGCAGAAGTTAAAAGAAAACAATTTGATAAAAATTAGAATTGGGCAAGTAGAAGCTAATGACTCTATGAGACATCAAGAATCAGTCAAACAAAATGTGAAGAATTAAAAAGTAGAAGAAAATATAAAATATCTCACTTGAAAATCAACTGGCCTGGAAAACAGATGCAGGAGAGAATATGTAAGAACTATCACCCTACCAGAAAGCCATGATAAAAAAAAAGAGCCTGGAAAATATATTTCAAGAAAAAATTAAGGAAAACTGCCCAGAAATCCTGAATCCAGAGGGTAAAATACTCATCGAAAGAATCCACCTTCTACCTCTCTAAAGGGATCCCAAACTAAAAACACCAAGGAACATCATTGACAAATTCCAGAACTATCAAGTGAAGGAGAAAATACTATAGGCAGCCAGAAAGAAACCAGTCAAATACTGAGAAGCCAGAGTCAGGATCACACAGGACCTTGCAGCTTCTACATTAAATATCAAAGGAATTGGAATGTGATATTGTATAAGGCAAAGGAGTTGGGACTACAAACCAGAATCAATTACCCAGCAAAACTGAGGATAATATTTCAGTCAAGGAGACAGACATTCAATGAAATAAAGAATTTCCAGAACTTCGTGATAAAAAGTCCAGGACTCAATAGAAAATTCAATCTTCAAACACGGGCTTCAAGAGAGGCAAAAAAAGGTAAACAGGGAAAGGACAACAACAATAACAAAAAAACTTGTTATTCAGTATGGGCAAACTGCTTACATCCCTTAAGTGAAGATGATACTTGCTAATCTTGAGAACTGTATACTTACTATGAAATACAAAAGGGATGTACTTAGATAGAGGGAGCGGGTGTGATGTAATTGATGTGATAATATAAATGTGATTTAAGGATGTGACAGGATTCTAACAGGAGATGTGGAAATGAGGAGGCAGAAAATGGTAAATTACATCACAGAAAGAGGCACAAAATTATATTACAGTAGAGGGAAAGAGGGGAGGGAGATGAGCGTTGTTTGAGAGGTATTTTCATCTGATTTGGTTCAGGGAGGGAACAACAAACTTAATCAAGTTTATAAATCTAACTAGCTCTATAGGCAGTAGGAAGGGAAGGGAAAAAGAAAGGGAGGGGAGGTTAAAAGGGAGAGAAGAAGTAGTAAGGGTAAAGGGGAAGTGAAAGGGAAGGGGGTTGAAAGAAGAAGGGAAGACAGCATGAGGTTGTGATCAAAATTAAAATTCTCCTGTGGAGGGAAAGGAAGAAGGGAGAACTAAAAGTACAAATAGAGGGAAAGACACAGTAATCATTTTTTTTTTTAGGAATGTAAACAGTTCAACTTTAGTAAAGTCCCTTATGAATTTTCTTTGCTGTTTACCTTTTCATGCTTCTCTTCATTCTTGTGTTTGAAAGTCAAATTTTCTTTTCAGCTCTGGTCTTTTCATCAAGAATGCTTGAAAGTCCTTGATTTCATTGAAAGACCATTTTTTCCCTGAAGTATTATGCTCACTTTTGCTGGGTAGGTGATTCTTGGTTTTAGCCCTAATTCCTTTGACTTCTGGAATATCATATTCCATGCCCTTTCATCCCTTAATGTAGAAGCTGCTAGATCTTGTGTTATCCTGATTGTATTTCCACAATACTTGAATTGTTTCTTTCTAGCTGCTTGAAATATTTTCTCCTTGACCAGGGAACTCTGGAATTTGGCCACAATGTTCCTAGGAGTTTCTCTTTTTGGATCTCTTTCAGGAGGTGTTCTGTAGATTCCTTGAATACTTATTTTGCCCTCTGGTTCTAGAATCTCAGGCCAGTTTTCCTTGATAATTTCATGAAAGATGATGTCTAGGCTCTTTTTTTGATCATGGCTTTCAGGTAGGCCCATAATTTTTAAATTGTCTCTCCTGGATCTATTTTCCAGGTCAGTTATTTTTCCAATGAGATATTTCACATTATCTTCCATTTTTTCATTCTTTTGGTTTTGTTTTGTGATTTCTTGGTTTCTCATAAAGTCATTAGCCTCCATCTGTTCCATTCTAATTTTGAAATAACTGTTTTCTTCAGTGAGCTTTTGAACCTCCTTTTCCATTTGGCTAATTCTGCTTTTGAAAGCATTCTTCTCCTCATTGGCTTTTTGAACCTCTTTTGCCAATTGAGTTAGCCTATTTTTCAAGGTGTTATTTTCTTCAGCATGTTTTGGGTCTCCTTCAGCAAGGTGTTGACCTGCTTTTTATGCTTTTCTTGTATCTCTCTCATTTTTCTTCCCAGTTTTTCCTCCACCTCTCTAACTTGATTTTCAAAATCCTTTTTGAGCTCTTCCATGACCTGAGCTCATGGAATATTTATTCTGGATGTTTGGGATACAGAAGCCTTGACTTCTGTGTCTTTCCCTGATAGTAAGCATTGTTCTTCCTCATCAGAAAAGAAGGGAGGAGATACCTGTTCACCAAGAAAGTAGCCTTCTATGGTCTTATTTTTTCCCCCTTTTCTGGGCATTTTCCCAGGCAGTTACTTGACTTCTGAGTGTCCTCTCCACACCCACCTCACCTCCAGATCCACCCAGCTAGTGCTTGGGGTCTGAGATTCAAAGGCTGCTTCCCAGCCTCAGGGCTTTGGGTGGGGGCAGGGCTGCTTTTCAGTGTGAGATTAAGTTCAGGTGCTCAGGTGGGGGCAGGGCCACCACAGGCAGCTCAGTTCCCTCAGGGGGTTTATGTGGAGACCTTCAAGAATGGATCCAAGCTCCTGCCTGCTTTGGGAGCCCTTGTCCCCTGCTGCCTCCTCTGCTGCCTCCCGAGGGGGCCTGAGTTATGGGGACACCCCACTCCCCTCTCAACCAGCCAAAGAGACCCTCTCACTGACCTTTGGCACCTGTGGGTGGAGGGACCTGCGCAGCCACTGGAGATTCTGTCCCTGAAGCCTGCTCAGATCTGCTCCCCTTGGTGCCACATGGTCAAGGCAGAGCTGGGCTCTGCTCCGGGTCAGGCGTGCAACAGACCTTTCACCTCAGGTTTTCAGGTCTCTCTGGAGCAGAAATCTCCTCCACTCTGTTGTTCTGTGGCTTCTGCTGCTCCTGAATTTGTTGGGAATTCTTCTTTACAGGAATTTTATGGGCTGTGGGTTTCAGAGCTAGCATATGTGTGTCTTTCTATTTCGCCATCTTGGCTCCTCCACCCAGAGATAGTAATCATAACTGTGAATGTGAATGGAATGAACTTTCCAATAAAACAGAGCCAGATAGCAGAACAGAATAAAAACCATAATCCAACAATATGTTGTTTACAAGAAATACATTTGAAATGGGGGGATACACAGGGTAAAGGTAAAAGGTTGGAGCAGAATATATTGTACTTCAGCTTATGTAAAAAACCAAGAGTAGCAATATTAATCTCAGACAAAGCAAAAGCAGAAATAGATCTAACCAAAAGAGATAAAGAAGGAAACCATATCCTATTAAAAGGCACCACAGACAACTAAGCAATATCATTACTAAACATATATTCTCCAAGTGGTATAGCATTCAAATACTTAGAGGAGAAGTTAAGGGATTTAAGGAAGAAATAGACAGCAAAACTAAACTAGTGGGGGACCTCAACCTCCCTCTCTCTGAACCTGAGAAATCTAACTTAAAAAAAATAAAATAAAATAAAAAAGAAGTTAAGGAAGTAAATAAAACTCTGGATAAGTTAGATGTCATAGATCTTTGCAGAAAATTCAATGGAAATAGAAAGAAATATACCTTTCTCTCAGTGGTACATGGCACATGTACAAAAATTGACCACATACTAGAGCATAAAAACCTTGTAATCCAGTGCAGAAAGGCAGAGGTAAGCAAGGCATCTTTCTGAAATCATAATGCAATAAAAATTACATGTAATAAAACATCATGGAAATACAGACCAAAAATTAATTGGAAACTGAACAATCTAATCTTAAAGAATGAGAGGGTTAAACAACAAATCAGAGAAGCAATCAACAACTTCATTCAAGAGAATGACAATAATGAGACAAACTACTGATTCTTATGGGATACTGCGAAAGCAGTTCTTAGGGGAAGCTTTATATCTTTGAATGCCTACATGAATAAAATAAAGAAAGAGGAAATCAATGAATTGGGCATGCACCTGAAAAAGCTAGAAAAAGAGCAAATTGAAAATCCCCAAGCACATATCAAATTAGAAATACTGAAAACCAAAGGAGAGATTAATGAAATTGAATCTCTGACAAAAAAATGAAAGAAAAATCTTTTCCAATGGAGGGAAAAAGGGGCATGTGAGAGGGAAAAAAGTGAAGCTTACTCTCATCACATTTGGCTTAAGAAGGGAGTAACATGCACACTCAATATGGCATGAAAATTTGTCTTACACTACAGGAACTTAGAGGATAAGGGGATAAGAGGGCTGTGGGGGGGATGATAGAAGGGAAGGTAAAAGGAAGGAGGGAGTAATTAGAAGTAAGCACTTTTGGAGAGGGACAAAGACAAAAGAGAGAATATCATAAAATGGGGGCAGGATAGAATAAAGGGAAATATAATTAATTGTTCACAACATGACTGTTATGGAAGTCTTTTGCATAACTTTCCATGTATTGTCTCTCTTGAATTGCTTTACTTCACAGTGGGAATGCATAGGGAGGGAGAAATGGAGAGAAGTTGGAACTCTAAGATTTAGGAACTAATACTGAGAATTATTTTTTCATGCAACTGGGAAATAAGAAATACAGGTAATGGGTAATTGAAATCTATCTTGCCCTATAAGAAAAGAGAGAAGATAGAAGGAAAGGGAGACGTGATAGAAGAGAGCAGATTGGGGAAAGGGATAATCAAAATGCATGGTGTTTTGGAGTGGGGGAAGGGAGAGATGGACAAAAAATTTGGAACTTAAAATCTTGTGGAAATGAACACTGAAAATTAAAAATAAATAAACAAATAATATCATTAGTAAAAGTTTAGTTCAGATTTTTTTTTTTACAAAAGAAAATGATCTGTTTAATTCTGAGATCATTTTCCATAGTTTTTTCCCTAGATGTGGAAGGTACTTTGCCTTAAGACACGATTGGGAGTTATTTAAGTAGCTGCATTGCAATGAAGTACAAAGTCTACCAGAAAAATTCCTCACACCCCGTGATTGTTGCTGTGTACAAAGTTTTCCTGGTTCTTCTCCTTTCACTCAACATCAGTTGAAGTAAGTCTTACCAGGCCTCTCTGAAGTCTCCTATTCATCATTTCTAATAACACAATAGTATTTAATTCATATTTATATTCATACGTTCAATTTCTCCTTTTCTCCTCCCAACATATTCCTCTGTCACCCCTAAATTTTAGTTTTTAGATATCATTCCTTTCTATTCAACTCACCCTGTGCCTTCTATCTATCTATCTATCTATCTATCTATCTATCTATCTATCTATCTATCTATCTATCTATCTATCTATCTGTGTGTGTATAATCCCTCCAACTACCCAAATACTGAGAAAAATTTCAAGACTTACAAATATAATCTTTCCATGTAGTAATGTAAATGGCTCAACTTTTGTAAGTCCCTTATGATTTTTCTTTCCTGTTTACCTTTTCATGATTCTTTGATTCTTATGTTTTAAAGTCAAATTTTTTATTCAGCACTGGTCTTTTTATCAAGAATTCTTGAAAGTCCTCTATTTAACTGAATTATCATTTTTTCCCTGAAGTATTATACTCAGTTTTGCTGGGCAGGTGATTCTTGGTTTTCATCCTAGTTCCTTTGGCTTCTGTAATATCATATCTCAAGCCCCTCGGTCCCTTAAGGTAGAAGCTGCTAGATCTTGTATTATCCTAATTGCTTTTCCACAATACTCAAATTGCTTCTTTCTGTCTGCTTGCAATATTTTCTCCTTGACCTTGGAACTCTGGAATCTGGCTGCAATATTCCTAGGAGTTTTTCTTTTCGTATCTCTTTCAGGAGATGATTGGTGGATTCTTTCAATATTTGCTTTACCCTCAAGTTTTGGGATGTCAGGGAAGTTTTCCTTGATAATTTCATAAAAGATCATGTCTAGATTCTTTTTTTGATCATGGCTTTCAGGTAGTCCATAATTTCTAAGTTATTTCTCTTGAATCTATTTTCCAGGTCAGTTCTTTTTCCAATGAGATATTTCATATTTTCTTCAATTTTTTTATTCTTTTGGTTTTGTTTTGTAATTTCTTTTTGTCTCATAAAGTCATTCACTTCCATCTGCTCCATTCTAATTTTTAAAGAACTGTTTTCCTCAGTGAGCTTTTGAATTTCCTTTTGAATAATTCTGCTTTTTAAAGCATTTTTCTCCTCATTGGCTTTTTGGACCTCTTTTGCCATTTAGATTAGTCTATTTTTAAAGTTGTTATTTTCTTCAGCATTTTTTTGGGTCTCTTTTAGCAAGTTGTTTACTCGCTTTGCATGATTTTCTTGTATCTCTCTCATTTTTATTCCCAACTTTTCCTTCACCTCTCTTACTTGATTTTCAAAATCTCTTTTGGGCTCTTCTATGGCCTGAGACCATTGCAAATTTATTTTGGAGGTTTTTGATGAAGAAGCCTTCCCTTTGATCTCTTCCTCTAATTGAAGGCGTTATTCTTCCTCATCTGAAAGGATGGAAGAAAATACCTATTCACCAAGAAAATAACCTTTTATATTCTTATTTTTTTTCCTTTTTGTGGCATTTTCCCAGACAGTTAGTTGACTTATGAGTCCTTTGTCAAGTGGAGGGTATACTGCAGAGATCTGTAAGTTCTCAGTCCCTCCAAGGTGGCACAGTGAAGGGAGAGGAGTTTATTCCTCTCCTGGCCTGATCTCTGGTCCGGGAGCAACCAGACGGTTTTCTGTCTAGGATCACCAGTTGAGTTCCCTCTCCATAGCTTCCTTCAACTCTACCACTCTAGTGCTCCTCTTCACTCCAGGATCACCACTCAGGTTTGAGATTCAGATCAGCAGTTTGATTACCCCAGGATATTTAGACTTAAGGCTCAAAAAATGGCCACTGCAGCTGCCTGAGACTGGGATTCAGGCAGGACCCTGCTCCCTTCTCACCGAGGTGAAAGAGTTTTCTCACTAACCTTTGAAGCTGTCTCTGGCTTTTGTGGGTTGAGGAATGTGGGAACTTCTTTGCTACCCGGGATTCCACACCCTGAAACCTGCTCTAGTCCTGTCCCTGCTACACCAAGCAGCCAAGACTGGGCTCTGCTCTGAGCCTGGTGCAATAGATCTTTGCTTTTGGCTTTCCAGGCTGCCTTGCATGGGAAATTTCTTTCACTCTGTCTTTTTTTGGCTTCTGCTATACCAGAATTTGTTTAGAGTCATTTTTACAGGTATTTTATGGGCCTTTGGGGGAGAGCTACAGCACGTCCTTCTTTCTACTCTGTTATCTTAGCTCTGCCCCCCTTTATTAACAATTCTTGGGTGGTTGTAGGCTCTAGGGTCTTTCTTTGATCTCTTGAGGTTGGTTTGTTTGGTTTTGTCTTTGAAGTTTTATTGATGTGTTTTGCTTTTATATCACATTTATTTTTTAATATAATTATTTCATGCTTCCTTAGCCAAGATCCTAAAACAAAGGTGAAAACAAAAACATTTTAGCAAAACCAAATGACACTTAAAATATTTCAGTCAGCAAGAAGTTTTCATGTTATGCCTTGATTCTTTTCAGCCAAGTTCTATGAAATAAACCTCACTACTCACAAATCTCCACTTCCACTCCTTTCACTCATTCATCAATCCTTCATAAACTATCTTCTAATATCACCACTCAATAAAAACTACTCTCTTCATGGTTACCAATTATCACTTGATTGCCAAATATGATAGTTTTTTCTCAGTTCTCATCATTCTTTATGATTCTTGATAGCATTTGACAGAGTTGACCACCCTCTTCTGGTATATTCTCTCTTCTCCAGGCTTTTATAAAACCATCATCACCAGGTTCTGCTCTTCACTCTGTGACAGCTCCATTTTCATATTCTATACTGGATTATCTTCCAAATCATGTCCCCTAGGTGTGGCATTCCCCCAAAGTTCTGTCGTAGGCCTTTTTCTCATCTATCTCTACATTTTTACTTTTTGTTACTTTATTGATTTCCAAAAGAACAACTTTCATTTCAATATAAAAGGCAGAGATCTATACATGCAACTTCAGTGTTTTCTCTGAATTTTAGTGCCAAATTAACTATTGCCCATTGGACATTTCAAACTAGATATCTCAGGGATATCTAAAATGAAAAATATTCCAAACTTCTCATTATCTTTCCACTGAAACCTGAAAATATTTTTCACATATTTCAAATCAGGTAGGCATTCACAACTGTAGGTATGAAATCTTTCCACCCAGACTCTTTCCTTTTGAAAACATCCTCTTTTCTGTCAGACTGCCATCCTTACAATCTTTCAGGTTCACAATCTCAGCATTGCCCTGAACTCTTCACTCTACTTTAGCCCATATATACAATTAGTTGTCTTTTTTTTTTACATTTCTATGTCGACAACCATCTAATATTTATAAACTCTTCTCCTCATGCACCCACATTATATGTAGCTCTTTAATTTTGGGGTGGCAATATTTCTAACTCCTACACTGTATAGCTCTCCCTCAAAATAAAAGGAATACCCATGCAATTTGGGGGGTTACTTTCTCATGATATTAACTTGAATATCCAGTTCATTGTATTCTCTGTCAGTTGCTAGTTACAATTAGTGTTTCACTTATGACATTGATTTACACAGTTAAATATCATTTATCCCATAAATACAAATTATCATTTATAAAAAAAGATATTACAAGGAAGATATAGTGAGAACAGTAGCATAAGCAAATTACTCCCAAATTGAAGACATACTCTATCCCTAATGCCCTTTACTTCCAGGTAACAAAAGGTTCTAATTTAAAGAAATTGCCACAAACATGTATGCTATCAAATTCAACATAGCATAGCTTGTTGATGAATCCTTCTTTCTAGGTGGGGGGGACTTGAAAGACATGATACATTACTGGTATCTCTATCCATTGCTGAACAGTATACCACAGATCATTCATTGGAGATATATTAGATCAAACTATAGTTCTGGGTTCATCTTCCCAAAATTTCAATATGTACTCCAAACACAACCTCTTGTAATCTGAATTTTCAAATCTTAAAGATTGTTCCATCTCTAATAATCCTTTGCCTAAGAACAAGAAGGCACATAACAGCTCTAGAATGAATATTAGAATCATGTGGCTTCAAAATCCCATGAGACCTTACCTACTTAATATTTTATAACATTTCATTCACCTCATCTGAACATAGTCAGGAAACAGAGAAAGTAATACAGCTGGTTAATAATACTTTTTGTATTCAAGTTCTGGCTTGGTAATGCATTACATGGTACACAGTCAGCAGAGGGGAAACAGTCACAGGCTACTAAAACATGCTCTGAGGTCCACATAGAAAATTACATGTGGCTGAGCATGTAACTTGTAGATTCCTGCCACTCCTTCCTCATTTTCCTTTTCTTTCCTTTATAAAAATCAACAATACCCATTTGCAGAGTGTATATGTTTTTTATTGTTTTCTTTTGTTTTTCAACTGCTATTCTGTCCCCTGAAGCCAGTAGGATTCTTACAGGGCAATAATCTCTTCATTAAAAATTCATTTTTATCAAAATTGTTTAATCATTATTTATTCCCTAAATTAATAACAATGATTTAATCTAAAAGTGCATCCCACATTTAATACCTGTAGAACTTCTTTTATTAAAAAATAATATAAATCCATTTTCTCTCTCTCCCATCCTCCACCACATTGAAAATATAAAGGAAAATTTCTTGTAACAAATATAAATAGTTTAGCAAAACTAATTACTTGTATTTGCTATTTAAATGCTTCAGTCAAATTTTTGTAACTGACAGCATGATTCATCATTCATCCATTGGAATCATTAATATTTACAGTTTGTAAAGAGTCCATTCATATCTTTCTCCCCTCTCCCGTTCTCCCCCCACACACACACACACGCACACACATACATACACACACACACGCATACACGCATGCACACACACACACACATCTCTCTCTGTTGTTATTTTGAGAGAAGATGCCTCACATTTTCTTCTACTTTTTGATTTGGCTCAAAAATTTCTCCTTATTATATTGTTTCCTGGTTTTTCAAGTTATCCTTTACTTGAACAATGATTTCTGACTTTGGTTCAAAATAATTTCATACCAGTTCATTCTCTCAGGGGTCTTTGTTTTTCAATTCTAATTTCATTTCTTCCTCTTGTTTTCAATTCTTTCAGTATTTTCCCCTTAAATTGTGTACTTGCTCTACAATTATTTTATTGAGTGATTATTTCTTGAATTTATTTTAGTTCATAGCTATTCTTCATTGACTTTAGTGTTTTCTTTTGCATATTCGTAATTATTTTTCCTCTTGCGCTTATTTTTTCAACATTCAAAGTTCTCAAGTTTACTATTTAACCTATTTTGAATGACCTGGTTCAAACTCTTCCCCAGTCTCTCCTTGGTTCTGGCATGTTACTTGTTTACTTCTTGACTTAATGGAAAAGTTTACTTCTTTCATTTTTTTTCAGTGTTGTATGTAGAAGACCTGGCCTTCTCTGTGGTCTTAATGTAAGCATCTTTGCTGCAAGCATATGGTATAAAGGAACTGTATAATCGATGAGATGTTAGCAGGACTGGAGGAGGAAGTAGGGTGTGATTAACTTACTAGGGTGCTTCCAATGCCTTCTTCAGTAGGGGAGAGGGAAAGAGAGAGCTTAATATATGATGAAATACGAGCAATTGGGATAGGGTCTTCAGTTTTGTCAGCTCTTCAGGAGATTGGAGACAATCTTAGTTCTTCTCTGGGGTAAAACTAGGTCACTGTAATTATTCAAAATTCAGTAGCATTATAATTATTCTTTCTGCTTATAATTTTTTACGAGGTACATTACTTTCCCATTTCTTCTCCATTTCTTTCTGCTAGTGCTCAAATTATTCCTTTTCAGAAGTTTGGTTCTTATCCAGGCAGTTGATTATTTCATTACATCTTTCAGGGATTTTCTGTTTGTCTTCATCACCAATTTTCCCTTTCAGTTTCTCATCCTCTATGGTAGCCTTCATGTTGAACCATAAAATTCAAGAGAATTCTTGGAAGACACTTTTTCTCTCTGTTTCTC